>NC_134710.1:203258191-203593691 GCF_043290135.1 Rhipicephalus microplus | reverse complement strand
AATTTCGGTACACGTTAAAGAACCTCAGGTGGTTGACCTTCCACTGCGGTGTCTCTCATAATCATATGTTGATTTTGGGACGTTAAAGTCCTCGTATCAATCAATCAAAATTGTCCTAAAGTCTTTGCAGCCATGCTTTTTTATGCAAATGACAACTGCAGAGCTCACTTTCATGAATCGATGCTGAAGATGATTTTATGGTTGTGGGCGAAAAATCATCATCTTGTGAGTAACCAAAAAACTGACAAAGATGAAAATAAAATAAATATTAAAGACATTCTGGGTCTGAGTGGGGATTCAACCCGGGTTGATTGCGTGGCAAGCAGGTGTTCTACCACACAGCCAAGTGTGTGCTGCCGAGTACGGTAAAAATGTCTTCCCCTGCTTTGAAATGCAGTGAAAGTAACTTTCATTCTTAAACACGCGTCGTGTATACATGCTTCCCAATAGAACTAGCACTATTCCAGTAATAGTGCGTGGTACAAGCGTACGTTGCCATCGGAAGTATGAGCATGTGATTATCATAATGTTTTCACTGTTTAAAGCCACTCACCCACTACAGAAGAGACACACGTTACTGCTTCTATTCCACTAAGGCCACGTAATGGGTGCATAGCAACTTCGCAAAATTTTTTTTTCACTAAGTGTTTGAAGTACGCACTAGGGACAGGTTATCGCTATCGCATTCAACTCCTAAAGGCGAAGATTAAGGATCCCAAACTTTTTTCTGTGCCTCAATATCGTGCGATTCAAAAACAGTTTCTCGCACTTGTGAACGGATGTGAACGAAAACTCGGGGAGGAGGTACGTGTATAATGCGCGTTTAATGAATGCAGGGTTATTTTTTCTGTATTTGTGGGCACTTGTGTGCCAAAACAAGGATTACATGTTCCCGGATTCTTAGAGTGAATTCTTACAGGTCCCTGCACAGCTGAGTTTAATCCCTCTGTTGATATAAGATTTCTAAGAGTTACTGATGTGAGAAGACGTAATCTACGGCCGAACATGAAGTAACATAGTGAGATCGCATACTTAATAGGTTGATCTTCGCATTGCTTGTTTTGTATTATGTTACCTTTATTGTGATCACGAGGATATAAAGTCCCAATTAGCTCAGACTCGTGCTGCTTCATTGCGCTTTTTTTGCTTTGGTTCTTCATTCTTGAACGTGAAGCGGTGACGCGTGCAGTCGAAAAACAAAAACTATATTCTCAAATAAATTTTTTCGTTTCTATGCTCTAGCATCATGTAAAGTTCTGAATGATATCTCATTGCAGCGAAGAACGGCTGCAAAAGTCGGCTAAAGTGTTTCGACTGACCGTACACTTCAATTTCTCAGTGACTAAGGCCAAGTGAAAATAAACCGAACGACCAGCACAAGCTGTCTGGAATTGGCCACACTGTTACATAAACTCTATTTCAGTTATGTAATGATCTGTCTTTGTAAATGATTACAGTAGCCTACGTTATATAGTAAAGGCACTCGCCAGTCGAAGGTAGGTCAAAAAAGAATTCAGGCCATATATGCTGCTTCCAATAATTAAGAATTCGCCATGCTTACCAACAGTGCACTGAACACTTTAAGGTATTCAGCCAAACGATGACATTTTTGTAACCAGGTTAAACTCTGAAGCTGCCTAATTAGCAGGCGACATTACACGAATGCAAACATGCAATTTATGCATATGTTCAAGAAAAAAACATATTAATGAACTATTTCCTGCGTACGTCAGATATTCTAAAACCTTCACTTATGCACCTAATGGCGGCATAGAAAGTTGTGTTCGTGATTATATTCACATGACTTTGAAGATCTGTATACTTTTGAGGTGTCTTTTCATTGCGAACTAATACCACTCAGAGGTTCTCGACACGCCTCGAGGCTGTCTCGGTGGCATTACATAGCATGACTGAAAGAGAGCCCATTTAGAGCGTTTTATAGTGCGCGCGTTTGCCCTCTGCAAATCACTAGTAAAGATTGAATACGCGACCAATAACAGCGCGCAATCACACTTCTGATTGATTGATATGTGGGGTTTAATGTCCCAAAACCACCATATGATTATGAGAGACGCCGTAGTGGAGGGCTCCGGGAATTTCGACCACCTGACGTTCTTTAACGTGCACTCAAATCTGAGCACACAGGTGTACAACATTTCCGCCTCCATCGGAAATGCAGCCGCCACAGCCGTGATTTGATCCCGTGACCTGCGAGTCAGCAGCCGAGTACCTTAGCCACTAGACCACCGCGGCGTGGCCAATCACACTTCTGCCTTCTACACTTATGCTATATATGGCTTGGTAAAGAATAGAGAGGAATAGTTTAGCGTTAGTCGGATAGTGGAGATGAAGGCAATAGCGTTAACGTGCCGCCAACGTCCGTTGCGCAGAGTGCCTTTGAGTTTAGCAGAGAAGCGTTTATGTGGTTTACGTGCCTTAGCTAAGTTGGTGACGCCACCTAGCGGAAGGTAGTTGAGTTAAAAAAACGTAGTAAGAAGGAAAAAAATAACTAGAATATTTGTCTGTATCACCACGCCAAGCGATATTACTTTATTTTTAGTAATAATAGAGTAGTAAATTTGAACCATACAACAAACACGAAAGTTTATATGCTGCAGATTTCTTCACATCCATCGTCTAGTTAGGCCGAGGGACGTCCAAAACGGGAAGTGATTTTAAAAACTATAGGCTAAGCCATTTGTAATACTCGGTTGTCGAAGCTACCTGCAGACAAGCGAAGTCATTTTACGTAGTCATTTGCTAGGAAAAAAATTAGTGAATCATTTCCCAGTAACGCAAAATTCAGTTTGAAGCAGGAGCTCAAAACCGCATCAACGTTTTACGTACATGTAAACTACGAAAGCATGGTAAAGCTATATCAGAAAAGTAGCCTGCCCACAGTACAAGGTACGAGGCATATAGCATGCGGTGCATGCGCATTTCAATCTCGCTAACCCACTAAGCCTGCTAAAATATAAATCTCTAATAGATACATTCGACGCAAGTTTAAATGTTCTGTGAGATAACTCACCCATGCGGATGAAAGCAGCGCGTCTGGGTTGAACAAAAATGGCACACATTTATCATATAGACCCCTTCACTGTTTAAAAAAAAGGCCCCTGATGGTATCCGGTTTCGACCACCGATGTGCCTTAATAGAATCGGTGGGCAAAAGTAGCTTCAAAAATAGTCTGTTAATTGTCTACCCTCTCTTTCTCCTATTTGACAATATATATTCAAATGAATGTTCTTTCTAATTACATAAAAATTTTAAGAGATTCCCTTTAACTTTGGGCACGTTTACTTTATCTGAAAAACTAAAGACAGACTCTGCTTATTCTTGAAGAAACTTGAAAACGTGCTTTCAGTTCGACGTTAGGCACTGATAAATGAGGTGACCAGGAGCTTTTTGGGGTACAAAGTTTCAAGTCCTGAAACTGTCTATTGACAAACCACTCAAAGCGGTAATAACATACTGCAATATTAAAGGAATGATTGCGACTCTTCGGAAGCACAAAGAAGACATAGGGGATGGGGACAAGAACAAGCACATTGAAAACTGCATTTATTCTTGGGACAAATCGTACCGAAAGATAAAGGTAAAATGAATTGAAGTGTCCCCAAGAAATGAAATCTCACAGTCGAGAAGCAATTCAGACGGCATGGGCTATATCACCGTATTTTTTTGCAGCATACACTTTCTCTGTGAATAAATGCCAAGTTCTGACTGTGTTTGTTTGTGTCCAACTTCAATTCATCTCATTTGTTTATACTAGCAATGAATCTATACCAGCTAGACTGCCTGTATGTCTACCCTCTTGTTAGAGTAATTAAAGTTAGCGGCTAACTTTTCTTGCATCCAACCTGATAGAACTCAACAAAACCCTTGATTACGGAAACATGATCGCTTCAGCAAGTGGAGTGACCTTCGTGCTATCAATCACTTCATAGCAAGCAGAGCGACCCGCCCATATGTAGGGGCTGGTCTACTGCTGATGCTTGTAGCGATAAGTGCGTGCCCGCTCCCGGCCAAGTAAAGTGTGGATTTTCCTAAACGTGCCGTGCCACCCCACACTTTCACTAGCATATGGAACTAATGATGCGCGAAGCCATCTTACTGATTCGGCAGTGATAATGGCGTTGGAGCCCATCAACGCAGTAAAATCAAGGGGCAGAAACTCCCTATTCACCTCACTTGTATTCACTCTCGCATGCTGATACGCAGCTGCAGCACAGAATTTGCAACTGGCGGCAGCCGGGCATCCTACTAAAATAAATCACGAACAGAACACTTCTTTCATGACGTCACTGGTGACGTCCCCAAATATAGGGAAAGTACGAAAAATACAGAAAAGAACGGTTACCATGAAAGCCCCTCTTACCCACATCACATGCAGATGGAATGCGCTCGTGCCTTCTTTCATGTCCGCTGGCTCCTTTAAAGATGCGGCCATTCGGAAAATTTTCTTAATCATATTGTCACGTAAGAGTGAGAGTAGCCCGAAGACAGGAGACCGGGAGGTTAGTAAAAATAGAAGGAGATCCGTTTATTTGGCGGACTTGCGCCCACTAAAGGAAAACAGACACACCGGCTTAGCGGGAGGCGAACAGCGCGTTCGACGGCCGTCGGGTAACAGAAAAATGTCCCACTGGAACGCAAGGCGCGTTCGACGGCCGTCGGGTAACAGAAATGTCCCACTGGAACGCAAGGCGTGTTCGACGGCCGTCGAGTAACAGAAATGTCCCACTGGAACGCAAGGCGCATTCACCATCCGAGATACAGTCGCCGTAGCGTCTGGCGCTATCTCGTTATCAACGAATGGTCGACGTGCGGGCCATGATCTTCGCAGATGAGTCGCGGTGCATCCTGGACCACGATAAGGCCGCGTGCCGCCGGTATCAGCATGCGCAACACTATCCGCAATACGCCTCGTGGCATTGCTCCCCTCCTCAACGTAAGCATCGACCCGATGCTTTGTTTAAAATAAAACCAACACAAAAGGGCAGCCTGTGCTAAAGTAAATGGCAAATAAGCACAAATCACGCACACATAAACAAAACAAGAGATGCAAACAGGGAGCCTCCTTAGCGCGCATGATAGGGCTTCAAACGGGCGACGTGTACCACTTCTTGTCGTGCGCGGCGTCGTTGGGATGAGCTAGCCCCGTCAGGGACCACTTCATAGTCCACTTCACCCGCTTGACGGATGACTTTGTATGGGCCGAAATAACGGCGCATGAGTTTTTCGCTTAATCCTCGGCGGCGAACGGGTGTCCAAACCCAGACTTTGTCACCTGGCCTGTATGTTAAATCGCGTCTCCGCAGGTTGTAGCGTCTTGCGTCGTTTCACTGTTGGTCTTTTATGCGTAGACGAGCAAGCTACCGGGCTTCATCTGCGCGCTGAAGGTAGGCGGCCACGTCTAGGTTGTTTTCATTGGTGACATTAGGCAGCATGGCATCCAGGGTAGTAACGGCATCCCTCCCATGGACGAGATTAAATGGTGTCATTTTAGTGGTCTCCTGCACCGCGGTGTTGTAGGCGAAGACCACGTAAGGCAGAATTAAGTCCCAGGTCTTGAGTTCTGTGTCCACGTACATAGCGAGCATATCGGCAAGGGTCTTGTTCAAGCGTTCCGTGAGACCATTTGTCTGCGGATGGTACGCAGTTGTTCTTCGGTGATCTGTATGACTGTAATGTAAGATTGCCTGAGCAAGATCAGCCGTAAACGCTGTTCCCCTGTCTGTTATTGGTACCTCAGGTGCGCCATGACGGAGGAGAGTTGATTCGACAAAACATTTGGCAACTTCTACGGCTGTGCCGTTCGGGAGGGCCTTTGCTTCAGCGTATTGGGTAAGGTAATCAGTGGCCACTATGAACCACTTGTTACCGGATGTTGACGTGGGGAAAGGTCCAAGCAGGTCCATACCAATCTGTTGGAATGGTCTGTCTCGACGGGGGTTCAATTGGCTTGGGAAATCCAGCTGGTTTTGTTGGAGGTCTCTTCCGGCCTATCTTTTAAAATATCTTTTAAAAACTTGTTGTTTGTATGTTCTAAGGTGGCGAATCTAAAGCTGACGGGGTGCTCAATATGACAAAACTTGATCGGCACAAATGTAATGAGCATTTTATTACACGTGTTGTATAAAAAAAGAGCCATACACGTACTGTGAAAGTATCAATCCATAAAAGCAGCTTTAATTTACAACTGACACTGGTCATAATGAGCTAGCATTGGACCCCGAATATCCAAACCAATGCAAAAATTATCAACAATCACGAGTGAGACACGTCGAGTTTCAACCAGTTACGTTTGTTATGACGACGTACATAGTTTTCTTACAGAACTTCAGTACGAAACAAGACTGAAATTCAGAGGCACGAGGAGGCTTGAGCGATCAGTAGATTTTGAAGAGAAAACTTCGCTGGAATCAGTGTTTCGGAAAGTTGACTTGTCCTCGTCAGGGCAATGGCGTCACCATGACAAGAAAATGTTAACTTTTGAGAACGTTGGGTCCAGTGACATTCACTGTAATGATTTTTAAAAGCATTTAGCCCATCACATGTATTTGACTGACAGTATTAGGACTAAAAACCTAAGCCCTGGCTACATGAATTTCATGATCAAGAAGGAGCCTAGAAATACTTTATGTCATTTGTACTACACGTTAAAAGTGAAAGAAGGAACAATATTCAGCTCAGCAAACCAAATTCAAACATATCGATAAACGTGTTTTGACGACAGCAACTTGGCCGCCATGTTGAACAATTACTCTAGCGACACTGTACTTCTGTCAGTTCAGTCAAACTTGTAGTCCAGTCACTTGTAGTTCTGTCAGTCCAGTCAAAATGTTGTAGGCCCGTGTGCTCAGGTTTGGGTGCACGTTAAAGAACCACAGGTAGTCGAAATTTCCGGAGCCTTCCACTACGGCGTCTCTCATAATCATATGGTGATTTTCGGACGTTAAACTCCACATATCAATCAATCAATCAATTAGGAAACCTTGAAAACCTTCGCGGATCTGGAAATGCTGAGGTTGAGGCACTGTACAGCCGCACGAAACATGTGGGGCCCCTATTGCGCCATCTTCGTCTAATGCATATTAGCGCTTATTCACCAGGCCTACTTCGGCTTCCGTTCACTGCACACTACATCAAACGTCTTATCTATGCCGTATTCATACTTGCCACGCTAACCGAGTGAGTCAACCAAGCGCGATTCAATAAATGATATCGCTGAGAAAATGGCAAGGGCTAGTGGAGGCAAGTGGAAAGCGCAAGTCTTCCCGCGTTTCGTCTTATTCAAAATTCATCGAATAAGAAACAAAAAAGACAAATGAGCAGGCGATGACCACTTTACAGATTATTCAGAATTCTTTATGCGTAAAAACGGGGGGAAGACAACAAATCCGAACATTCACGTTAACCTCACTTCGTTCATCCGCTCGTGTGAGGGGGCCCGTCACCGTATGAAAATCGTAACAGTGACGGGGCCCGTCATAATAACAATGCAGCTATAGCGATGACCCCGTCATTGTAAAGGGTGAGGTGGCCCCTCACCATAGTGTATTGGTAAAAATGAGGGAGCCCGTTGTTCTAACTTTGTAGTCCTCTTAAACGTCAACGTATCGCTGCTGTGGTGGCATGGTGGCTTGACGTGCAGTTTCTGAAAGCATTCCTGACTGTCATGGCGGAGGTTGTCAGTTCGAGTTCCCATATTCGAATGCTTCAGTTTTTTTCTTTTTTTTCTAGGTGATGCTGCAATAAAAATATTTAGCTGTCTGCGATTGTTCTTAGACAGCCCTACCATGCAGATTCCGTGGCGCAGTGTCGTTGTTGTAAGACTTCAGTGGGAATCACGCTCTTTTTCAACATTCTTTTACGTCCAACGTGGCATGAAGACTTTGCCCGACGATTTCTAATTGGTACTGCGCTGGCGAGCAGATTTCGTTGTATGCGTGCGAATGAACTTTATTATCGCATTCAACTACCACCCTCAGGGGGATTTCCGTTCCTTTGCATAGATACCGTTGCTGCAACTAATAATAGGTTACACATGACGTGATGTTTCGAAATCAATCCGTTGCACGTATTTTTCGTTTCACTGTATAAAGGCAAAATATAGGCTGATGCCAAACGTTTTGCAAGTCAACATAGAATGTGTTCCAACCCTGAGAGCTGTGAAGTTAGACAGTTTTCATTACGTCTCAAAACAACCATGCATGTGACAATACGCGTAGATACGACTTTGGGCCTACTTCGCGTGAAATCACACACAGAGACTTATTGATGTCATCGAATCGGTGGCTTCAAACAAGGGTACATGCACGTTGCTTTTGTCCCAATAATGTGTGTTATTGCTATGTAAACGCAGATAGACATTCGAGCTCTCCATGGAGCAGTAGATACTTGCATGGTGGTATGCTCTGCGTAGGTGTTTTCCCACCCTGAAACGATGCTTGTGGCCTGCGGGAGCCAAAAGTGTTCCGCATCGTTACCGGCGATTCAAATTCCAGTCGTGGGCATCACCGGTCATCTGGATGCTTTAATTTGCAAGCGCTGGCTTGTGCGACTGCGGGCTTGGGTATGTCACAAGGTGTGACCGAGTCAATGAGACGAATACCCAAGAATGTACGTGTATCTAGCAGCGTCGATATATTCTAAGATGAGGGAAGGTAGCCATCGGGAGCTTGAACGGAGTTGTCACGCGCAGCAGTAAAGAAAAAAAAAAACAAGTGAAAACTTCTGCAATCACTTCAGTAATAGCACAAACAGCAGCACTATGTTGAGGCCGATCCCTACGGGCAGCGTTGTTAGAACGGTCATTTTAACAACGCTGCAGCGCCGTAATGATGTAATTATGTCGTGGCCTTGGCCACGACATAATTACATCGTTACGGCGCTGTAGTAATTGCCTCGATGCGGCAGTGTCTGTGCACGCGCTTTTAATGGTGGCGGAAAAAACTTGCTACACTCGCAGTACTGCAGTGGATTTCGCGATGGGGGGGGAGGGGGGGTGGCTCAGACCAGGGCTTTGCGACAGCTGCCACTCAGTGAGCCGGGTCTGTCAGCGAAAACCTCGACTCAGCTGATCGTCCAGGTTGTCGCTGGCCAGCTGCTTCTTCCATCGCTCCACTGTAGGATGCTCCCTTTAAAATAGGCAACATTACTCGAAATAACATTGAAAACAGAAAAGAAAGAAAAATGTTCAGTGGTTCAGCTTGACTTGAACTGAAGTCGCACTTCAACAACGCATTACGTTTAACCCCAACAACGTACCTACTGCTCCTCGAAAAATCAACGAGGTAGGGCTGACAAATGGTGCAAAAATCGATGTGATTTTTTTGCAAAAATGTAAAAATACGACTGTTTGATAGCAGTAACGTGAATATCGAAGCATTTCCATAGAAAAATTAAAAAAATAGCCGAATTCAAACTCCGGCACGACCGCATCCTTAAATGCGCATCATTTCACTGCGATACCAGAACAGCTACGTGGTGGCGTCTAAAACGACTACAAAGAGGCGATGGCGCCCCAATCCCCTCGTTTTCACCATTATACTACGGTGACGGGGCCCGTTGCTATAGCTGCATCGCTATCCTGCATCACTATATAGCTGCATCGCAGATGGGCCGCTTACCCCGTCACCGTAATTACAATTACACTACGCTGACGGGCCCCTCATTCTAACGATAGAACTGGGTTGACGCGCCTTGTCACCATAGTCACTGCCTATTGATTTAAGCTTCGTACGGATCCTCCCGTTAACGCCCATGCCACTGGCAAAGATACGCCTAGGGTGTCCATATAATGGATATTGCAATACAATAGGTTTAGTGTGTTTTAATTGATACCATTATTGAGCATTCTCTCTCAAAAATAATTTTGATGATGACAGCCCACGTCACAGAAATTCCGGTGTTAGTGCTGGAGGTGGTGCTTCTGAACGACAAATCATGATGGATGCAAATATTAATATATATATATATATATATATATATATATATATATATATATATACATATTCATTTAGAAATTGAATGCAGGCCTTCTGTGGGCAGTCAGGTAAACAACCTCTGGGACTCACCAGTGCCTAAAACTGCTGCAGACAAACAAAAATAAATTATTACAAGCGTTATGCGATCGGGTAAAAGTATCCGGTTAACACGTAGTTTTCCGTGGCAAAAGCGTGGAATTGCTGCAGGTGCTACCTCATAGCATTTGTGGTCTAAACACCCATTCTTTACCAAGTGCTCAGATTAAATGATCTTAAGTAACAGACAGAGCATCAAAAAAGTTTGCAGCTGCGTAGCTTTGCTTGTTACCTTGCAGACCAGCAGTTCTATACTTCGCTCATTCACATAATGTTGAAGTATGGTATAGTCAGCTGTTCAGAACAATAGTTACAGTAGGCACTGTTGCGACTCTCGGTCTTATTGAAAGCTGGCCCCCATCGTAGGATCTATTGTCCAACAATATAGAGGCAATAGGTGCTCGTACAAACGACAAAGAGTTATTTACATAATACGCCCCACCACGGTGGTCTAATGGCTAAGGTACTCGGCTGCTGACCCGCAGGTTGCGGGATCGAATCCCGGCTGCGGCGGCTGCATTTCCGATGGAGGTGGAAATGCTGTAGGCCCGTGTGCTCAGATTTGGGTGCAGGTGAAAGAACCCTAGGTGGCCGAAATTTCCGGAGCCCTCCACTACGCCGTCTCTCATAATCATATGGTGCTTTCGGGACGTTAAACCACACACATCCACCATCAATTATTTACAGAATAAAACTTTAAAAGTGAAAAAATCAACACGATAAGAGCAAGGGATCAAGTTGTGAATTTTACATGATATCTGGTGATGAAAAGTGCTGAAAAGTACGGAACGTGTTTGGTTTTTACAGTGCCGCAGTGCCAACGCTGGGTGCATTGGGCGCATCTTCAGCCACTACGGTGTCAAGGTGTCCTGTGATGTCGGCGCGCTGACTACGAGGGCGTAGAAAGACACCAAACAATACAAATGAAGAGGGCACAGTCGAAGACGATGCCTAAATATAGTTACAAAAGCATGGCACCGAAGATCGGCACACGGCACAAGGGCATTACCCATGACACCAAGATGTTGCGCATGGTCAAGGAACTTGGTGCGACATGGCACCAGAACTCTAATGGCAAAATAGGAGGGGGGTCTAAAAGGGGTAGTGGGAGAGGTCGTCAATCTCGGAGGGACCAACTACAAACACACCTGCAAATTTATGTGGCTTCGCTTTCGTAAAAGAGTGCTGAGGCAATTGGTGTCGCCTCATCTGCCACTTCAAACAGCAAATACCACGATGGGCTTCAACGAATGCCTCGTCTCTTACTCTGAGATGAACAGCAATGGCATTTCATTTGCTAACCAGTCCTATAAACCTTTGTTCTTGCTTGGCCTCGAGATGTCCAGTCCGTCTCAGCTGCAAACCCCTCCTTAATGCGCTGATAGCATTCTCTGGTTCTGCAGCCATTGCAAGAATTATAATGCTTGTGATGGTCATAACAGTGTTGTAGAATACATTGAAACAGTCATTACGACTAGCACAGACATCCGTTTCCTAATTGAGCAGTAAAGAACGTCACCCAGAAGGGATACGTGTAAAGCAAATAAGAAAGCGATGTGAACTAAATCTGATTACGCTATAATGTTTTACTCTTCACACTGAAGCTGAAGTGTCTACGTTTTATTCAACTTACGATAATCAATTTATGTTCATTGTCATTTTTTCTTGTTTATTACTTCCACCTGAGTTGTCGCGGGTGTAGGATTAGGATGGCATACTTTAAAGACGCATTGTAACACATTTCCAAGTAATCATCGAATGGCTTCGTTAACGTAGAGTATTGTCTCACGAATCAACTGCCGTCAAAATTTTTTGAAACTATTTAACCGAATAAATTTAACCGAAAATGCTGGCTAATATTTGTCCCTGCTATTCTGAAGGCCACTTTAAATCGGGCCGGTTTGTCTGGGACACGGCTACGGAGCCTAGTAGAAGCGGCGATAATTTTACTTGATATCCTGCCTGCGTGCGTGTAGTCTAGCCAGTATTTGACTAAGAGTGTATGCATAAGTGTGCCCATAAGTTTCGGTGTTTGTCTGTCTCGTAACTTTCGGTGGGATCTGGGGTGTAGTAAAGGAAGTCTTGCATCATCAGCAAAGTGCCGTACACGTTTTGTAACTGCACGTGAACTAAATCCATGATACTGCCCCTTGCAGACATTGTCACTTCTCCTATAAATGATAGGAAACGCAAGGAAATAATAAATAATTGATAATATAAATATTATTTCATCAATCTGCGCAGAAACTCCCGCATCGCTCCTTCTAACGTACGTGCTTTATCATATGTAAACTACCGCTTGAGTAATTTCTTAAGACATATGACATACTTTCGGAAATCAGCATGGTTTTCAGCGGGGCAGATCTACTCAGACTACACTGCTAACCTAAACTGAATTGATCATTAAAACATCGAGAAATAACTGATTTTGCTGGGGGTTATCATTGTCTACAGCAAGGCCTTAGATACCCTTAATCATCCCATTTTACTCGGGAAGTTGGACACTTACAGGGTGCCTGGTGTAGCTAATTTCTTATTTTGTTTTATTTGTCTGAGAGAAAGCAGCGTGTTGCACTCGCTAACGGTTTCTTTTCCTACAAAACCATCTCTAGTGACATTCCTCAAGGATGCATCTTTGGGCCAATGCTCTTCAATATCTACATAAACAATATTATCTACCTAACCAACGATGTTACATTTCTACTGTACGCATATGACAACAGTATTTTTGTTTCCGCAAGAAAATTATCTGAAATATTGACAGAGCCCAAAACGTACTTTCATATGTGCTGCGCTGGTCTACTGCTAATGGCCTGCGAATAAATGCGAAAAAACAAAAGCTGTCTTTTGCAGATCTAGAGGTACGGAAAATAATCCTGACGAGTCATTAACGCTTCACAGAAAACCTGAGAAAATCGCGGATAAACATAGAGTTACAAGCGCGACTGTTTCCGCTCATATGACATGGTCATGTCATGTAGAATCATTGACCACATCACTATCGCATGATGCAGGTGTTCGATCAAGATGTCGGCACTTTCTTCCGGGAAAAAACTAAGGTGTAGATCCACGACGCTCTGTTTTTCGCACACTATAATTACTGCCTACTTGTCTTGGGCACCACAACCTTGGGGAGCCTAAAAACAATTATTTCATTGCAAAAAAGAGTACTGCGCTATATTAAAAATATCCCCCGTAGTATGTCTGCAGATTCTCTGTTAAACTGCTATAAAATTATCAGTAATAAACATATATACAACTTTCCACTAATTTATAACTACTTGGTCGCAAAGAAACAACTTTAACAATTATAAATTTATTTATAAAACTATAACATTTATAAATATTTGTCAAACATAAGTACACAAAACACATATTCACGGACCCGAAGTGCGAACAGATGGCTCGTTTCTCGTTCTTGCACAAAGTGTTTCCTACACTCCCTTAAATACACATTATCCTCCTTACTAAATAAATATGAGAGTAATGGCCCTAACCTTCTTGTGTTTTTGAAAAGAGAAATGCATGAAATTTTTGTCGCTCTGCTTAGTGTTCTTTGTAGTGTGTTTTTATTAGGTCTAATGCGTCACCGCACTGATATTCTGCTGGCATATTTGCACTTTGAATCATAGTATTACAACTTGCATCGCGTTCATGAGTATTGTAAAGAGTGAATATTCAGTTAATTAATTCGCTTTATGTCTCTTCGTACCTCTGCGCTATTTGTATACTCTTCTAATTTTCGTTCATTTTTCCGACTACAAATGCGCTAGATTTGTTAAAAGCTTGTATTCCCAAACTGTTGCCATGTATGTTGACCCTCAAGGTTTCTCAAGTGGTTTTTTAAACCACTTTTTGTCTGAGGCACCCCCAGCTTGTTCGATAAAAACACGTTTGAAATAAATAAAAATATAAGAAAAGAAAGTTCACTCACAATTATAGCATGCATCATCCCCATGTTCACCGCATCAAGGTTACCAAGTCCGCACGTTGGAAGCCGTTCAGAATAGGTCAGTGAGATTCATAGCTGGTAACTACGACTATAATTCAAGCATCACCCTAATAAAACAAGACCTTGCATCAATGTTACTGTATCAACGTCACGAAATCGCCATTTTATGTTTATTTCAAGGGTACATCTACCGAAGCAAATGCCACTGCTGGCCAATTCGTGTCCGTTTGCACCCTTCTTGACGTATTCACAACGCGCGTAGATTCATGCGCAGTCATGGTCACACATTGGCATTTAAGTCATCACCATTACCTCGAGCCCTAGCACATTATAACAGCCTTCCAGATCACATCGTATGCATCTCTAACCGTGAATCTCTTCGTGCTAACCTGAATGCGTTGTGTTTTTCTACTGTAAAACTTTGTTGCACATTGCTCTATATAATTTGTTTGCTTTTTGTTTGTTCATTACTTTCTTCGTTCTCTTTTACTTTTTCTGATGCCATCTTACTCAATGCCCTTCAATGAGCCTGTAAGGCATTTTGAATAAATAATCACAAGAACGCGGCTTTCATTTGTCGGGCAATTTTGAAAAATAATGCTTTTTGTAAGGTTTCATTGACCATGGAAGGATGGACTTAACTGATATAAGAATGCTAGATAGTTTACTTGTCGGAAGACGACACAGTAGATGTATGTATGTAGAACAGACGATGCTTGGCCGTTACGCTCGTTGCCCGTTGAATGATTCTCGGTATATGCACACGTGCTGCGGACTTCTGCTCCCTCGAAGCCTGATGAAAAATGTACTGCCCTTTCGTCAATGCACGTTTGGGCACTTTTCGAATACCGTGTAAAGTTTTTCACACGGCTGATAGACGGGCCGTTCTTCGCACAAGGTCGGGCTGTTCAGGTAGTTGCTGGTGCGCTTACCTTTCATAGCACAGCGCCTTTCGCAGAGAATTTAGTTTGTGAAAAGACGCTAGTTGATGGTTGTCCTCACCCGGCAGTCGCAATATACTAGAGAGAGAAACGCTCAGACCAGGCGTGGGGGCTGTAAGAAGCCGCCTTGTAATTGAAGTTGTCTCTTTTGTTTTGCCTTTATCCCTGCAGCGGTACGCGTGACCGCCGGTTTGAAGCGCTTCTCTTGTCGGGGCTACTGCTTCTGGGGCAGGCGCTGTTCACTTGGGTCTCGGAGCGGCAACTCAACTTGGAGATTAGATTTTCTGGAGCGTAAGAGCAAATTCTCTTTTTGTCTTTTTTTGTTTGTCTACTTATGCTTCTTCGGGTCACCTTGGCGGAGTTCGCTTCCTGGAACCCTCTTCATTCTTCCACTTTGAGCCCTGCACGTCTGCGCAGCTGCAACGAAGTTATCGAATAGATTCGGCGTTGTGCTCAACAATGCGAGAAAGGCTGCTTCCTTTTCGCCTCTCGAGCGTGCGAGTGGCGGAAACACTGGCTGTCAGATGCCGAAGATATTTCCGTGCTACTGAATGTCAAAATTGTGTTGACATTAGGCGGCCAGTGGAACATGCAATACGCTATTTAGGCGCGTCAGCACGCACACACACACACACACACACACACACACACACACACACACACACACACACAACATACATACATACATACATACATACATACATACATACATACATACATACATACATACATACATACATACATACATACATACATACATACATACATACATACATACATACATACATACATAACCGTTATATGGCAGTTCTACTCTTATATGCTCGAAAAAAGAACAAAATGAAAGAACACTTATAATTACTGCCGTACAGGCAGGAGCACATCTTGCAAAAACAATGTTTGGCAAAGAAGATGCGCAATCTTTTGTGAGCAATGCAAGATAGGTGCGTATATATAATACGCTCGTTTACGTGCGATGGCGGCCGGGGACCAGAGTAGTTAGTGGCATTACACTCGTTGTTTCGGCCTTCGCTTTGCTGGTTTTTTCCCCTAATTAGTGAGCTATTCAGGGTTCTTACTTTTTTAGAAAAATATTCCAATTGTTTACCTGTGGCCATTGCTTGACATTGCTCGACGTTATGAAACTATAGCATTTTTAGACGCAGTAGTAAATGGATTCGCTTAATTGTGACTACCTCAGGTTCTCTAACGCACACGGACATCACACAGTACACGAACCCCGAGCATACCTCCTCATTCGAAACGTGACCACCACGGTCGAGATCAAAACCACGTCTTTCGGGTCAGTGGCCGAGCATTCCAACCACTGAGAGATAGTGGTGGCTGGTTTTATTATGAGCGTATACTTTTAACAATCGCTGAAATGTTTCAACGCAAGAGAGAAAAATGAATTTAGTGAAGTTTGCAATGACAAACTCACATTCGCGTTGTCGAAAGGAGACATGACGAGGCGCTGAATACAGTATACGAAAACAGCATACCGTCATCCTTGATATTCGAAGCGCGCCTTACGTATTAAAGCCTCACTATACAGTCACCCCTGTAGCTATGCTCAGGATGCCAGCTGAACTAAATGCGTGAGCAGTATATAGATAAGAGACACACAACACCACACTACAAACCGTAGGAGAGTTGACATAAGCAACTCGTGTACTTGGAGCCTCAGCATAGGTTTTTTTGTCCATAAACTTCCGGCTGACCCGCGTCGCTTTATCGAAACCAGGGACGCACCCAGGTATTTCTTTTTTTTAAATATTGGGGTATGGGCTGTTAACTATGTGTTTTATATATGTTCCTGCGTTCATGCGCTTGCATGGGTGCAAACTTCCTAAATTGAAAACTGAACACTGTGTGTGATAGCCGAACTCCTACCTCCAACGACCACCCAAGTAAGCATTTACTTTGTGAGCTCAGTTTCCCAATATCTAGTCGGTATGCCTGCCGGCTCGATGTAAACATTTTAGTAGGTATATTTTTTCCAGTGGTCTTGCAGGGCATTCAAGCTCTCGCCTTCGCAAACCTATGACGAAGTGTGGCTAATTGACAACGTTGAGGGTGCAATGACTGCTTTGTAATTCAAGATCAAATGCAGAAACAGGCCCAGAAATTTTTAGGCCTGAAGGTAGAAGAAATTATTTGGTAACTGCCTGAATGGCTATGCATTTCGTTGGGCTGTGGATGTACGCCAAGGTTGATATAATTTTTTTATCCCAAATTATTATACCTTCAGTCTCTTCCAGCGCTAGTATAGCGTTAACCGATTGTTTCCATGTGGCTGATTTTAGTGTCTTTTTAGAGCGAAAGCTGCTATGAGATCACAACTCGGGTCTCGCTCAGTGCTGCAGTTGTCCGCTGCTGCCGGTGTCCGCACCCACATCGCGCAAATCAGAAAAAAACTTTGTACCATCACCACAGTGGGGCTTGAACTCGGGTCGGCTGTGTGCCAGCTCAGTATTATATCACTGAGTCACGAGAATGGACGTTATGCGAAGCATTTGGAGAGAAGGTGACAATGATGTATTTTTTATTGAGTGCCAGGTCATGAAATGACGCATAATATATGCATGAATGTTGCACGCACAGACTAATGTTGAAGAATAGCAGATGTTTATATAACCAGGTTGCACTTACTCAACAATGTCAATAGGAACATTAGGATTAGCAACACCGAAAGCAATAATTTGGTATGAAGCACAGGTGCTCGCGAGGATAGTAACTCTGGACACTGCTACATAAACCAACTGCGGCGCACGGTACCCAACTAGAGTTTTTATTAACCTGGCGTGACGGCTGCTTCAAAAAGTACATTTACCGCTCCATAAAACCAGATAGCCAGCAGTGCAACCACAACTGAAAATGAAAAACATCAGGGTCTATTCAAAAAGCAGTTCCGAAGCCGGCTGGGCTATGAGGAAGAACGCTTGATTGCCGCACAGAACGCTTAGGTTTGACTTCTGTTCAGACCCGACATTAATTTTAAAGACGACAGTCTTTCTTGGGGATATTTGACGGAAAAATTTTGGTCTGTCTGTCTGTCTGTCTGTCTGTCTGTCTGTCTGTCTGTCTGTCTGTCTGTCTGTCTGCCTGTCTGTCTGTCTGCCTGTTTGTCTCTACATTCGTCTGTTTGTCCGCCCTAACGATACCTCAAACGGCACTATCCGGCCAACCCCATTCGCAGCACCCACCAATATTGCTCAAAGTTTATCGTTCATCGTTGTGCGATTGTAGAATACAAAAGCAATTATTGCGCCTATCTGAGGTGCCATAACAACATTTCGAAGTTTTATATGACTGCCTTTACAATAGAAGATGCCCATACAATTAACTCTAAGGAATGTAGCACTTATCGCGCTACGCTGACAGTACAACGCGATGCTCAAAAAGGTGTTTCCAACGCTTTGCTACGATGTCACGGTGGTGGCACCTGCCTGTCATTTCGCGTTCTTCACCTTATCATTTACGAGACTAGCGCGCATCTTTGTCCGTGGGCTGCACGCCTTCGTTTTTGAGGATAAGTGCCAGATGGCAGTTGTGTCTAACGTGCCTCGATCCGCTCTTTCCCCTCCGCTAGAGGCTCGAGGCACTCTAACGCAGCGCCTCCAGAATACCCTTCACCGATTTTCTTGCATAGAACATGAAATAAACGTTTTGTTCACTCTCTCCAGATGCAATACTATCGCCTTTCGACTACATTTGCGGTGTAACATGCAGATTCGTAACCAATTTTTTTTTAATGTGTGTTTTCATCATTCTTGTAGAAGCTAAGTTTTAATCACCTCTGACACATACCCGTAAACAAGTGGCAAATATCCACCCGCAGGAATGTGCCGCCGTCTAGTGGACACTGTTTGATGACGTAAGCGACGGGATTGCGCCATTCATGTGTTGACCAGCGTGTGTATTTCGCCGTATCATCCTACCTTCCCATACGAATTTTAGTTCAAGCCAACTTAAGGAGGTGATCACGAGAGCACCCAGACGTGAGCGACTAGATAGATAGATAGATAGATAGATAGATAGATAGATAGATAGATAGATAGATAGATAGATAGATAGATAGATAGATAGATAGATAGATAGATAGATAGATAGATAGATAGATAGATAGATAGATAGATAGATACGCAGACGCCAGAAGTACCTACAATACGCAACGAAATGCTTCGCACATAAATGTGATAGCCAGCACTGCAAGCACAAATGACATTTCATGAACCTTAAGTTCATTTGAAAAGTAGTTCCGAAACCTAGCGTGGCTCTGGGGTAGAATGCTTGATCGCCATGCAGAATGCTGGGATTCAATTCCCGCCGAGAGCCTGACATTCATTCTTGGCATTCTTCGGGTCAACGCTGCCGACGTTAGCTTTTTTAGGACGCTCACGCCTTAAATTTACACAAGTTTTTTCCCTCTGTTTCGAGTAAATATAAACTGTCAGTCATCTGTGGGACATAGCCACACACCTGTGGCACATACCGCCCTGCCATGGTGGTCTAGTGGCTAAGGTACTCGGCTGCTGACCCGCAGGTCACGGTATTGAATCCCGGCTGTAGTAGCTGCATTTTCTATGGAGGCGATAAGTATGTAGGCCCGTGTGCTCAGATTTGGGTGCACGTTAAAGAACCTCAAGGGGTCGAAATTCCCGGAGCCCTCCACTACGGCCTCTCTCATAATCATATGATTGCTATGGGACGTTAAACCCCACATATCATTCGTCAAATCAGTCTGTGGTACATACACGCTCAGAGGTATGTGCCAACGTCTGACGGAAATATTTAGATGACGTACGTGACAAAATTGTGACATTATTGATAGCATGACTACTGAGTGAAAACATATTAGCCTCCTATATACTAATTTTGGTTTACCCTAAGTTGAGGGGAATCACGAGAGAACCCTGACAATATATAAGTAAATAGATAGATGCTGAAAGTACTTGCAGTTGGCAAAGAAATGATTCGCCTAAAAAATTAAAAAAGAAGGATAGCTTGCTGTTGGGAGAAAATAATATTACCAGGTTAAATATGCCATCAGACATCAGTGAAAAGGGTGACCAAACAACCGATTTTTTTTTACATGCTTGAAGCTTTGAACGTTTTTATGTAATGGCCATTCGGAACATAGAAGCAATCTCTGATAATGCCTGAAGCTTCTGGCGCTGAAACTCTTTCAATTCTCAATTTTTTACTCAAACTACGTGTCCGAAATTGTATTAATAGAAGCTAACACCTCTTGGGTGCCGTAGGGGATTTCGAAATTTCGCTTTATTGCAATCCCACAACGCTAGCCTACAGCATACCACGAATATGAAGTGGCTCTGGGGGACCTTGGTGTTGTGGTTGGTTGGTTGGTTGGTTGGTTGTTCCTCAGAGTCCTGGCGCAACTCACCACAGGCGATCAGCCAAGAAATGGACGGTGCCTCATTTGCGAGATTTAATTATTTTACCATCAGGGTTATTTAGATAAGAATATTTAAACAAAGAACCAATTGGTAAACAATAGATTAGAAATAAAGTAAGTAGAGGTAATAAAAAATGAGGAAGCTAATGTGGTTTGAAATAAGGTGAATTTATGCCTCAGCTTAACATTCTATTAGTTTTGTTGCATTTAGAAAATGGCCTACGGCCTCACAAACGTTCCTGTGGCTAAATTTCTTTCAGTTACTCCAAAAGAGAGGACCACCAGAAGGGATAAATTTAGAGCCAAACTACGGAGAGGTTCTTCTAACAGTCCTTTCCTTTGATTTGTATATAACCTGCATGCGGTTCAGCAGCGTGATTTTTCTTTCTTTCTATGGTTTTGTTTTTCTCTAATTTTCAGCACGAACATGAAACCGCCCGAATTATTTGTTATAACAGATAATGGAGCATGTGTACATTGTTGTAAGCGGGTTATTTCATGATAGATAGAAAACCTACAAAAGACGACACTGCCGCAGCTTTTCAATGTTATGACCAATATGTGGTTGAACGCGGCATTATAAGTGTGTTTAACTGATATCAAAATAAAATGCTGTTTTTTCACCTCACCCTTGCCTAAATGCGGCCGCCGCGGCTGGAAATGAAACATGTGATTATGGTGGCTAGAAAGGGAGGTTTGATGAACGGGCAGCAAAACTTGGCTGCAATTTGCCTGAATGCCGTGGGGTGGTGCTGCGGTCAAGGGTCGCCGTGTGCGATCGCGGCTGTCTTGTGCGCTCGACTGGGGCAACACTTCACTGCAGTGCGAATGCGTTGCCGAATCATATACAACTTTAGCTTAAAATGCAGTTCTTCAGCATCGCACAGCTTATATTGCACTACTGTTATCTTCAAATTTTCGAATACGAGGTACGAAGGCCTTTTGTACGAGGTACAAACAGGCCTTTCAGAAATGCCACATTTATGCACTACTATATGGTGAAAGCGGAGTTTAATTATGCTGCTGTGCGCTTTGCTGATTTTATTCGTAGGCCTCCATACGCGTGAAAGGAGATAACTTGGTTCACGCCAGCCAAATCAGTAATAAACCACAGCATACATGGTAATCCAACGTTCAATAGTGATTTCATGCTCAACTCAGAAAAGAAATAAATAAATGCACCATATTACAAAGTAAACAAACTTCACTGCTTAAAACAGAATGCGGTTGACCATTTCCACGGCTTCTCTCACATCCCGCAAGGTTTAATCTACTACATAACTTTTCGACTATTTCCATATTTAGACCTTTCAAATAAGGAGGATCGAAATCTTTGGACACGTACCATTCCGTGAAAGACGTTTACGGTGAAATATATGCGAGTATATAAATATAAAAAAGAAGCTGATCATAACAATGAATTGAGCAGGAGTCGGGTGATCAATTGCGCTAGTTGCCTGAGCACCATCTCTGATTTTTAACGCGATAGCGTTAAAGAGCTCGTTTCGCAGACTGCTGACCCGCAGGTCGCGGGATTGAATCCCGGCTGCGGCGGCTGCATTTCCGATGGAGGCGGAAATAATGTAGGCCTATGTGCTCAGATTTGGGTGCACGTTAAAGAACCCCAGCTGGTCAAAATTTCCGGAGCCGTTCACCACGGCGTCTCTCATAATCATATGGTGGTTTTGGGACGTTAAATCCCACATATCAATCAATCAATCATCGTTTCGCAGAAAGTACAGCGTTGGTGTTGGTGGTTTTGAGCAAAAACTCATCATCTTTGCATAACCGAAAAGTCGAGAACTATAAAAAAATAATAAAAAACTCAGGAGCAGCATGGGGACCAAATCACGGTTGTTTGGGTCCAAGTGGGTACCGAACGCGAGTCGTTTGCGTGGCAAGCTGATATTCTACCACACGGCCACGGCAAAAAAAAACTTCTTCTCCTTGGAAATGCTGTGAAAGTAGTTTTCAAGCTTTACGAATACAAGCGTTTTGTATATTTATGCTTCACAATGCAACGTGAAATATTGCAGTAATAATGCATGGTCAATCGTCCATTGCCAACGAGCGTCCGTATTTGTATTTATCATAATGGCTCCGTGGTTGAAAGCCAGCGTTGTTTGATAGCCGGTACTCCACTACAAAAGGCACACACGCTACGGCGCCTATTCTCGAAAGGCCGTGTATAGGTGCATAACAAATTTGAAAACGTTTCATGCACCAAGTGTTTGAAGTATGCATCACGAACGGGATGTCGCTATCGCGTTCAAATTTTAAAGGCGAAGCTTTTGGGTACCCTACTTTTTTGTTGTAGTATACGTCGTCTTCGTCAGCACAAATCACTCGTAAATCAGCGGTAGCCGCCCTACATCAGAAGCACACGCCAGCAGTCCGCAGCAAAACATACAACAAGCCGACGGCCAGGCGCTGACAACCAGAATAGCCTCCCTCCACGGAAACGCTGACGGTGCCCTAGACGGTAGCGCTATGTTGTGCCCTAGCGGAGATCACGCGAAAGGGGACCCCCTTCCCATGGCCCTCGAAATTGCGGGCGCCCAGCGGCACGCCCGCAATCTCGGAAGACATGACCCTCCGCTATGGCTGGCCGCCGCGCTCAGCACAACTCCCCTTCTAGCCACCCTAACGCCATCTCATGTTTAGCGAATCAACGTCGTAGCCGCAAAGCAACTATGTTCGCTGGCGTCGCCTTGTTGACTTCACCAAAAGCAGTGATTCACAGTGGAGAAAAAGAACTAGGAAACTCGTCGGCAAGAATGCGGATGGCAGTGTATAAGCGATTATGTTACAAGAAGTGGTAAGGACAAAAGTAGAGAGGCGTAGATGACCAGATAGCGGAGGCAGACAAAAACACCTCGCAGTATATAATTACCGAAAGCTGAAAGGATTCCTTCGCAGACAAACTATTTCGTCCTGGGCAAGCATATTTCTGTGGTTTCTCCTACAATAATCTTAAAGGCTCCTTTTGCCGACTAAGTATTTTGCTCAGGGCGAGCGTCTTTCTATGGGTGCTCCTTCAGCAATCTATTCGTTCATCGCACGTGTATTTGGGCTCCCTTAGTCCTCTTTTGGGTAATTTCACCCTGGAGTGTAGTGGCTCAACACCTGCGGCGTTGTGCTATCTAAGCACGGCATCAACTGCGTTAGAATTTCTACCCTATAGGATTCACTACGATATATAAAAAAAGAAAGCTCCAGTGTGCCCTGCATTGAGTGTACTTTATGAGACCGTGAAACAGTTTTGACAAATTTGTATAAACGCACTCAGTCGGTAATGCGAGTGCTAAGGACCATTTATGAACGAATTAAGCTGCAATGCATTACAAGACTTCAAACATATCAATCTATTACAGATTGCAGTGAAGGAGTTTCAACTTCTCACACCTTTGCAAAATACGCAGTAAATTTTTTCACATCCTTAAGGATGTAAAAAAGTTAACACCCTCATAACAGGCATATTAACGCCCTCTTTGCGTTTACATCCTTCTTTTAGATTGGATATGCAAAGAAAAGGATGCTACCATGCCTGTCGTGACGGTGTTGAAGAAATAGCTGAAGGGTGCACATTTAAATTGCAATAATGATACCACCTCAGCGTCCCAAAACAGCCTCATGATTATGAGGAACACCGTAGCGGAAGGCTCCAAAAATTTAATCCACCTGGAGTTCTTTAGAATGCACCTAAATCTGCCTATACGGACCTCGAACATTTTCGCCTCCACCGAAAGTGCAGCCGCCACGGCCGGCATTCGATCCCACAACTTGCGAGTCAATCGCCGAGCAATCCGAGCAATATAATCACTAGACCACCAGAGTGGGTGGTGCCTGTGTAAGCGTTAAGCTTCATCCATGCTTGCATATTTAAGTCACACGCATAACGCAACGTGCCTGTTGTACCAAGGTTTTTATGGGTTACGTCGTAAAGATCACAAAAATGAAAATTGTAGAGAAATCGGCACATAGCACTGGACACTTTAAGAAACACCGAGAAAATGTGCAATAAATTTATTTTTCCTCGCGCTGCATGATTCTACAGTCTTTTACCGCTTTATATTTTCCTCATAAAATATCAACGAATTGATGGGCTACTGCCACGAGGTACTGACAGCTTATAGACATGTGTCAAAGCAATTGAGAATGAAACCTTCAATTTAATACGACAATTTATTACAAGATTGAATTTATTACAATTCATTACTAAAACCATTTGAGCGCACGTTATTCTCCTAAGCATGTCGATTACAATGCATGCTTGGTAGGACAGGAGAACAAGGAACTATACTTCCTGCGACTATTACGGGAGCACAGAAAAGTGACACTTTAGAGAAAATATATAATAAATGCCAGAGAATGGCACGGAGAACGCACAAAGTGCCTTTGAGAAAGGAAAGAGTGCATGAAAGATGCGACGAGAGTAGGGAGAGAAAGTGGCTATCTCCCGCACGACATGCCTACGACCAGGATCGCTTGGGAAGCGCGCGTGTTCGTTGAAACCAAGGGAACGACCATGCATGCACAGAACCTCCTCTCTCTCCCAAGCGTAGGAAGAAAAAAACTGCGATTTCTTGCGTAACCCTTCCTGCATCCACGTCCTCTCACTCTCACTCCTCCAAGAAAGTGGGCAATTGTGCCCGTGCGCCCGTACACGTGCCTTTGAACGAGTTCCGCCATGACTGACTGGTGCTATTCGCTGCGTTATTATGCCTTTTAGTTGTTTTGTTCCCTTATAGGCCGCTTTGTCTGAGCACGCTGGAAGTTGAACGTCGATTTGGTGCACTCCGTTATCTGATGTGCAACTCATACCTCATTTTCCGACTCTATTGCACCTCCAAGCACAATGGTCAAACTTCATGGGAGAACCCTTGTTCTCAATGGTAGAAGCAGCTGCCGCGTCTGCTATTTTTGGGTCCAAAGTGCTGCAAAATCCAGGCAAGTGACCGCTTACTTGTTAAATTGTGTATTTGTTGGGAGCTCCAGACACTAATTTTCACGCTTAGTGAAAGCCGAGGTGCCCAGCTGCACACCCAGCTGCGCACCCGCTGCGCAGCTGTGGCAACCAGCTGCGCAACCACATGATGTTGCGTATTTACTCGTTGAGAATGTGCGCTTGTAGAATTATAAGGTAGGTACTGTTAACCAAAGCGACTTTCTCCAAGAGTTAAATTCGACGTGCTAATATCTGCATGCCTAATGCGTATGCATTTTTTTGCTCTGTCTGTGTTGTTAGCGTGCACGCCTACGTGCGTCAGCGCCCGCATTTATCGAGATCGTAGCTCTGCCTTTTTGGATTCTTTTTAACGGTCGCAAACCTTAATAGACAGTTATAGTATAGCGGGATTACCGGGATACAGGGCGTACCATGATAGCGGGATCGAAGTACGCATGCGCATACACCTACGTTACCCGTACCGCTTACCCTAAGCGCGACATTTTTCAGATTTAACGTACCGTGAATGCGTAGGTGTACGTACACTGTAAACTTGTTTTAACCTTTTAGGGAGTAATTGTATCGTGTTACAGCGTGCATTGCAAAGGTAATAAGTGAAACGCCCTTTAAAATGAGGTTTTCACTAACACCCTTGTCTGCGGTGTTTCTGTAGAGTCTCTGGGGAGTTTAGTTTTCCTCGTTTGGACACTAGCGTGCTAAGTGGATGCGTCGAACAAGATGACGGCGCCTATTGTAGCGAGAGCCGTCCACTTCAAATCTTTCTAGCGATCAGCCTGCTTTATTAAAGTCATTCATTGACATGTATTGCTCGTATTTGATTCAGAATTCAGTAATGAAGCTTCGCTAATTATTTATTGCTGATAAAATAGCTCTGCTTTTGGCATACATGGCCGATTTTCAGCAGAAGACCTAACAAGGATTGTTTACAAAGTAAATGGGATCAAAAAAGGGAGCTTAGAAAGTAACGTTGGTGTTTTTATTTACCTCAATTCGGTGGCTTGAATAAAGTACAACGGAAGTTTTTCTGCTACTCTTGAGAGTCTTGAAAACACCCTTTCATACGCGGCCGAGAAAAAAAAGCATTTTAGGTATGAATTTAACGTTTCAAAGACTCTTACTGCTATTGTTCATCGCAGGGACAATTAGAAATTGTTCATCCATGTATTCACGCACAAACATGACATTTACACACAAGTACGCATGGCACAGGAATCGAACTCGGGACCACACGCACAGACGATACCCATTACAGTCATATGCTGGTTTTGGGACGTTAAACCCCACAAATCAATCAACCACAGCGCCACCGCTACCTTGCGTGGTGTAGCACGACTTTATATGTATATTACGGCTACTAACACGTCGACGATACTTCGAACTTTTGTTCTCGTAGCAGCGGCATGTGTCAGCGCTTGTACAAGACCACTGCATAAACTGAAGGGTGTCATGCAGGCTACGATGAACACCTCGGCTTCGAATTCTTCGCCTCATCATGTCGTGCCGCTAGAAATAGGTAAACATGTGCCCACTTGAACACTTCTACATACATCAAAAGTTCTTCACCCACTCAAAATTCGTGGATACCAGCGTGATAAAAGGCATCTTCAGATGACTGAACATACGTGAATTCTATGGGCGTATGCTGTAGAGCTATTTTCGGTATTTCTGCCTCGACCTGCACTGGTCCCATGGCAGCGGCGTGTTATGAGCTGTTCGAGACCGCCGGTGTTTCCATTGTAGATAGACGGTTGAGACTGCCACCGCAGAGAATCCTCAGAGACCAGGATGAAATGCTGAGCAACACATCTTTATCATTTCAAGACTCTGCCGCGACTGACTATGAGCGGCCAGCACGAGCGTGCCATCCTCAATCGTTCTCGTCTGCCACCAGCGCGTTCATCGCCGCTGCCGTTTCCCATAGCGTATAAAAAATAAAAATAAAAGTTACACACAGAGATGCGCATAAGCATGTACAGGATGCCTATTGAGCGGGAGAGATGAGGAGCGAAGGTTTGTCGCAGGGCCCACCCTCCCTATTAGCAATGTACAGAGTGGACTTCGCACCCCCTCCCCCTAGGCAATACCAGGGCACTAATGCGCCTACACTAAATGCATTTACTGCACGCGAACTGTCGTGAGCCAAAAACAGGGACAGCAGCGCTGGCTTCTGAGCAGCTGAACCACAATCTGTACCCGCAATTAGCACTTATTTGCAACTCGTATTTTAGCGCGGCACGCAGTGGTTCTCAAACCGAAACTCTATATTTAATTGATCTAACACTCGTTGACTTTTCACAATCTTACCAATGAACCCTTATTCTTAAATATTACACAAATGTAATAAAAATGCCTAAGGCATGCCCCAATGTCAAATACAACCCCCACAAATTAGCAGCTGACAGGTCTACTGCTAAATAGTGAAATTAATTCGCAAGCACTTCGCCCTTATGCACGTCCATGTGTACTTAGCTCTCCAGTTGCACAGATGATGTAGCACGAGATAAAAACAAGTGCCGAGTTACAGTTTTCCTCTGTGAAACAGCTGTTCTTCATTAAAAAAGTTGTTTTTAAGTGTTAGTATACCATACGCACAGAATAAGATAGGTTGGCTTCTTTGCCATTCAGAGTTTCGTACCCATAACACATAAACCCCGAGAAGTGTAGCTAATAGACACAAAACTTTAAAATCCTACTCTATCTAGCACTGTGTCGTCACCTGCATATTATGTTAAACTTAATTTATTGAACACGCCACTTCAATTATGCAACGATATATGAAGCACCCACTAATGTGTACATGTACAGAGCAAAAACTTTCTGCCTGTTTGCCTGTCACCTAATTATCTTCCACAATAATTCTGAAGAGTAAAACATCCGCTCTGTACTTGCTTGGTAATAAAAGCACAAGCCATAACATTGAGCCGTCAGCCCCCTATTTCAGCAATTCCTAACCCATACCTAAAATGAATGAAGATACAGTGTTTGAAATACTTTATTCGAACAATAATAGCATCAGTTCTCATGTCAGTGTAAGCATATCTATACTTGCAGTTTTGCATACAGTACCTATACCTAATACAAAACTCTAGGAACATACACAGCATGTCCCAAGCACCATATAAGTTTTACTGCAGTATGGTAAGATGAAACTAAAGCGAAAAATCTCATCATAACACACACTAACATATACACTTCACAGTGCGCAATAAAACAGAAATGGGATGCACAAGAAAGTTGGTGTCAGTCGGCTTATGAAGGTTAGCAAGTTAGTACAATAAGACTGGCATTACTTTTACGAAATATACAATCATCCAGGTAGGCAGTTTTTTTTATTGCATTAGCTTGATCAATGGCATAAAACACTTGTGATATAATCATAGGTTCAGTTTTTTGCATAAAAGTCCAATAGAGACCTGTTGAGATTGTTGTACATACATTTACCAAAATTTGTAAAAGTGTTGAGTATAAGGGCCAGAGTTATAAGGGCCATAAGACCTAGTTGGTTGTATATCGTTGACACTCACAATGTGCTAAAATTGAACACTAAAGACACATTGAAGTGTAAAGTATTGCATGTTAAACAGCTACCAAAAGTCGTGTGACCACATGGTAGCGCGAAGTTTCATGAATAAAGTTGGTAAACTCAGGGACAGCGATTACCCTGATGCCTTGATCACTGCCTTGACTGAGAGGTTCTTAAAAATTGTCAGCAACACGTATAAAATGAACGTAGGATTAAAAGAGAAGTCACACCAGAGGCCTTTTGCTATGCCCTACGTCCACGGAATTTTACAGACTGAAAAAAAAATTCAAGTAGGCATGGCAAACCCATGACCTTCACGGCAGCTACAAATTAATTTCACTTTGTCACCAAATAAACGGCGACAACCATAAAAACAACCATACTTGTTCTGTTAAGAATGTCAACGCATTTGTACTATGTGTAAAAAACATTTGTATATGGTGCAACTTTGCAATGTGGAAATTGGTACGTTGCACAAATCATGTTTACGCGAGCATGATTACAACTGCAAGCACAATAGTCACCCCAGTAACTTATCTACCCATTGCACGAAGTGTCATTTTAAGCCAAATTTTGAAAACACCATTATGATACAATAATTTATGTCTTTGGATCTTAATACATCAATATCTAAAGACAAAATAAAAAGAGAAATTATTGAAGCTTTCATGGTGTGCAGGCTCGGTGGAGGCAAATGTGTTAGTGCGCGAACTATTCATTTGTCCAACGATGATGTTGCTTTTTACGTGGATATTTTAGATAGCTGACAAGGCCATGTGGCGCAAAAGGTTGCTTTCTTCTGGTGGGCAGTTGGCCAGTTTACACTCTTTCTTTTTTTTCCTTTAAACCTTATATATGTTTCTTATGTTTCCATCAAATAAACAGTTGCTAGTTCGAGCTCGTGTGTGCCCTACCTGTGCTTCAGTGTGTCTTTTAGTGTTCAATTCTAACACGTCGTGAGTGTCAACCATGCTCAGTCATGCCAACCAAAAATCAACATTGCATTCATACTTGGCTTCACATGTTTACTCACTCATATCTGAAAAATAATGTAATTTTCTAGAATTACCTTTGCTTGGTAACTTGTCGGCTTTATCACACAGCTGTAATACACTGATGCTTTATTCGTACATAATTAGTACAGAAATGTTTACAATGTTTTCATGCTAACCAATGTCATATAGAACGTAAGAAAATCTTGATCTTTAATTCCTCACTTCATGGGTGATGCATAATTACCACATTAAAGTAATCCAGGTACCTGGGCTGCATAGAACTTGAAATTAAGCAATCAGAGGCCAAAAATTTACACCTTCCTATGTAGAGAAAATGGTAGTTAGCATACTGTGTCCTAGAGCTTGCTATGCGATGAGGCTGAAACTAATTGAACCACAAATGTATACACAGTGTAAAACAGTTAGGACTTCAGTCCACATCATAGTTAAAAAAAATTGTGATAACAAACCAACATAGAAATAGAAATGAAAACAACAGGGCAATGCAGTACTGTAAGCTAATGTTTACCGCATGTATGGTTTTTTAGTCACGTTCAAACTCATTTTGCGACTGCATGATACTTCATCTTGTAATTTTTTTGTTATGTGTGTGTATCTTTTTGTGGTTGGCATCACACTTCCCTTTCTGGTAGCGCATTGCCCTGTGCGTTTTTTTCTCATTTCACTATGATACAGGCCTCTTTTTCCCTCTTTAACTCTTATTACTCAGTGACTCGCCCAAATGTCCATCTTAAAGTAAGTTTGCTGTGTAAAGCCAGTTCCACCTAGTATCATTTCTAACAATGTGCAATTTTCACATGAGCATGCTATTGGGCAGGCTCCATGCAGTACCATGCATAACACTCTGCGTGGAAAACAAAACGCAGTGAGAGTATTATCCCAAATGTTGTAAGATGTACGAAATCTTTGAGTTAATGTAAAATGAGTACAGGAGAGTGTTCCTACAATACACTGTCTTGTAAACAAACAGGTGGGTGAGCAACTCCTGCTACTTTCCCATAAACGTCTTCCTGAAAAGGATACAAAAAGTACATTAGGCTTTTTGTGTGCATAAAAATGAATGTAGCAGTACCATTGCAGACTTTCTAACGGAACATGAAACAAGGGCAAATTTAAGATGCTCTTAAGTATTTTTTTATAAACTTGTCACTTAAAGTATAGAGAGTGAATAATACATAATGGTGAAGAAATTCAAAACAACATCAGAAGTAAAGTCCTGTCCTGTGCACTATTTTTCAGACAGTTCTTTATATCAGTGTAGTTAGCATTGTAATGTAAAGGGACACAAACTTTAGTGAGGTTCACTTCGTTAATAAACCCATTCTCGATGAAGAAAATTTGCTTGAGGCCCTTGTCCTTAGACATATGTGCACATTATTGAGCTTCAGGTGGTCAAACGTTTCCTACCTCCCCACTAGAATGTCTCTGATGATCATACGATGGTTTCTGGACGTCGAACATCAACAATTATACCCCTGTGTAATGATACACATGGAATACTAGCTTATCGAACAACCCCAGTTGCTCTGTTAAGTTCTACGATTGGGTAACGTGTTATTGATTCATGGCAAAAATAAACAGAACACTTCTAATGTTGACAAAAAAAGAGCCAGACACAATACAAGCAGTTTCTACTTTGCCAACAATTCTCTGAATAGTAAGAATACTTTTTACTGATTACAAGCATTATGGCAACAAAATGTAAAACAAAATAACCAAAAGGAAGGATCCAGGTGACTAAATAACGAGGTTCAACAGATTCAACTGGCTGATTTCAATGCAATTAAATTAGCCATGCATAAGGGACACTTCTCCTAAATGCTATAAATATTCACATGTAATGGTTGCAAGTTCCAGTGGTGATATGCGACGAATGAAGTGACAATACCACTAAATGCAACTGCTTCCTCAAAAACACATTGTCACTAACCACATGTCTGTGATATCATATAGTCGATATTATGTCGAGAATGGTCGAGAGTGGTCGAATGGTCGCAGCAGAAAATGGTCGAAGCAGAATAGTCGAGAATGGTTAAAGCAGAGATCAGTCAAAGGGCATACTTTCTCGCTTCGTAGCGCTTGAAAAGAGTTTCCTCTATTTGTTTCTTCTTTCTTTAAGACGATAGTCTTTCTTGGGGACTTTTGCCACAAAAACTTTTGTCTGCCTGTCTGTTCGATTGTCTGTTTGTCCACCGTTACCGCGAACTGGATAGTCTAAACAGCCCAAGCCGATGCCCCAAATGGCCTACCCCATCCGCAGTGACCACCAATGTTGCTCAAGCATCAGCGTCCATACGTGCGCGATTGTCCATTAAAAGCAAATATTGTGCATATCTGAGGCACCATAACAACACACCAATATTCTGCATGTGTGTCTTTTACTAGAAAAGGCATGCATAAGTAATACTAAGGATCATAGCGCTTATCACGTTGCGCTGACGATCCAACGCTTTGCACGGAAAGGCGAGTGTTTCCAACGCTTTGCTAAAACCAGATGGTGGTGGCACCTACCAGTCGCCTTGCGTTCTACACCTTATCACCTCTGAGGCGGGTGCGCGCACCGGTCTCAGAGCCATGCGCTTTGGTTTTGAGAAAAACTGCCAGATGGTGCTCATGACTCACGTGTGACGTGACTTGATGCGCTCGTTCGCCACCGCTGCACGCTCGAGGCACTCTAACGCAGCGCCTCCAGAATACTATTCACCAATTTTTTTGAGCAGAACATCAAATGAATGTTTTGTTGATTTTCTCCACACGCAAGACTATCGTCTTTCGACGACATTTGCAAATTAAATGTAGATACGGGGCCAATTTTTTTTCTTCGGGTCTCCTCAACACTTCGTTTTATTCTGTGCATGGATGCACACCGTGCCTGCCCAATACGTTATCCGAAAGGGTAAACTGAGTGTGCATGCGGTACCGATTAGCCGCATCGAAGGTCTGCAGGCTCGTCCTTTAGGATTATAGTGATTTGAAGGTAAAACAACGTAAGCTAAGTTATTCTGTTGTCGCAGTGCTGGTTGAACCCGAGCCGAACTATCTGAAGTGTTCCCTCTGCAACATTCCGTACGACGGATCTCATTCGACGATATAAAAAAATAAATAAGTGATTAGCGTGTCGTGAATTTGTTGAGCGTTCTGATAAATGTGTGATTTCGCGTGACGACGCGATTCTTCTCCCTGCACAGCAGAATGCACGCCGGCCAGCACTGAAGGCAAATTTGCAAAGAGCTCCGGGAACAAATAAAAAGAAAACATGTGAAAGGAGGTAGAATGGGAGTTTTCTAGTGGTCTCGTTCATGATGAATGATATCAGATCGTGAATTTACCTCCTTTTCCTTCTCATTTTTCCACGTTATTTCATTAGGAGGTAAAATTCAGGTCGCTGAACTATATTCCTCTTTTTTGTTACACCCTGTGGGTGTGTAAGTGTGAATAAAGGTAATATCACGCTCTTAAAAGGCCCAATTTGGCTAGTTTGTGTTTACATTGTAGTGCACGTAAAATATGGCGGTGCTCTTAGACGCTCGCTTCGAATCTTGGCGTAATTTTTGAAAGATTCACTTTTTTCGCACTGTTTAAAATGGCTTCGCTCACCTTGAGTTAGCCTCGACGACCGGGTATTCCGGATAATTTGGCGTATTTTTTTAGTTAACTTCCCATTTAGGACGTGTCTAGGCCTAACTACAAAATCAATGTAGGCAAACTGGCCACATAATTTTTTCTCACGTTTCGGTCGTGGTTTATATTTATTTACTTTTATTAGTAATAAAAAGGTGTAACAATGCTTCACAACACTGCACAGGCAGACATTCTCGTTTTCTTTTTCCTTGAATTGTTCTTACTTCTGAGCCCTCTGATAGATGGCGCCACCATACCAGTTGCTGTTGCACGTAAACGACGTAAATGCTATTCCGCTCAACTATAAGACGCTGTTCACAATGAAAGTTTGCTGCACGGTAACTCTATTCCCTTGACCTCCGGTATCACACTAATGGTAAACTATAACTGCCTAGTGTATACGTTGTGATCGCAGTATACTCTACCTTTAGTAATTGCACGCGTCCACACGCAAGAAAATTGAGATCATATCCACGAAGTGAACGATTATGAGTGGGGCGAAGCGTCCATCCTTCTGTCTGCCTGTCTGTCTGTCTGTCTGTCTGTCTGTCTGTCTGTCTGTCTGTCTGTCTGTCTGTCTGTCTGTCTGTCTCTCCAGCCACCCGCCCATACGTCCATTCATCTATCTGTTTGTCTGTTCGTCCGTCAGTCGTTCGGTTGGTCAATTGGTCCGTGCCTCTGTCTGTCTGTACATCCATCCGTCCATTCGTCCGCTCCTATACCACCAGAGCACGCATCACACGAACCGACAGGTGATACAACACACTCATCATCATTCAAAGTTCAAAGTTTATTCAGAATTGACAATAATAGTTTACAAAAATGTGCGCACAAGATTGGTAATAATCAAGGAGCCCCAAAGTTAACAACTGTCGGGGGCGGGAGGGGGGGGGGGGGGGCTCCCATACAAGATGTGAACCAAAAAGGAAGGTATACATCATTCAGTGGTTACAGAATCTTCGGTGAGAAGGTGAGAAAGAAAATGAACAGTGTGAAAATAAATACCTAATCTAAAAATACTTATATGTTGAACAAACATAAAAAGGTAACACTGAAAAAAAAACAATCAGAATTTACAATACACCATATTCACTCTGTGGATATGGTGTGAATTTCTTATTATAAGAAAAGCACTAATGCCATCTAGTAATATTATTTCCAAGCACATATACACAAACGGTCTTATAGTGAGCACATCGTAAAACTAACTAGCTGGGGCTAGTACACCATACAAGTATAATGGAACGACCCACACCTTAAGAAGCTTCACTCCTAAAACAAGAACAATAAAGGCGTGTTCATGATTTTCGGGATGCCTTCGGCCGCGATGAGAGTGGCGGAATGAGTTCTACGAGCATCGTTGAACTTCATTCGCCAAGCATGCGGCTTAACTTCATTCAGCTCCGCAATGCTCGTTGAATATGAACGTTTGCAGCGGACATCGCTTTTCATAAAATGCACGGGTATACTAGTGAGACACGTACCTTTATATGTTCAAAAGTGATATCTGCTTCGTATGGAGACATCGGTGCGTCATCGGCCTTGACTGTTCTGGAAGATTGAACTTTCTCGAGTATTTTTTGTTTTAAATACGAAGCATTTTTTAACGAGCTTCAGCGATATCCCTATCTATCTATCTATCTATCTATCTATCTATCTATCTATCTATCTATCTATCTATCTATCTATCTATCTATCTATCTATCTATCTATCTATCTATCTATCTATCTATCTATCTATCTATCCATCTATCTATCTATCTATCTATTTATCTATCTATCTATCTATCTATCTATCCATCTATCTATATATCTATCTATCTATCTATCTATCTATCTATCTATCTAGCCACCTACGGCTTTTAGCTCCCCTGGCTGTTTTGCTAATGGGATTCATATCGAATTTAGCATGGCACAACATGACTGGATGACGATTATAATTGACTAGTCATAGCGTATAGTCACATCAGGACACGTATTACATGTCATGATCTTATTGCTCTTCTGCTGGTTTCGTTTACATGACATATCACAAAAATGAAATGGTATGACTTGACGGCATGGCTAACTTAAGGAACAAGCCCTAACGTGGATATCATGACGTGCATGCCATGTAAGTCACAACAGCACGCCACGCTTATGGTTCACTCATGGTCGTTTCGCTAGCTTCACATGTACCAAATTTGGGATCACGTGACGGAAATGTCCGACGAAGGTATATGACTGGTGCAAACATGATATTCATGACATGCGTTTCATGTAAAAATATGACTACGTGCTACGCTCATGATACGCTCGTGGCCGTTTTGCTGTCTTCAAATATACGAAATTTAGTATTACGTGACGCAAATGGACAAAGAAGGTAAATACCACGTCCAAACATGTTAATAATGACAAGCGTCATACAAAACATGACTACATGCCATCCTAGTATCACGTATACCATGTTTTGTATTACAGGACGTGAATAGACGACCAAGGTAAATCAGACATTCAAACATAAGAATTATGAAATGCGTGTCACGTAAAACATGACGAAATGCTTCGCTCATAGCGCTTGCGGCCGTTCGCTAGCTTCACATATACAAAATTTGGTACAGATGACGAGTGGCCATGCTAATCGCTGCTAATGGGCAGTGCGAGACAGAACACTCCGATTGGACACAGAGATCCGCAGTCCGCTTTCAGAGAATGCATGCCGGTAGGAATTTTAATCGCTCAATATTCCACCCAAAAAATCTCCCACTGGCATTATACCTTCGTGGTCGAGATCTATGTATATCGGTAGCAAGATGGCGGGAAGGATGGCCGCCTCTCGCGTTTCGAAGCGTGCCAGCTCCACGGAGCGTGGTGTCTCCTGCACACGCGCTTATCAGACTCGTAATTCGGAAGAGCACGGAGGTCATTTCACTCGCAGCCGCGGCCGCATTTATGAGAGAAGCACGCTGCTGGCACATGAAGAAGTTAAAGTTGTCAATTTTCGCGCTTGTACTGTGTATACTTGTGGGGCGTTTGTTTCATGCGCCTTTTTTTCTGTATATACAGTGCACTTCAAGTGTCGAGCTGTGAGAGTTGTGTGTCCGCGCTCGTCTTCTGTATGTCCGTTTCGTGCGTGATTTCTCCTTGAGGTGTGCGGTGCAAGTTTCGAGCTGCTGCTGCTGCTTGCCGTCCTTTGCGTGATTTTGCAATTTGTTGCTGTAGCATTCATTCCTTCGGCCTTGTGGTGAAACAATGCACAATAAACGCTCATTTACCCCTGTGAAGGCACGTTTCCTTTTCGTGTTTTACCGATTCCTAGAAGCAGATATTAGCCACATTTTCCCCTTGCTCCATAGAGATTTCAAGCTGCAGTTCACCTGTAGCTTACCGGTTCATGGTTCACTGTTCGAATGACGCGTTCGATGCTCTAACCACTGAGCAATCACAGCGGCCTGGTTCACCGTTAACCAGGGATCAAGCTGTAGTTCACCTGTTTGAGGCGAACCCTGAACCAAAGAGCCGTTGAACTATGCCGGTTGATGTAAATGTGCACGCTAAAGGGAAAGAATTAGTTAGTTTAGATTAATAAAGTGTACTTTGAAAACTCTAATATCGTATGTTTCACCATCATAAGTTCATTATTGGCGAAAAAAAAAGTGTTAAAGTTTTTTTTTTAATTTTGCGCCGACATATCCGCACGTAACATCATAATTTAAAATTGCATTTCTCGCATTCTCGCAACAACGTGTCAATGAAGCTTTGGGAAAGACATCTATAATAAACTTATACAAAAGACTAATAGCTTTATTTTTCTTTACATCGCACGAAGTCACATATGACATGATATTTATTATTTTAAGTAGGTTGCAGAATGCACTGTAACTTAATTACAATAATGTCACATATGGTGAACCAACAGCTCTATAAGAGAAGTGCAACGTTATTTTAATTAAATTTCCTAAACATCAGTGTATTTCGGCTGGCATCAAGAAGCCAATGAGAAATAAGATTGAAGGAACTGATATATAAAAAAATGATGCATTTATGAGGAAACCCAGAATTAAGCGGATAGTCGCCGCATTGAGGAAACCCAATAGAATGGAAGCGGGAGCGGACACTAAAACTCGCGATGACGACAGGAAGTTTAACTGATAGAGAACGTAGTTTCTGCAGCAATCAGAGTACGACGGGGAAACTTGGAGCCGCTGCTCGTTAATATCCCGTCACGCATCTCCCCTTGTGCGTTCGCGCACGCGGAGGGCGTTTCCCGAGCGGACGCTGCCAGCAGGGAGAAATGCGAGAGCCCTCGTTACGGCGCTTCGTGGCCCCACGCCCTCGCTTGACTCCCGTTTCATCTGTCCCTCAGTACGTGGCGTACTCGGCGGATGTCGCTTCCCTGACATTGGAGCCCTGAGAGCTATTTCGATTCGACGTACTGATTCATCGGGTGGTGGGACATGGTTGGTTGGAAGCACGTGCTTAAATTGATGATAGGAAAAGTCTAGCGAACCAGGGGCCGTGCATTTGCGACCACAAAAAAGCAAAAAAAAAACAAATTTGTATGATCTTTTTTTTTGTACAACTCTTGGAGAGAGAAACGTTTCTCGTCGGGTGAAGGCATATGTTCAAGGTGAACAGATTGATTGATTTATAAATTACTAGTGGGATTTAACTTCCCAAAACCGCCATATGATTATGAGAGACGCCGTAGTGAAGGGCTTCAGAAATTTTCACCAGCTGGAGTTCTTTTCTTCAAAGTGCGGCCGAATCTGAACATATGGACCCACTGCATTTTCGCCTTCATCGAAAATGCAGCCACTGCAGCAGGGATTCGATTCAAGCTGAAGAGAGGATGATGTCTAGCGTTGCGCTTGGCAGCAATACAACCTGCAGCGCTTGTGTAGATTCGACCATCGGCAATCGCTATTGACAATCACATTGACTTACCAACCTCTCGTAAGCCCCGGCGATGGAGTGCGCAGTGATGTTTACCCTATACGCCCGATGACACCGTCATAATTTCATAATAAAAACCGTATTATAGGCAAATGCTATTTTGTTTTTTGAGTTCTTTATCGTGCAACTTCTATATATGCACATAAGTTAGAGGTTAATAATGGCTTTCATATCGTTTTTATAGTTCCTGTACCTGTATATTTCTGACGTTTGTGCTTGAGTGTCTATAAACGCCCATAAATGCCTGTCTTCAAAATCGATGCCCATATGAACACTATATAACACAACGTTTGCTTTCAAGTACAGTTAGAGACCGCTATACATGTCACTACGCAGAACTTAACGTTTGAAACTCTATGGGGTGCAACCTGTACGCCATCGCAGAAGTTCCTTTAAGCACTGTCAAGGTTGCAAGGCCCATTAGCAAATAGAAAGGTCAATTAGCCTCTACATATGTATTATTTCGCGTTGCGTCGTCAGCTCGGTGTTTGTCCGGCGTCAGCCTGACGTCTTCTAACAGATGTAGGGAACAGGAGGTGCTTCTTTGTAGCCGAAAGATGATGGAAAATGAATGCGAAACAGTGAATTATCATCAGGAGAAGGTATAGTGTAGGTAAAAAATCAGATATCCACGCGATTTTTGTTTTGTTTGTCATCTTTAAGATGTTTGTCTTCTTTAAGGGTGCTTCACTATATCATATGAGAACTTTACATATGAGACACTGGATATGAGACACTGGACGTTGTTGCGAGGCACTGTTTTGTACTGCAAACATTTCTTAATTGCTTAATTAAAATGCGCGAAAGTATGAGGCCAGGAGTTGAGCTTGAAACGTTTGCCGTTCGCCCGGGGTGAACTTCGAAAGCCTACTTTCTTCCCAGTACTTTTCGGTATCGGAGCAACTTGGAGCCAGAAGATCACAAGGTGCAGACACATAACGTCATGCGCACGGAAAATCACTTTCGCATGACATGCCGAAGTCGTTTGTGTTCTCTGTAATGCATATACTGCCTGTTTCTGAGGGATGGATCCCTCTATGCGAACACGTTTTGAGAAACTGGCATGAGAGATGTATTCTTACAACAATTTGTTTATTTATTTTATTTATAGATAATGTGAGGTTTCGTCAAAATGTGGGCAGCGTGGTAAACGATTGAACAAAGCAGAAAAGTAACAATGAAAAACAAATATATAAACTTCTTTAGACACGCGCTTTCAAAAAAAAAAATAAAAGGCAAGTGACATTACTCTAACAAATTTCAAATCGAACAGAGAGTGCGTTAGCACAAGAAAAAAACACATGAAACATCTCAGCTAAAATGGAAACTGCTTGCTACTGAGGGATTGATTGGTGTGTGTGGTTCAACGTCCCAAATCCACCATATGATTATTAGAGACGGCGTAGTGAAGGGCTCCGGAAATTTCGACAACCTGGGGTTCTTTAACGTGCACCCAAATCTGAGCACACGGGCCTACAACATTTCCGCCTCCATCAGAAATGCAACCGCCGCAGCCGAGATTTGAATCCGTGACCTGCGGGTCAGCAGCCGAGTACCTTAGCCACTAGACCACCGCGACGGTGCTTGCTACTCAAGGTATGACTCAAATTGCGATAGTGAGTCTTTTGTAAAAGCTTTATCGGGCAGTTTTTTACAGTCGACTATTATTCTAGGAAAGAAAGAGTACTTTTAACAGTTGATTGACACGTGTAGTGAATGGAGTAATGATGCTGTCACCAACATTGCGACCACAAATTCGTCAGATGCGCAAATACTGCCCACTTGCCCGACTGCAACCAATGTGTCAAAAACCTGCACCAAGAAGCAAAACAGACAAAACACAGCGGCGAACCGCTGGAACTGCTACAAGGGACGATGCACCAAAAACACAGCAAGCATTATTAGCGCTGGCACCGCGGCACGATGCGAGGATGGCGAGAAGACGAAGGCACATTAAATAGAGGCAGTGGAGTGTCGCATGTCGCTCGATACGAAGATAAAAATATAATGCCCACATTTTAATATTTCTATCAACCTTCGTACTTCTTTCCAAACAACAGATTGCAAAAAATGCACACATCACCGCGAATAATGCTTGTAGTGTCACGTACTACTTTGACATACGCAGGACCATTCCTTGTAGTATACGTGACTTCTACCATGTTGGAGTGCACGCCTCTTAGGTGAAGGGCAAGCGCAGTTCAGTCTGACATATTTTCCCCTCTTTCTATGAAGCTTAGTGTAGTAACTCTTGGCAGATGTGAGCATGAGTGCCCAGTGCACGTATTTCTCTAGCCTGCCATAAATGCTCAAATTTCGTAAGGGGATCTTTAAGGTGTTCAGTGAGAGACGAAAAATTAGCTCTGTGCTATAAGTATACCCGGTTAACACGAGTTGCTCGTGTGTTGCTCTTCTCAGCCACGCCAAAAAGAAAGCGACCAGGAGCGTGTTTATTTGGTGGTTGACACCATGCTGGAGAATCAAAGACGTTACTCTGTTAAGCCAACTTTGCAGAAAAATAAATGCATGGCTACGCTAACCATTGGCGCCTTTGTACGAATATAAACTAAAACACTTTTTTTTTACTTTTTTGTCGTAAACACAGCTACCGAAGTATTTCTTTGAAAATTTAAATACTTTTAAGGTTTTTTGAGCCCATAATTACAATTTTGGAGCATAAAACTGCGTTTTGCCTTCCGAGATTTGGCTCCTAAAACCAGATTTTAGTGGCCGAAAACTGGGGCTCTAGTCATGACACACCGCGAAGGAGAAAATTGCCCGTAGTGCAGTTAAAACTAACAGACGGCTAGTGCCGTAACGCTCCTTGAACGATAATTGAAGACTTCTAAAATTGTACTTCTTTTGCAAATTAGTTCTGTGAAAACCCGCAGAACTAATTTAACTTGACCCTTCCGCAAGGTGGCGGAAGGAGGGAAAGATGACTACCACACATATGGATCACGAAGCCGCAAGAAAATCCGTACCGAAAAATTTGCCCTTGTCCGGGGTTTGACTCCGGGATCAACGTATCCGGGGTGGTTGCTCTGCCAGTTGAGTTAACCATCAAGCTAGAAATTGACAGTGCAAGGACGAATTCATCGACAACTTGAAGCACATAGACACAAGTAATGCAACTGAGCTCTGAGGGAACTCGCAAGGTGGCTGGAAGGTTAAGAAAGGGAAAAATGACAACCACCCATATATAGCACGAAGTCACAATGAAATCCATACGAATTTATCAGAAAGCGAAGCCTCTTAGTTGCCGCAAAATTCATCTTGGTCTGGGGTTTGAACCTGGGACCAATGCCTATCCGCGGTGGTCACTTTTTTGTAGCAGATGGGCTATAGCAACGCTTGCGAGCTTGCTTTCCTCTAGTGGCAGGGGATAAAAAGATGGCATAGCAATACACATGTTACCTGCGCTGTTGAGCCTCAAATTCCCGCGGTGAGAGTCTGAAAGCAAGCTCATTGAATCACAATTCGTCGGCAGCAACATCATTTCCTAGACGAAATTTTTAAATTTATTGCCACGAACTAGCATGCGAATAAAAGAAATCACAGCATATCCCCGACGTGAATGATGACGAGTGGGGCGAAGCACGGACGGATGAACGCATGAACGGACGAAGAGACCGATGCACGAACGCACAGACGAACGCTTCGCTCCACTCATCATCATTCACTACGTGGATATGCGGCGACATTGTTTTTATTGAGAAGCAATGCATTTTTATAACATTGAAAACTGGCTACTACGACGACACGGGACGACACGCGACATATGACCCACAGCGTAAGGAGCTTCGCCCAGAAAAATATGTCACATGCATTTTTTTTTATTTTTACATACTGCAGCCCCCAATTTGGGGCTATGGCAGAAGTGAGCATTTACAGAATGAAAAAAACAAACAAACAAACAGATCAACAGAGCAATAAAACAAAAGAACACTTAACGCAAATCAGCAAGGGCAAGTAAAAAATTTTCCAGCGGAAGGGAGCGAATATCACCGGACAGTTGATTCCACATTTCGGCAGTGAAAGGAAAAAAAACTAAATTTGAATGTGTTAGTTCGACAATGGTAAGGCTTGATATTAAGGTGGTGATTACTTCTAGTTGTAGACGGCGAGGCAAATGAGATGTAGGTATTGTGGGACATGCGATAGACCGAGTTAATAAAACAGTAAAGCAGTTTCATAGAATCCTTTAGACGGCGCATGCGTAATGTGGTTAGTTCAAGAGAAGACAGGGCAAGGGAAGGTGAAAAGTAGTGATCATAGCGGTTACAAATAAATCTGATAGCTTTTTTTTTGAATGGTCTCAATTCTATCGATTTCACCCTGCTTGTGTGGATTCCATACGGGGCATGCGTAGTCAAGTATAGGACGAATCAGTGTTTTATACATTAGTAATTTAGTGCTTTTGGGGGATTGGGACAGTGTTCGTCTTAAATAACCTAACTTTTTTAAAGATTTTGTGCAGATAAAGTTAATATGCTGAGACCAAGATAAATTGCTAGAAAGAACAACACCAAGATATTTGTATTCTGTTACTTTTTTTAAGGTGGATCCGTTAAACGAGTACGTGAAGCAGGAAGGGGACTTACTATTCGTGAAAGACATAAGCACAGATTTGTTAAAATTTATACTCATTTGCCAGGTTGCACACCATTCACAAAATTTAGTAAATGAGTCATTTAGACGATAATGGGCTTCAGGAGACTCGATGGGTTCATACAAACTACAATCATCCGCGTACAGACGAATTTTACAGGTGACGTTATTAGGCAAATCGTTTATGTACAGTAGAAACAGTAACGGGCCAAGTACAGAACCTTGTGGAACGCCTGAATTAACACTAACAATGTCGGAGTCAGTTGAGTTATAACAAACGTGTTGCGAGCGCTTAGAAAGAAAATTACAAATCCAGGTAACTAGTTGCGGGTTGTTTAATATGACATTTAATTTGCATAGTAACACGAGTGCCCAGTGCACGTAACACGAGTGCCCAGTGCACGTAACACGAGTGCCCAGTGCACGTAACACGAGTGCCCAGCGCACATTCACGCGCGCACTTCGTTCAAACTTCCGCTGCTGGCTCACGGGCGCTGTAAACCATTGCGGTGGAGAACTAGATCGCGACTTCTCCTCACTACGTCGCTTGCTGCATTCTAATGAGATAATATATGGCTCGTTCAGGTTTTTTTCGAGTTTATGTCTACGTTAAAGGGGCCCTGGAACACTCTTTGAACAAGATCAGAAAATGCTATCGATAAGTATTCCAGGCTCCTGTGAACATGTCAGCCAAAAAGCATAGCACAGCACACATTCGGAATTCAACAATTACGTTTTGAAGTCAGCTAGAGCTCGGTAGTTCTTCCATTGAAAAATTATGCCATAGACTGACATGACAGTCATAAGGTGGCGGACAGGGCCATTGGCTGATCTGAGCATGGATAACCGCATAGATACTGCGGCCACCTCGAGGTGCAGCTGCTACCAGCCTCGCGCGCTATTGTGCTATAATTACAGACTGTAGTCAGCATCCGCCAGGGAACCCTTACCTGCAGCGTACTGGCGGCGTTCACCCCATGATGAGGCCTCTGTCACCGTATCCAGACTGTCTCTGAAAGCCACCACCTTCACCAGCTATTTTGCCGAGCCACAGTGGCATACAGCCTGAAAGCAGAGGAAGTCTAGATCCATTGCGCACGCCCCCATCACTTTCGCGTCCAAACTCACAGCCAGCTATGCAGTCACCGGACCCACGATCATCACCTATGGAGCGACACTTCTCGCCTGGGACACCGTCCAGCTCGTCCAGTCTTCCTCAACGCTCTCCCGCAGTATTGGCACAAGGGCAAGATGATAGAAGAGGCAATGGTGAACGATCTGCTGAAAGCCTGTCCGACCTGCTATCGAGAGTTTCCAAGGCTCCCTCGGAATCTCCGAGCGCCCGGACCGACAAAAGGCGCTCTTCCATAGGGGCGCCCTTCCACACCAGCGCGCACGTGATTACGCCGTAGGTAAGTCAATACGTTGAAAGGAAAACGAAAGAGAAGAGCTCAACGCTATGGCGTGCACTGACGTATAGAGCTTCGTGCTCCTTTGTCAGTCCAGTTTTCACCGCACTGGCAGGAATGAAAGCAAAAAGAAAGCTTGCGACAAATCCCTGTAACATGACTCGTACTTGACAAAATGTAGAAGATGTTGCGGCCATTGATTAGTCAAGCTATAAAGTCTTCGTGTAGTGATTTGATGAATGAAGGTGAAATAGTGCTCCATGGTCTTTTCGAAAAATACAGGCACTCAAGTTACGTTCCCTGCTCACCGAGCCCCTAACTACATTGCTAGTTAAGAAAAATTGGTAGATCCCACGTAAAGTTGGAATCGTTGATAATCGAAGCACGAATAAGGAAGGTTAAATTGCCACATTCAAATCAGCACAACGTTACAAGTTGGATGTAAATTATGCCATACATGGCTTCGATATCATGATTATCATGTTTTCACCTGGAATTTGTGCTCGTCGTTCATTTATGTTAGGTAATACAAAATTTGGTACATGTGAAGCTAATAAAATGGCCGCGAGCGCACTATGAGCGTAGCGTCTAGTCATGTTTTACATGATACGTATGTCATGATTATCATGTTTGGACAAGTCATTTATCTTCATCGTCCGTTCACATCACGTACACCAAACTTTGTCTATGTAAAGCCAGCGAAACGACCACGAGTGCTTCATGAGCGTGGCATGTGGTCATGTTCTTGCATGACATGCATATCGTAATTATCATCTTAACACCATTACCACACATTCGTCATTCATTGACGTGAAGTACCACCAAATTTGTGAAGTTAACGAAATGGCCGTGAACGTAGTATGTGCGTAGCATGTAGTCATGCTTTACATGACACGCATGTATTGTCTTGTTTGCACCAGTCATATACCATCTTCATCCATTCATGCTACGTAATAAGAGAATTGATATGCGTGAATCTGGCAAAACGACAACGAGTGCATCATGAGCGTGGCATCAAGTCATGTTCTTACTTGACACGCATGTCATGTGCACCGTGTTTGCACCAGTTATATACCTTCAGCTTTCATTCACGTCACGTAATACCAAATTTTCTATATGTGAAGCTACCGCAAAGAGCACATCATGAGTGTGGTATATAGTCTTATTCTCAGATGACGCGCATATCATGATTATCATGTTTGCAGCAGTCATATACATTCATAATAATTCACGTCATTTACTACCAAATTTAGTGTATGTGAAGATAGCGAAACAAGCGCATCGTGATCGTGGCACGTCGTCATGTTCTCACATGGCACGCATGTCATGATTATCATGTTTGTATCAATCATATATCTCCATCATCCTATTACGCCACGTAATACCAAATATGCTGCATGCAAAGCTAGTGAAACGACCATGAGCACATCATGAGCGTGGCATGTATTCATGTTCTTACATGACACGCATGTGATGATTTCTACTTGAGGGTCTGTTCCTCATGTTCACCAGCGGTCATGTCCTACCACAACTGTTTTGCAGTACGTCATGTGAACGAAACCACCGCAGGAGAAGCGAGACCATGACAATGAAAATCATCGCTTACAATGCCATTATCCGTGCTATACTGGAGTATGCTGTGGTCATATGGGACCCGTTCACTCAGACTGATATCCGAAAACTTGAAAGGGTGCAAAAAAAGGTTGCTATAGGTTCATTTATAACTCGTACGGTCCTACTTCGATTACAAAACTTCTCTTGAAAAGCAAATTTCCAAACATTCCGGACCAAAATTGAATATTGCGCTTAAAATTTCTTTTCCAGTTAATAAAAGGTCACTATGCAGTTGACACATCACATATCGTTCACTTTTCATTGGGTTACGGAACAAGACAGAGACACAATCTTACTATCTCTCCATTGATGCAACGAACAAATTGTTTCAAATATTCTTTTTTTCCGAGGACTATCGTGGATTGGAACAATCTACCTAACGATGTTGTTACCCTAAATAAATTGTCTGCATTTGAAGAGTCACTGCAGAAATGATTGTTATCTATGTTTGTACCTTGCTTTTTGTTGATTCTCTTGTCTCGAAGAATCACTGCAGCTATCAGTTACATAAGTTTGTATTACATTTGTTTTTGATTGTTTGTTTGCCTGTTTCCACTGATGTTTATCTTTATGTTTTGTACCACCCCTGCTATGATCTTGTAAAAGATCGCAGTACCAATAAATAAATAAATATATAGATAAAAATGACATTCATGACATGTCAAAATTTTGATGTTATGACTAATCACTTATTCTCGTCATACAGTGATGTTATGCCATACCCATTTTGGTATAGATTGCATTATCCAAACGCCCAGGAAGCTTAATGTCGTAGGTGGCTAGATAGATAGATAGATAGATAGATAGATAGATAGATAGATAGATAGATAGATAGATAGATAGATAGATAGATAGATAGATAGATAGATAGATAGATAGATAGATAGATAGATAGATAGATAGATAGATAGATAGATAGATTCAAACTCGCGATGTTGGCTAAGAAATGCTTCGAATTTATATATCGCCTTACCTAAAACATATTACAAATGGTCAAGTAGGAAGACGGAGGAGGCGAAGATATCACGTTTAAAAAAAAAATAAAGAACGCCTCTGTAATGGTATTAACATCTGGGCCTCTTACTTGCTGGCCAAATGATTTAACTGTAAGCATACGCATGTGCACCGAGAGCGTGGGGCGAGGAGGCGGCGGCTGCCTTCCCAAATAATAAAACGCATGTATTTTGCATAAACTGCTGATTACCTCATTGTTTGTGCTAATAAAGTTCTAAAGATATATATGACTGGAGTGTGGCAAATTTTCTGCATAATATTTTCTCTGAATGTAAGGCTGCACTGTACCTTGCGAAGTCAAAATCATTTGAAACTTCTCAAAAACAAATACCTAATAGCATCTAAATTATTCTTTCTCAAACATATAGGTGTGATGCGTCGATGACAGAATACACTTCCTGTGAAGCAGGAATGTTAATATATATTCTCTTTTTTCACCCCATTTGCATTGATTGTCCCCTTGTCTGGTCTATAGGCTCTAAAGCATCAAGAAATTACCTGGTCCTATAAAAAATGCTTTGCGATGTATTGAAGGTGTATTCTATAACGCATACACTGCTCCAATATTTGTAAAATGCAGAATATTAAGAATTGTTAGTTACTACAAATGTGAGCTTCTGTCAACTTTTAAATCAGAAATACGCTGAGGAAGTACCCTTTTACGCATATTGGCCGCCTTGCAACCTAGTCCTGCCAGTCGAGTAATTTGGTATTCACGGCGAAATCGAGCTTTAGGTGGCAGCACCGTCCCCGCGCAAGTGTGGATAGGCAGTGTACGGCGCCTATACAAATACACGCAGCAGCACTTAGTTGCGTGCTGTCTGAGAGATTGTCGGCAGACAAAATGCGTTGACTACAGTTTACTGTTAATATCTACGCTCTTTTATACTGAATCGTTGCACGACTTATATACAACGTTAACATTACCCGCGAGTAAAGCGCGATCTGCCTTTCATATAAATGCTTGCCCTAGGTGACCCTTTCTGCTTTCGCACTAAATCACGCCTTTGCTGTGTTGTTTATACGTGATTAGCTTGTGTTTCGCCTGCTAAGCACCGCTGTAGCTTGACTGAACTACCTATTTGCACTTTTGTCGTCTGCATACTATGTACCGGTGCACATTGGCGCTAGCTCAGTGCCAGGGAGAGAAACGACGACGAAGTTCGTGCGTCGCGCTCTAGGCCTCCTGTTTTCTGTGCTGCACCTGTCTTGCTTGCCCTGGCGAGTTTCTTTCTGAAACTCCTCCGAAGAACATGCTTGTTACATTTGGTGGAGGTGCTGGGTCGTTCCCCTTTTCTTCCTGGAGCTCCGCAACCGTACTTTACAATCTGCCCCCGGAATGGCCCAGGACGCCTACGGTCATGTGTGCTGGAATGCTTCGTCAACATCACCTTCCGATGTTCAGCGGCAGCGACGAAATTGACGTCGAAGACTGGCTGGTAGAATTTGAGCGTGTTAGCGGTCTCAACAAATGGGATGACCCTGCTAAGCTGACGCGCGTCAGCTTCTATCTGACCGATGTGGTGAAGCTATGGTACTACAACCATGAAGCCGAGTTCCCCACCTGGTTGGCATTCAAGCAAATCATCGCTTCGTTCTTCCGTCGGCCTGGATTGCGCAAACTTCGCGCCGAACATCGCCTCCGTGCCAGAGCCCAAAGGAACGGTGAGACGTTTACGAGTTATATTGAGGACGTCATAGATCTGTGTAAACGCGTGAATGCATCTATGGCGGAGTCTAACAAAATAAGGCACATACTGAAAGGCATAGATGACGATGCATTTCATATGCTGGTAGCCAAGTGCCCTCAGACAGTAGCGCAAGTCATTGAACTGTGCCAAAGCTTTGACGAGCTGCGCAAAAAGCGCCTTTCTACCCGTCGCGCCGGAATTCCCAGAATGGAACTCTCATGTTTGGAAGCTAAGAGCACTGGCGCTGAATATTTCACCTTACTGCCGCAAATTAAGCAATACATCCATGAGAAAGTGGCTCGTCAGCTCTATATTGCCACGTCTGTCGCCGAGAGTCCCACGGCACTGGATCACTCGCTCTGTCGTGTCATTCGAGCTCAAGTTTCTGAGGCGGTTCTACCTCCTGTACCACCAACGCAGCCTGCAGCGCCTCTCACCTATGCGGAGGCCGTTACCCGTTCCTTTGCTCGACCGTCGTCAACACCATCCGCCCCAGTCACCAACTTCTACTCGCCATCACGCCCTGTTCACCCAACACGCCCGGTTCTCGCGCAACCCCTTTCGCCTCCCGGACCCCCTCACATCCCTTGGCGCACTCTAGACAACAGGCCCCTCTGCTATGCCTGCGGCTTTTCTGGCCATGTTGCGCGTCACTGTTATCGTTAGCGCAGTGTTTATGCCAATTATTACATCCCCAACCTCGACTACATGCCGCAGCAGCCAGCATAAACTGTTTCCGCCGACTCATCGGGCGCTTATTCGCACCGTGCCAGTTCCCCCGCACGTCGATCTCCTCCTCCCCGGCGCCACTCAATTTCTCCTATGCTCCGCCGTACCAACGCCACGCAAAAGAAAAACTAGGAGCCGCAGTTCCTGAGGCACCAACTGCGCCCTCGTCGAAAATTTCAAGGCCTCATCTTTCGCCTCCGAACAAGATCGTGGTTATTATTGATGGTGTCGCGACGAACGCTCTTGTCGACACAGGAGCTGCAGTTTCTGTTTTAAGTGAACTTTTGTGCCAGAAACTGCAGAAAGTGATGACACCCGTTTCTGATCTTTTATTACGGACTGCGAGCTCGCAGCACGTTAGGCCTGTGGCGGCGTGCACGGCATGTCTTGTTATCAACGACGCATTCTACATTGTGGAATTCGTTGTCCTACCAGTTGCGTCCCATGACGTGATCCTCGGTTGGGAGTTCCTTTCTACACATGATGCGCTCGTTAACTGTGCTGGAGCTCGACTCGCTTTGTCCCCTTTCAGTACCACAGTCGTCGACGTCCCGAGCCCGGTGCCTCAATTGGTTGTCGCTGCTGAAGCTATCATTTCTCCGTTCTCTGCCACCCTGGTGTTCGTTTCTTCTGACTCAGTTTGTGGTTTGACCACCCTGTTTACACCGTCTGAAAACTGTGCACGCCGACGGAACCTCATGCTCCCATTTGCCGTCGTTACCCTTGTGCATGGTGCCGGTGTGGTCTACGCGTGCAAACCCTTTCCTTGCTCGGCAACTCTGTTACGCGGCGAATGTGTTGGACATTTAGACAGTTTTGAGGCCACCTTCCCTTTGGATGCAACGTGCGAAAAGACACCGTTGACGATAAATGCCGTCACCTCCGCCACGGCTACAACTTCCCCTGTCCAAGACATCCTCCTGCGTAGCATCGATAACGTGCTTAAGCCAGTCCAGCGCACAAAGGTTGTTCAACTGCTTGAACGCTTTCGTGCCTCTTTCGACGTTGGCCAGCCATTATTGGGGCGCACGTCTGCATTTGACACCGGTCATCATGCTCCCCTGCGACAGCATCCCATCCGGGTATCGCAGGCCGAACGCCGCGTTATTAGCGACAACTTCGATGACATGCTGAAACGTGGCGTGATTCAAGAATCGAACGGTCTCTGGGCCTCTCCTATTGTGCTGGTGCGGAAAAAAGACGATTCAATAAGATTTTGCGTTGACAACCGCTGCCTAAACAAGATTACGCGGAAGGATGTTTATCCCCTACCCCGCATCGACGACGCCCTGGACTGCGTTCAAGAAGCCGAACATTTCTCATCACTGAATTTGCGGTCAGGCTACTGGCAAGTGTCCACGGCTGAAGCCGGCCGTCCGAAAACAGCGTTTGTCACCCCTGACGGTTTATACGAATTTAACGTAATGCCTTTTGGCCTTTGCAACGTGCCTGCTACCTTCGAGAGGATGATGGACACCATTCTCAGAGGTCTCAAATGGCAGTCCTGTCTATGCTACTTAGATGACATAGTGGTTTTCTCTGCAGCTTTACCCTCTCATATCGCTCGCCTTGAACAACTTCTCGAGTGCCTAACTAACGCCGGCTTGCAGTTAAACCTGAAGAAATGTCATTTCGACGCCCGTCAGCTTACCATCCTAGGCCACGTCGTCTCCAATGAAGGAATTTGGCCAGATTCTGCCTAACTTCGTGCGGTTGCCGAATATCCCAAGGCCTGCACTCTCAAGGAACTCCAAAGCTTTATTGGGCTGTGTTCATATTTTCGGCGCTTCATCCGCAATTTAGCTTCCATTATATCCCCCTTGACACAGCTTCTCGTCGGCAGCAACGACCTCTCAGCTTGGAGTGCCGATTGCGATGAGTCATTTACGAAGCTTCGCCTACTCCTCACGTCTCCTCCAATTCTGCGCTACTATGACCCCAACGCGCCTACAGAAATAAACACGGACGCTAGCGGTGTCGGCCTTGACGCGGTACTCGCCCAGCGAAAACCAGACTTTGGCGAGTACGTTGTAGCATATGCCAGTCGTACCCTCACAAAGTCGGAGTCAAATTACTCCGTCACAGAAAAGGAGTGTTTGGCAAATGTTTGGGCAATCGGTAAATTGCGCACCTACCTCTATAGGCGTCAGTTTAATGTTGTTACCGACCACCACGCGCTATCCTGGCGGTCGTCTTTGAAAGACCCGACTGAACGGCTGGCTCGCTGGGCTTTACGATTACAGAAGTACGATATACGTGTGATTCATCGCTCTGGACGAAAACACTCGGACGCTGACACCCTATCTCGATCGCCACTGCCTTCCGACACTGCTGGCTCACCAGCTTCCACTTGTTATTCATCACCTCTGGCCATCACCGACATGCCGGAAGAACAGTGCAATGATCTCTGGATCACTTTCCTGCTTGGCATTTTGTCTCAATGGGCCCCAAACTCCGCCTCACGCACCCTACGTCACCAACACTTCGCAATTCGTGAAGGCTTGCTGTATCGTCGCATTACCTGACCGAAGGCCGCAGGTGGCTCCTCGTGATCCCCCGTCATTTGCGTGCGGACATTTGCAGTGCCTTCCACGACGACCCTCAGTGCGGTAACGCTGGCTCGTTCAAGACGTACTCGCGTCTTCGCCTGAGGCACTACTGGCGAGGCATGTATCGATACGTTGGCCTGTACATTCAGTCGTGCCCAGCGTGCCAACGTCGCAAGGTTCCTACTCACAGCACCGCTGGTCCTCTGCAGCCATTGCCCTGTCCTGCCCGACCATTCGACTACGTCGGAGTCGATTTCTTCGGTCCACTCCCGACCACTATTGACGGCAACCGCTGGATAATAGTCGCCATCGACCACCTCACGTGGTACGCAGAAACATCTGCGCTACCAGCCGCCACCGCGAAAGCCGTCGCCTGCTTCCTACTTCGTCATTTCATTCTGCGCCATGGGGCCCCACGTGAATTACTTAGTGACCGTGGCCGCGTCTTCTTCTCAAATGCCATCGAGGCTCTGCTAAAAGAATGCCGCATTGTACACCGCACCGCTTCCGCATACCATCCTCAGACTAACGGCATGACGGAACGCTTCAATCGTGCCCTTGCTGACATGCTGGTGATGTACATTTCGGAAGACCACTCAAACTGGGACCGCGTACTTCTTTTCGTCACCTACGCTTCCAACTCGGCGTCTCAAACTACCACTGGCTTCTCTCCCTTCTTTCTCCTGTATGGACGTGAACGTTCATGTTCTATGGACACCATTCTGCCGTACCAACCGGACGTTTCTGAGGGCAAACCTATCTCTCAAATTGCTGCTTACGCTGAAGAGTGCCGTAAACTGGCTCGCATGTACACCACGCAAGATCAGTCATGCCTAAAATTCCGTCATGACACAGCTGCGTCTGATGTCCATTACTGCCCATATAAAAACTTATGTAACAGTTCAGCAGAAAACTTTCATCGATGGATTACGTGCGTGACAGTGCTAAAACACAGGCCTCGTTAATAGGACAAGCATATTTTTTAGACAAAAAATGACCAGTGCTTTCCGTTGGTCACTAACAATGTCATAAAAACGCTGAACACAATGTAAAGAAGGTGAATTTTTTTGTAAAATTATACGACATCTGGGCTCTTTAAAGCGTTTTAAATGTAAGAACACAGTTGCGCATGATAACTATGTTTTAGGTACGGTTTCAGTACCGATGTGTCACAGTTTTATGCGATAGTAATATTTCTACGCAGTGGTAACACGGCCACAAAAACATAGTGAAGGCTCCTTGCATGATCGATAAACAACAGCGCCGTAGTTGTACACGTACCAACAACGCGCAAGTGCACGACCAAGAGCCTGTTTTTGTTTACAACCTAGACGCTGTAAAACGCCGCATTCACACACCATTCATTAGTCCTGATGTTTTGGAGGATAACAAAGCATTTTGAGTTGTGCTTGACACAGAAAGCGGCAGCCACTTTGAAAATATTCTGGTGAATAGAGGGTACGACGACCATAAAGAGAACTCTGGAAAGTTGCACCCGCCGATCTTATTACAATGCATTAGCAGCCGGGCAAGAACAAATGCTTTCGTAATTCGTTTCAGGCATACATAAAAACAGTCACACTCGCGCTGACATGACGGGACAAATCACACTTTGAGAACATGCAAGACGTACGCGTACATAGAAACCCGACGTCGCTAGCAGACAACGCACGGAGCAATCCACATTTCACCTCTTTGGCCAGTTTCCGCCAGACGGCGACTCTGCTCGATCTTACGGCCAATACGAAAACGTGGTATGCACTACGTCCTCACAATTATTATGGATTTGAAACGCTATACATTACTGTCATTCGAGTGTGATGAAGAAGTCAAAATTAACCATATATATTCATCGTATATTGTCTAAAACTTATACGTTAAATTGTATGGGCTGATTGCGTTTTCCATTAATATTGGGTTATTCTGTTATGGTTATTTTGTTTCATTCGTTCATACATTGCTCTGTTATGAATAGTCTTGTATGTATTTCAGAGTTGCTATTTTACTATTTGATGTCATGGGCAACATGCTCGCTCTTTCGTATTAACGCTTTTTGCTGCCAGTCATATTTTCTTTTTGTAACATAGATTTTTTTTTCACTGGGTCAAGAGGCCAGTGAAGCTGCTACATGCACTTTTTCCCTTTGCACGAAACCACGCATACAATGTGTTTTTTATGTTATTGTCACCTGGTTAAATAAATAAACTCAAACGAAAATAAACTCAAAATAGACATGAAGGAACTCTAGTGCGAATGTCTAAAGCCGCTGCAACGCACGCCGCTTCAGCGAGCATGGGAATTATGAGTAATACAAAAATTTGTCTAATCCACGTACTTTTGACTTCATTTGGCTGCGCGTGACTGGAGTTACTTTGTCAGGAGAAGATAATTAGTAAATATTGAGCAGTGGCACTTTACCACCTTCACCTTTTTCGGCTCAGCAATTGAAATGAAGGTACGAAGTTCACAACAATGCGTTCATTTATTCAAAACACAACCAAAATACAACAATAAACAATGCCGCAAGGACGTTCGAAGTCTGCAAGCACAAAGACTAAGCAAATCTGTATACTACGCCTCATTCACATGGTAAAACACAAATCTGTATACTACGCCTCATTTATATATATACAATTTGTATGTTACCATTCACATGGTAACATACAAATCTGTATACTACGCCTCATTCACATGGTAAAACATGTAAAAAGTAATACACGAGGTATGATGCTGGTAGTTAAGTACTGGGCTCTCATGTGATAATAGAGGATGGAGGCAGAAAATATGAGCCATATACTGTATTTAATGAGGGAGCATGGCACAGCATTTTTGGGTCAAAAGGGAAATGAAACAAGAGAGCGCAAAAGCCGCCTTCTCAAGAAATGAATACTTGCTGAAACCACGGAGCAAAGATACTTTGGGTGAGCGAACGCCGGGACTGTCCGGTGCCCGATAATGTTCTGCTTTGCAAGGAGACCGAGAGATGACGCTACAAACTTTTCCCCGGCTCGCCTCTTCCCTCTCGGTGTAGGAAAGCCCTGTACGTAAAAAAGTAGCGGGGCTTATTTATCGTCGCCACAGCACGCTCGCCTCACAGTCAACCTCCTCCCATATCACCCCCTTTTTCACGGCGTCACTTTTGCGTGTCACGTGGTTGTTTTTGCACGATTACCCGGTTTTTCTCGGATTTGGAAACCGTCACTTACGTGGCGGATGTGCTTTGCGGAATTTGCCAGCAGCCCGTCATGGTCCTCAGTCCGGTGAGCCATCTATCGGCATGTTGTAAACGAGAACGCAATCGGTCTCTTCCGGCCAAGCGCTCGCTTCGCGGCGTTCGCTCACCCAAAGTATTCTTGCACCATGACCAGAACGCATAATCTCAAACCGGTCAACCATTTAAGAAAAAGTGCTCGGTGACACAGCAAATCAAACCCAGTACGTACTAGATTGCAGATGAACGCTGTAATTGCTCGTACACTGCTGCAGTGCTTCAGATGAGAGCTTGCCACTGCTGTATTTACCCTATCGCTAATAAATCGTCAATCCTTCGAATCACGTCTAATGCTAAACGTCCGGTAAAACTTGGTCAAAAGTAGAAAAAATAAATGAAATGCGGTCGTCCTAGCTTACTAGAAGGTAAAAACCACCAAGTGTGGCTGTATAACTGTGCACTATTTGTCTTCTATATTACTGTCATGATGTTGGGATAGCCGGGTCTAACGTAGCCTACGCTCGCATATGTTTCCAAATGTAAATAAAAAAATTAAAATATCTCGGTGTATGACAACACTAGTGAACTATCCTGAATTCACTGTCTCTAGTGTCAACATCACTAAATAACTACTCACTTTGTTTCCATTACCGATACTTAAGAAAAATTTTGCTTAATAACTCGCACCTCTCCTAATTTGCAATATTTCACCCATCTAAGGACAGTCACACCTCATTTCGCTTTCTGGGTGGCTGTCGCTTCCATAAAACACGTACTCCGCTCTTTTATGCTCTTGAAGCATCCGACGCTGCTTTGCGGAAGCGTTCCATGACGTCTGCTGTTGCAGAAAACATCTTTAATATCAACCACTTTGATTTCAGGTCTTCTTGGAGAGTAAAGGAGAGTTTCTCTTTCACTCTCTTTCTTGTTTTTTGTCCATGTCGCGCGTGTGGTAATGTTTCTTCACTCCAAGACACGTATGCACGTCACTTGTTTTATATTTGCTCACGCAAACACCACTGGGCAAAATAACTGCACCGTGTTTTGCGAAACGCATCAGCAAAGAAACACCTCCCGACGGGTCTTCCTCATTTTACGTAGACACATTTCTAAGCGCAAGCGTTTAAATGTTCCCACACTCCAGCTTTATCAAAATGCTGCTGTGCATTGAACCTGCAAAATTGCGTTTACAATTTCATTTTATTACTGGTGTTCCATATTTCTCTAGAATTCGTCCGCAGGCACGAAAGCCGCTCTTTTGTCTTGTAGTTAGATTATTGTAAGAAAGGCAATCATACGTCTAGCTGCAAAACCCTCTTACGATCACCACTATACGGTGCTTGATTATGGCGAATTAGTCGAATAGCAGCCCAGCTTCAGTAAATGTAAGTAAACTGGTCGCGTTAAACAGGGAAAGACATTTGGGGCACATCTTCAAACATTGCATGCAGCCCTTTTTGCGTGGTTTCGATGATGTAGTGCACCTGAGTGTTGTTCTTGTACTTTGTGAGATAGCGTATGGATTATTGCTTAAGGCCATCGAGCAATAACGTTTTTAGCTACGGTCATTGATGAAACGTCAGCGCTTGGCTTCGCGAAGGATACCCAGGTGCTTACTAGAACGCGGCATCGTGTAAACGCTGTAGCAGACGCCCGTGGAACTGGAAACTGAGATGCAGCAAATCATTGGCTATCATTGCATGCTCTAAACGCTAGACACTTTGCGTGTTACCTTGCTATTATCTAAACAGACATCTTTCTTTCCTTGTTTCATAGGCCATTTTGTGTCCTCTTCGCCCGCTTAAGTGCCGAATAAGTTGAATTCGTACCTTTGCTATCGTAATCCCTCGAGATAAGAGAATTTGTGGCTAAGAAAATGCGCAGCCAAGAGAAAGTTTTGTGAATACGGCCCCAGATGGGTTTTTGAGAATGCCCTCTAATCCCATAATTTTGAAGCTTGGCGCGAATTTTTTATGGTATAGGCTGTTGAAAGCTTTCTTAAAGTCAACAAAAAAGGATAATATAAAGTGTTATTTCTTAAAATTTTCAAGGATAAATTTTTATTAGGCGAATAGTGCTGTTTCAGTGAACTGGTTTTTTCTAAAACTGTCCTAGAATGGTATCGTGCAGTTATGTTGTTGAATGAAGCGGGAGAGCTGAGTTAATACGATTTTGAAGCCCCTAGAAAAACAGGAATAAGATATATCGGTTTATAATTAGCAACACTTTTGTTATCTTATTAAAAAATAGGAATGACTTTAATATGTAAGAACTGGTATAGAGGTTGCATGTAAGCCAGTCATGGTATACGGGGAAGACAGAAATTTCCTTGCATTGTGTTTACAGTTGTTTTACAACTTGTATTCATTAGAGTATGCGACCACTCGTACGCGAAAGGAGCTCAACGTTCGACAAGCTGACGCTAAACCTTGGCCCTCCACCCAATCCCTCCCCACTTCTGAGGCTATTAACATAGTGTCCAAACAAACCCTTTGTCCCAGCCATCCCTCTATATCACGCACCTTGACAAAACACTTTTGTACGTGTTGAGAACACAGCGAGTTTGTTTAATTTGGCGTATTGTTTATTCGTTTACAGAACACTTTCATTGCAGCGAATTTTAATTTGAACTCACTGATGAAGCCGTCACCGACGATGCGGCCGCCCTGTTTCTTTGCGCAAACTTCAGAATTCATTTCCTGTGTGAGTGCTCTAAGCCGGCCTGCGCAGTCGCTTCACAAATAATCAGTTGAGCGTAAACAACTTCTTAGCCGGCTCCTAGAAGCACTTGTGCCTGTCGGGTTAAACAAATTCTTCCTCGGTGTTTTAATATTGCCTTGCTCTTGCGAATGCCTGGAGCGTAAATAAAAGCATTGTACAATAAGTACCACACCTATTGTTTCTCCGTATTGACTGTAGGCTCATCAATCAGTTCCACATACTTGAAACTTATTCACCCCCAGATTAGCTTCGAAAAGTTTAACCCAAATAAAGAAATGGTGTCAAAAAGAAACGGAACTCGGCGTGTGTCGACTTGTTGGCGTCTGTCATAGAGTTTCCTAAAATAATCACTGCAGGAAGAACTGGCATTAGGCGCGATTGCATACAGCTGCAAGTATCGTGTTGCAGCCATAGTCTGAATTATAGCTATTCCATGAGCTTGCATAAAGTTTGTCCTTGCGGCTTCATGCGACTTTCAAACTGAGAAAATTATCTTTGTAAACAAAAAATGTCTTAACAAGTGAAACTGTGAAGTATGTTTAGAGATGTACGTGTAATGTTTCCCTTTTGTTTTTTTTTAGGTATATTAGCTTTAAAGGAACCATCTAATGTTTCCTTTTTCTGTTTTTTAAAGTATATTAGCTTTAAGGAACCATGCAAGACTTTTCCAAATAATGAAACGACCTCATCAAACGTGTCTATTGCCTCATAGAGCATAACCAAATTTATATTGATGATTGATATGTAGGGTTTAACGTCCCAAAGCCACCATATAATTAGGAGAGACGCCGTCGTGGAGGACTCCGTCAATTTCGACTACCTGGGGTTCTCTGACGAGCACCCAAATCTGAGCGCACGGACGCATTTTTTTTTTTTTCAGAATGCCTCAAGTACTAACAGAGTTATACATTTGACGCCCGCTGTAACTTACTTCTATTTTATTTCTCTTTTTCGTGGTCCCGAGGAGCGTCCTGGAAGCTAAGCTGGAAGGGATGGCATGGGGGGAAAACAGGCACGTCATGCACACGCCATGACCTAGGGCACTTTGTTTGGTTTTGCCTTTTTTGAACGTGTGACTTACTATCAGCGTGATCGTGAGAGTGTGCACCGGCACGTGGCGGCCTCCCGCGGCGGCCGCGGTAACTTTGTCGCTATCAACCATGGCCTCCTAGATTTCGGGCACGTGGCGGGTTTCTCTCCGGCCATAGAGCTTTTATAACAGACAAAGTATGTTAGCTCTTTGTCCCCGGCCGTCCCTATTGCAAAGAGAGAGTGTGCTTCCAGAGGTTGGCATGGCCTGCTCTGCTCTCCGGACCGCGGTGCTCTTTCGTATGGTAGAAAAGGCTACCGTAGTGTTGGCGAAGCTTACATATGGCGAGAAAAAAAATGGTTTCGCGCTTTTATATAACTTCGAGCTCATTTGGGAATGTAATGCCAAGGTGTACGAGAGGCAAAGTCAATGCTTGCGCAAATGGGCTTTTTTTGCTGTAGATATGCGCCACCCATATTAGAGCACATATATTTGCGACGCCTTTGCGAGAAATTCGGATATGATGGAAATTTTCTGTACGTAGAAGTTTGCAGGCTGCATTGTATGGAGGGCACTAGCGAAGAAAAAAAAGGACCACCTGATCAACAAGCGAAGCCAGAAAAGGGCCGCTTTCTACACTCACGGTTTACACTCGATTAAAGGGATTATTTTTTTCTTTCCTGTCATGGAAATAGCGCTGGTTTCATTGCAACGCTATTTTAAGGATCCTCTAGTCAAGCGGCAGAAGCAGAATACAGGGAGGAGGGTACAGGCGGTGAACATGTGACTAGACTAATGTCTAGACTGAACGTCGCCGGGGGTTTGATGACCGCGAGCTGGTTACAAGCACGCTTTTGTCACTTATGGTCGCCCATTTGCACCGTGAATTTCACGGTGTTCAGTGGACACCTTGGACAATTTAAGAACGAACATCAAAATGCTTTGCTTGTTCAATAAGTATGCAACACGAGTTCAAAGTTTAATTTACTTGGCACGAAACACTGCGCTAATATATAGCAGTGACAATTCGCACTTTTTTTTTAGTAGTCTACCTCGGCGAATGCTTAGTTTTCATTAGAAGCATGCCGTTATGCTATATGTGCGGCCCTGTGATTTGGATACAGTCGACAGTGCAGTTATTGAACACGACATAGATACTTCATTCTTCTACCAAAATGTTAAATTCTGATGACGAAAAAAAAAAGACGATGATAACACAGGCACTTTCCCTATGAAACACAAGGGAGGGAATGTAGGTCGGCTAATCAAAGTCTTCTACAATAATATGGCGAACTTCTCACGTACCTTATTACAATGACATGACCAGGGCCCCCAGTTACCTAGAGCGTAGCTTCGCTTCGGTTGACCGCCTCATAAATTTTATCTGTGTGTTTCTTCAGTTCAGATATTTACACCGAGACAAAACGAACTCTAATGAAAAAAACGTAATACTGCCATAGACGAATTGTTCCTCCTTACAATCACCTATAAGAAAAAAATGCAGCAGTTGCCAAAATTTTCTTCGTAACTGGACAAAAATAAATGAAGGAACACAAAAAACTTACCATCGGTTTAGCTAGAAAATTCTGGTGGAGATTTTTGTTCATGTGCCAAAAGAAGAACTATGCGCACCCGGGAATTCCGTGCGCTCTGGTGTCACCGCAGTCTCCGCCGCCGCCGCATTGCGTGCCCTCTCGCGGTAGCCGGGCGTGCGAGGCGATACTCATTCGATTTGGTGGGGAGCATGGCGATTGAGACGTGCCGGAAAAAAACACGCCGCACGCCCGCCATCTCGGAGGCCGTACTATGAGTGCTCAAATCGGTAACAACGTAGGCCGCTAATTAAGGTACATGGCGCGGGCATCTTGGTACTATGGAACCATTTGTCGCAAGAAAAGGGAATGATTTCTAACTTTGACAATTACTGTTTCTAAATTCTAGACCACGTACTGCATAACGTTCAGCTCGTATGTCTCCAGGTGTCTCGACTACGTATTGGCAGCGTTTTTTTTTTAGCATGCTGGAAAGTATTCCACGGTCCCTTTTAGACTTGAATCAGTTAGGTCAAGTCCGTCGTAGTAAAGAAATCTCGAACAACGCTTGAATACACAGGCCAGATCAATGCGATACCATTCCCAAGCTAGTCGAATCCTGGCTTGAATACACGCCTGCAGGCAGGAAATACGGTCAAATTATGGCCGCTTCTAGCCAGTTCGATAAGTTTCTCCGTTGATTGATTGATATGTGGGGTTTAACGTCCCAAAACCACCTTATGATTATGAGAGACGCCGTAGTGGAGGGCTCCGGAAATTTCGACCACCTGGGGTTCTTTACCGTGCACCCAAATCTCAGCACACGGGCCTACAACATTTCCGCCTCCATCGGAAATGCAGCCGCCGCAGCCGGGATTCAAACCCACGACCTGCGGGTCAGCAGCCGAGTACCTTAGCCACTAGACCACCGCGGCGGGGCTAAGTTTCTCCGTAGCTCTGTCCTTTCAGTCTATTCCTTCCTGTGTCCGTTTTTCGCCTCGTGCTACATAAATTTCTTTCAAATGCTCCACCAACAAGCCCACATCGCCACTCTTGTGTCGCAGAGGAAACAGCCCCATTCTGAGTGGCCTTCAGAATAGCCGTGACGAAGATTAGCTGGGATATTAGAAGAAATTTCTTCTGGCTAAGTACGGTCTGTGATTACACGTGATGGCCCTGTAGACAGCCCGCCTGTAGATGGCTCTGACGCGGTTGCGGAATAAAGTAATCATTTAACGTTTTGAGTGCGTTGTCGCCAGTTTGCATGTAGTATTACGAGAAGTTCAGAAATCTACAGCTCTACGTCATTCACATCTCCGCAATAGAAATACATATTGCACGCACCACTGTAATCAAGCTCAGGACAGCATGCATACGAAGCAGATGCTTTATCAAATGCACCACTGCGCCACAGCATGAAAGCTCTTTTTTTTTTCGCTGGGGCTTATATGTTTACCGAGGGGTTCGCACATCGTTGGCCGAACGTTCAACTTTACTTTTAGCGCCACATGCATGTGTTTGAGCGTGTATTATGTCACCGAATATTTACGGGGCTTCATGAACATGGGACAATGACGGTAAGTGCCTTCTGCTTGGACTTCGATTTATGCTGTTCCGCGACGCAAGAGCAATTACCATGTGTTTGTTCGTTCTAGTAATGCTTCTCCGTTAACTGGGAGCGTATCGCTTACCGAAAATTCGCCGATACCAGCGTGGCGAGGATATGTTCATGCAGCTCTCAAGTTACTGTGCTGGGACCAATGCGTGTCCTGAGGTACGCACGTGTCAGTAACAGCAGCCCATTTTCAACTGTTTGAAGACCATGTTTTCACACGTTAACGTTACATAGATATCTTAGCGTGCCTACACTAACGTTTGCATTTCGTGCGTGTGAACGGTCGCAAGCGTCACGCTGGGGCAGCTGCACCGTTTTAGCATTTCAACGATTATCTCTTTCAGCGATAGCATTTGCACGCACTATTTCGCCATATACAGTCCTTTTTACTCACTTTCACTATTTATGATTCTATATATAGGAGTTGTCACTCCTAATTTTATTCAGCATACCCCACAGTTCAAATGAATGCTGAAACGTGCGCCAAGGTCAAGTATGACGTTCATGAATTTGCGGCAGTAAGGTAGGTAATTTGCGGCATTTTAAAGCTGGTACATTTCCTCGACAGCCATACACTAATTGGCTTCATTGTGGTTCACAGTTACAAATCCTTGAGGCAATATGAAAAGTGTAGTTAATAGTCAAAAGAGTAAGCAAGCTTTGGTGGCATACTCTCTCCTGGTGACTCCTGCACCTGTACTTGTTGATGGTGATCATGAAATTACGCAACCTTTATTAAAACAATAAGTGACCAAATTTCAGTGTTGATCACTTTTTGCCTCGCCACCTTCCTTTAATTTCGTTTGTGCAATGCTTTCCAACAATCATCTGTTTAACTTGTTTAGAAGAGCACGAGCATTAAGATTTATAGACCATACTTTCAGTAAGCTGTTGTGCATGCGCAAATACCCTTTTTATACATGAAAAATGTAATACCTCGACAATTGAAGAAAAGAATGTTGTTTGCAGTTTTTATTTGGAATCAAGACAGTAATATGAAACTGCGCTAGTTCTAGTGTTCCCCAAATGTGGGGAGAAGCATGAAATTCTGAATAGAGTGTGCTGTGAGGCACAGAAATGTGTTGCCGTCATGACCATTTTGTAAAAGACAGGTGGACCAAAGACTCTTGCTGCATCGTCTGAAGTGTCTTTCTGAAAAGGATATCAAACAAAGCAGCCCATTAGGCTTTCAGCTTTCATCAAAGTAAATTGTTTATTGAAATTTCTGACTTGACCTTTTTTACAGCACACTTAAATAAAATAGGACATTGATATGTTGCTTGCTGAGATTTCATACCAAGTTACGAAGATCGTTAGCATAGTGTACAGCACACTGGTAATAACTATACCTATAACATTCAACATCCTAATACTACGATATGATTATGAGAGACGCATAGTGGAGGTCTCCCGAAAGTTGCCCCGCCGCGGTGGTCTAGTGGCTAAGGTACTCGGCTGCTGACCCGCAAGGCGCGGGTTCGAAACCCGGCTGCGGCGGCTGCATTTCCGATGGAGGCGGAAATGTTGTAGGCCCGTGTGCTCAGATTTGGGTGCACGTTAAAGAACCCCAGGTGGTCTGAATTTCTGGAGCCCTCCACTACGGCGTCTCTCATAATCATATAGTGGTTTTGGGACGTTAAACCCCACATATCAATCTCCCGAAAGTTTAAACATCTTGGGTCCTTCAACGTGCATCTAAATACAAGCACGTGTGCCTTAAACTTTTCGCGTTCATCGAAAATGCAGCCGCCGCAGCCGGGATTTCACTACATGACCTTCTAGGTCACACTGTTATTCTTGCGATACGGAGAAAAATATAGCGGGTTACCCAGTTCATGCTTTTTCACTAAGATTTATTGCAGCACAAAAGAAAATTAGATGATGGCTAGTGTGCACTGTTCATCATTGTTTTATGAGTGGTGCTTTTATAAAAGAGATAATACTTATTGACCCTCAAAACTTACTGATACTGTTGTTATGTAGCTTAGTTAAACGTGTGTCTAGATGATACAAAAGGAATGTGCTTAACAAATGAGGCATATCAAAGCGAACAGTTTTCATTCTTTACTGCACATTTAAATTGAACTCTGCTAATGCCACAGCAGATCCTAATTTTCCTATAAGTATTTCCCTTCCGCCTCGCTGATATATATGGAAATATAAAGGAAACAAGTGTATACTTAAGGGCTCATTTTTTCTTGGCATTATTGTCTATCTCATTATTATTGTGTAAAACACGAGAAACGAGCCCTTAAGTATACACTTGTTTCCCTTATTCATTAACGAGGGTCTCGTACTGGCAAACTTGGTGCATTTATGTTGTATGCGGGGGAATATTGGTCGGCTGCCAGTTAGTAATAAGTTCCCGTGCTACGTGACGCAAAATAGGCTCATAAAGAGTGTGCCACACTCGCCACCATGGCTACTAGTGGCGCTGACTGACACTCCCACGTTTAAATTGACGTAGATACCCAATAAAGTGGCTGGGGGGATAGCTGTCGTGGTAGCTCAGTGGTGGAGCATCGAACGCGTTATTTGAAGGTCGCAGGTTCGAATCCTGCCCACGGCAAGTTATCTTTTCACGCACTTTTCTTTCTTCTCAATTTACATTACAACGGTTTAATAACTTCCCCTATACTTTCCTTGGCATTATATATATATATATATATATATATATATATATATATATATATATATATATATATATATATATATATAGGAAGGTGCATTTCAATCCTGCTTTTGAGCCACCCTGCTTGTGCCAGTCATGAAATGAGTATGTTCACTTCAGTTGTGACTAATTTTTATGCTGATTGCTTCTTGATATCACCTTAATTGTCTTTTTGCAAGCACTCACTGAACATGCAATCAACATGATTGTTTAAGCCTACTTTAATGTTTGAATTTATGTAATAAAGGTAATGCACATCAAGGGATGCATGCAGCCAGTCCTATTGACTATGTGCTCTGTTGGGCACATTTACTTGCTCTGCACTAGCCAGTTTAACCATACAAAATGATTGAGGACTATGAGTAGACACAGATATAGCACTGACTTTCAAATGAAAATTTTATTGAAAGAACATCAAAAAATACAATTATCAGCGTATTTTCTCCCAGGGCACCGAAAAGAACAAAGAAGATCATCCTGAGATTTTTCATGTTTAGCAAAATGAGTCAAGCTTTTGTACAAATCTTTCATTTGATAGTCAGCGATTTTATGCCGTGTCTACTCTGTATTAGCTCTCATTCATATTCCGCTGTTTTTTTATACCAGCTTTGCTTCATAGTACAGTTGATCTAACGGTAGAGGTTTCCGCTGTACATTTGAATTCTAAATCAATACCTTTTTGTATACCTGTGAAACATGACGTGCGCACATTATGTGTATCGTTTCAATGTGGCTGAGATAAGACCTACCATAGAAAGGCACTCTAATTAGTAGTACTCGGCAGGTTGTCAGAGTACCAATGACTTCTCTTACTACAATTATTTGCTCCGTTGCAGAATTAGGCAATGCATAGCTTTTTATTGCCTATTACAATGAGAACTAGCTGGTAACAACCAATATTTTGTGAAGAATTCAGACAAGCTGCATCACTTTTCAGAGTACCGCTGGTGCTCATAGCTTCACAGGAATGCATGGGCCACCTTGGGCACCATCTGCTGAGACATGCAAGTGGCTCAGCACAACATGCTTCACAGATCAGCTGCTAGGTACACTGGAACTCAAATAGAATCACAGGTGTAAATTCAGTTTATTATCTAAAACACTGTTACCAACTGCTCAAGCAGTCACCTTTGCACTACAAGCGACCACATTTGCACAGTCTTTGTCGATGACGCCACAGAAAAAAAAGATTAAGTGTTTGAACCCTTCTTTCCCCCTTCCCCAAGCCACTGTTTAAGCAAATGTACATCAGTTCAGTCACTGAATCTGTTTTCCAGCTACCATGAAGATGAAAGAGCTCAGCTAAAGCATGCTACTCAATGGAGATCTATTTGACAGCACATGCACCGCCACGGTGGTCCAGTGGCTAAGGCACTCGGCTGCTGACCCTCACGTCGCGGGATTTAATCCCGGCTGTGGCAGCTGCATTTTCGATGGAGGGGAAAATGCTGTAGGCCCGTGTATTCAGATATGAGAGCACAATAAAGAACCTCACATGGTCAAAACATCCGAGGCCCTTCACTACGGCATCCCTCAAAATCACACGGTGGTCCGTTAAACCACCATACTAATCAAAACACAAAACTAGCACCGCCTCTCAACTGAAAGTTTTGTTTAAAGAGCACCTTAAAATATACAATTATTCACACGTTCTCACAGCGTACAAAAACCAACTCATAACGACACTCTACAACCAAGAGGATTGTCTGAGACGTTTTTGTACTCAATAGTGAAAAAAAAAAAAAACACACGTAAAGATAACGGCATTTTAAGGTGTTCTGTCAACAAAATTTTAATAACCACACGTGCGGAGCTGTGTGGCGGCGGAACAATGACAGCCAGGGTTGTTCACTTCTGTATCATCTATAAAAGCTGCTAAACGGGGCACGTTTTTGTGTTACAAGTTATATGGAGGACAAGACAAACGATAAACACAAACCAGCCAAGTATAATACCAGAGAGACTGAAAAGAAACTTCGGATCACTGCCCATGTGATCAAATTATGGCGGCATTAGAGACTTTTTGCTTGAGTATTTATTTCTTGAAAGCAATCGCTGTCCGCGTGCTTTATCGCAAGCAACCATATCGCACAAAACACCCTTACCACAGTGCGCTTCGATTAACTGGCCGTGTGAGTAAATAAATACTGCCCTCACAGTAATTTTCACACGCCCACCGGGCACCTAACAACTTTGCTATGTAGACGTTATTGTTGTTTACCAACACAGGTGTTGGATGGCTTCCGCTTCTGTGCGGTGGCGTAGCCTTGCTGCGTTGGTGAGCAACATTAATTTTAAGGAGTAGCCAGCTCATTTTCAAAAGTTTGCATCTTGTGCCTGGTCAAAGACTTCAAATACACTTTTGTTGAAGCTATAAACAACATTATAAGAGTTATTCCTTAGGTTAGAGCGCTTTCGTTTTACCTGAAAGCGAAAAAAAGTCTTTCCTTACTTTAGAACAACTTAAAACACGAAATTTCTACTTCAGTGTTAGAGAATAATAAATGAAATGAGTGGAAGTTTCTTGGGAAGCAACACGTGCTGCTGCTATTATTATGTTGAAACCGACTGAAAAGCAGACTATGTGCACCCATTTTCTTACTCTTATTTTTGCTTTCAATTGGGTTTTCCCCGCTGGCTACCGTATAGAACGACACCCGCAAGCACCCGAGCGACGAGCACACTGAAAACAGTAGAATTTCTCACCGTTCGGGTTACGCACTGTGCCGAGGATGCAGCGTGCATCATCTTGTCGCGGCGATGCTCGCTCGATGCCCAAGACCACTAAGAAACGAACGCACTTGCAGTATACGAAGCATGCTCTTTCGGCATGGCAAAGCGCCGTTCACCTACAGCGTCGAGAACACAGCCTCGCTGCCAGTGCAAAACACGCACACATGACTGACTCCACTCATCAACTCGGAAACGATCATCACAACACAACGGGACGAAATGGCGGCAACATGAGACCTATGGTAGACGCCTGTCAGCGCACTGCGCCTCCAAGCCAATAGGCCGGTGGCACCGCCCTGAAGAAAAGAAAAGGTGCCGGTGAGGCTCGCCTGGTATCGCGCCGGCCCATGCCAAGCATAGCAGGCCAACCCTCGCTTCGACAGCTTCAGTTCTACTCCACTCCCATCCCCCTCCTCATGCACTGACACCCGCCGCACTTCTATCTCATATAAAAAAAGAAAACGTTTCATATCACGCAGTGCCGATTTTTTTCACGCATATATTCAGTTCTCCCTCTTGGCGCGGCCATTTGAAAGCAATCCTGATTATTATTATTTTTCACTGGGCTTCATAAAAGCAGGATTTTAAATACGAAGGATTTCTTGAGCGAACTTCGGCGACTTTGAGCATATCTATCTATCTATTTATCTAACTATCTATATATCTATCTATCATCTATCTATCTATCTACTTATGACTTTACGCTATCCTGGTGATCTCGATAATATGATCTGTACGAAAATTGGTATGGCACAACATGACTAAATGGCGAGCATAAGTGACTAGTCGTAGCATGATAATAATGATATAGACGTCATAAATGTTATGGTTTACATGTGATTGTCTTGCTGGCCTCACGGTGGTTTTGTTCACATGACATATAGCAAAACTGGTCAAGCATGACATGACTGCAAAGCGAACATAATTGACAGACCCTAATGTGGAATCATGACATGTACGCGATATAAAAAATAAAACAGATGAATTTTCTTCCGTGACCTCTTCAGTCCAACCTAACGAGACTCACACGGAATCCTGGCCTGAGGAACGTGTTGGTCGCTCAGACGTTTTCCACCTGGTTTTTCACGTCTATCGTTCTTATCGCAACGCATGGTGGTTGTGTCTTTATTCTTGTAGATTCGTGCTTACTGTGATCTCCCATGCTAACTCCATCTAAATTGCTCCTAGTCAGTTTTGTGCAATATCAATTTTAAAGCTGGACAGTCACCTGCAGGACTGAAATAAAGTTTTTTTTTTTCATTCTATTATGATAAATGGTTCCTTTCACCGTTACCCTTACTATGCATCGCTTGAGTCCTTCACATCGTTTTTTAAGTTTCTCTCGACAAGAAACATCCGCTATCTTAAAGACAGCGATTTAAATATGCACAAGGTTAGGTGGGTTGACAACAAACCTGTCCTTGGTAATTCGTCTGCCCTTTCTATGGCGTTTCATCTGACAACTTTTGTCAATGACTTGTGTCACTTTGCTACTGAACCTACTAGGTATGGCGTCAATAGTTCTTTTGTGCTAGATGCATTCTTCTAAAACGAACCATCGCTCATGCAAGATGATGCCACTATTCCTGGGATAAGTGACCATGAGTGCATTGCGGCCAACGTTTAGATAGTACCCCTTTCTTGTGTGCGTGATCAAACAAGGATTATATATCGCTTTGATAAAGGAAATCATTCTTTGTTATCAAATGAGCTTAACTTTTTTCTGCAGATATTCAATCATTTTACCCAGTCCGCAGATTGCAACACCCTGTGGGATACATTTTGCTTCAAGCTAAATTAGATGGCAGACAAACATGTGCCAAGCAAACTTTTGTCTGCCAAACAATGTAGTGATAAGCCTTGGGTTACTTCAGGTCAAGCCAATGATCAAAATGAGACATCTTCTCCTGAATGCTTACAGAAAGCAACACAATCCTGGTGTTATCACGCCGCTAAAATTGCTTGGAAAAGATATGAAAGAAAAAATGAAGGCCCAAAGTTATAAAATAACCTGAAAAAATGTGGAAGTGTTTCAAATCAGCCAAAAATCAATTGGAATCCCGAGCATAAACGATGGTGGTGTACATTTATGAATGACACTGATAAAGCTTCTGCAATATATCGCTATTTTAAGGCTTCTTTAACTCAACCTTGTCACAGCGATGTAGCGTGTATTCCTGACAATGCATTTGAACCTATGCTGGAGCTGGTGGTAATAAATGGTGGCATACGTAAGTTGCTTGACAAAGTAAAGGCTTTTTCTTCAATTAGCCTTAACGGTGTACCCTCTTACGCATTAAACGCTTCATCGGGTGTAATTGCCCACTACCTTTATAATCTTTAAAGAATAATTGCGTACCTATTGTTTACATATGGAATATAAAGTCGCGAATGTGGTTGCGTTACATAGATGGCCAAAAAAATATTGTCTTCAACTACAGGCCAATTTACCAAATGAGCATACAATGAAGCACATAGTGTACAGCGTCGTAAGAAAACATCTAAAAAGTAACAATTCTTTACCGGATGTCAGCATGGATTTCAGTTCGGTCCTTTTTGTTCAACACAGCTCATAGAATTCAGTCATATTATTTTTTACTCATTTTACCTTGGGGTGCAGATGGAATGCATATTCCTGGACGTTCAAAAAGCGTTTGATACTGTGCCCCATTTCTGCTGATACATAAACTCTCATTCCTCGGTATTACCCCTGCATTGCTTGATCGTATCAGGTGTTGTCTACAAGATCAGATGCAACGTCTCATAACTATAGGTGCCCAATCAGAATAGGTTGCTGTTACTTGGTGAGTTCCACACGGATCTGTGTTGGGACATTTGCTGTTTCTAGTGTACATGAAAGATATTGCTCAGGATGTCTCATGCAAAGTACGTCTGTATGCGGTTGACTGTGTGGTTTGCTATTGTATTAAATCTACCTCTGACCGTCAGTGTTTGCAACATTAGACAGTATTGTGTGCTGGTATGATAGGTGGCGTATGTGCCTGAACCCCAGAAAGTGCCAGTGCGTCTCCTTTACTTGAATTAGTGACCCATACCTGTTTCATTATACATTAAATACCATCAAGCCAACGCGAGTAACTGAGTATAAATACCTCGGTGTTTACGGTCCATCAAATCTTGCCTGGACTAAGCACGTTGAATATGTCACAGCGAAATCCCGTAGACTGTTAAATTTTTTTATACGGAACTTCTGGTTAGCTCCTCCCAAAATGAAAGAACTTGTCTACTTTTCGAATGTCCGACCTATTTTCGAGTACGCCTGTGTGGCGTGGAACTCACAAACAAAAACTTTGTCGAATATGCTCGAGATTGTACAAAACCGCGCAGCTTGAGGAGAGGTTAGGGTATCATTTCTTAGTTTCACGTAGGAAAAACTTGAGATTAGAAATGCTACTTAAATATTTCATACATCAATCAAAATAGATAAAGAATCTTACCTTTCACCTCCCATGATTGATTGATTGATTGATTGATATGTGGGGTTTAACGTCCCAAAACCACTATATGATTATGAGAGACGCCGTAGTGGAGGACTCCGGAAATTTTGACCACCTGGGGTTCTTTAACGTGCACCCAAATCTGAGCACACGGGCCTACAACATTTCCGCCTCCATCGGAAATGCAGCCGCCGCAGCCGGGATTCGAACCCGCGCCCTGCGGGTCAGCAGCCGAGTACCTTAGCCACTAGACCACCGCGGCGGGGCCCTTTCACCTCCCAAATTTTTCTCTAAGAGAAATGACCACCCTTTGAAATTGAGATGAAGCTTTTGCTGAACAAAAATTCATCAGTACTCATTTTTCCTCTCACAATACCCCAGTGGAATCAGCTTCCACATGAGATTGCAGACTGCTGCACTCAAACATCTTTCAGGGACATACTGCTTCACTCATAGCTACAATTTTGTTATGATCTGTTTTTGTGTTCATCTTGTTTTTGAATAGTTCTTTTTCGGTACGCATACGTTACGCTGTGTATTTCCCGCATGCAATAATGCGCCTGGGCGCTGTAGGTATTTCAATGAATAAAGAAATAAAGAAAGAAAGAAATAAAATGTATTATTACAGGCCATATGCTCATTGTGCCCTTACGGTAGTTTCGCTAGCTTCACATATACCAAGTTTGCCATTGCTTGACGTGAATGGACGATGAATGTATATGATTGGTGCAAACACGATAATCAGGACATGTGTGTCAAGTAAAACATGCCTACATGCTATGCTCCTAGTCCGCTCGTGGTTGTTTCGCTAGCTCCACGTATACCAAACTTGTTATCGCGTCTCACGAAGGGACGACAAATGTAAACGACACGTCCAAACATAATAATCATGATATGCATTTTATGTAAAACATTCCTACATGCTACGCTCATAGCCCACCAGCGGCCGTTTCGCAAGCTCCATACCAAATTATGTATCACGTGATATGAATACAATGAAGGTGTATGACACGTCCAAACTCGATAATCCAGATATGCGTGTTGTGTGAAAAATGACTACATGCTATGCTCATAGTGTGCTAGCGGCCGTCTCACCAGCTCCACATATACCAAATTTTGTATCCCGTGACGTAAAGAGATGACGAAAGCAATAATCCGTTCAAACATGACCATCAAGACATGGAAGTCATGTAAGGTTGAATTTACGTCCGCCTCGTAACGTTGTGCTGACTTTAAAGTGACATGTCAACTTTCCTAATTCATGCGTCGCATATCATCGATTCCCACTGTACGTTGGACCTGACATTCTTGTATTCGGTATGTAGGAGCGCCCCACCTCTATGCAGTTTGTTATGAATTGCCTGACGGAAAGTGTACATGTGCTTCATTATATGAACGTGGAGAGTTTGGCTGCTCGATTGAAGCAATTAAGAGAGCACAAGATCCTGGTCTTGTTCTCGCACGTACGACAACTCAACATTGCAATAATAACGTTGTGAGAATAATGAAAACGTAATGGCTTTAAATTTAGTGCAGCATAAATATCCGAGAATAATGTGTATTTCATTGATAAAGATATATTGAGTGCATTCATTTTCGCATAGTGACGTATTTATTTCCACAATATATATCTGCTTATATTGTGAATCAGACAATGGTAATCGTTCCTGTTACAAAGGTCTACTAGGCGTATTTATTATTGTGTGATGACATATTTATTTCCGCAATATATATCTGGGTATATTGTGAATAGGACAACGATCAGTAACATTTTTTTTTCATAAGCGTGTAGACCCTTTCACTCTTTACAAACACAGGTCCTTGATGACATCCGGTTTCCTCCTTCAATTTGCCTTAATAGCATCAGTGATCAAGAAGAGCGTTAAAAATAGTCCGTTGTTTTTCTACCTTTTCTTCCCTTTTTCGGCAAAGTATATTCTAAGTAATGTTTTTCAGCCGCATAAAAACTACAAGAAGTTCCTTTGAGCATTAAGCATATTGTTTTTATCTGAAATTATTAAGACACTTTTCTTACCATTAAAAGCTCGTGAAAACGTCCTTTCAGTTTCAACGTTACGAGTTGGTAAATAAGGTTACCGGAAGTTCTTTTCGGGCACAACGCTCGCAATCTTGAAACCATCTATACTGGGTGCATTTAATTGCGTGTGGTGACGTATTTATTACCGAGACATTATGTAGGTGTTCTTTAAAGCTGACAGTTATCAGTAATACTTTTTTTTGCAAAATGATACAAACGAACGGCTTTGTGTGAAAGTGGTTTCAAAAAAACTGTCTTAGTATGTTTTCTAGCCAGATGCTCAGAATACCACCCAGTTGGCTAGGAATAGACTCAGTACCTTCTTGATAGTACAGTCTGCAGGACGAACAACATGTCATCGCATGCTTAACGAACGACGACCGGATACGAATGTCGCAAGTCACAAGGAATATGGGTGATTTTATACCTTCGCGGGACGTGGCGCAAGCAGATACAAGTGCGATTATTTCGCCGAAGTGCAGCACCTTCAGCTCCTGCCGTGGCCTGCCAGTAAAGTTTTGCTTTACGTTTTGTTCGGGAAGCGACTCGGCAGGCCACATCAAAGGCGATGATGATGATATGTGGGGTTTAACGTCCCAAAACCACTCTATGATTATGAGAGACGCCGTAGTGGAGGGCTCCGGAAATTTAGACCACCTGGGGTTCTTTAACGTGCACCCAAATCTGAGCACACGGGCCTGACACATCAAAGGCGAGATCGAGTAGCCCTGGTAAGGCAATATGCGCATTGACGTACCTGCAAGCTGCACGCATTTAGGATGTTGTGGCTTATGATGATGGTGGTGGTGGTATTTACTATGTTGATGAATGGCTGTTGCCTTCACTATAGCTCGTAATATTGAGAGTACGCACACACTATAGGATTTTGATTGATATGTGTGGTTTAGCGTCCAAAAACCACCATATGATTATGAGAGACGCCGTAGTGAAGGGCTCCGAAAATTTTGACCATCTGGGGTTCTTCAACGTGCACCCAAATCTGAGCACACGGGCCTACAGCATTTCCGCCTCCATCGGAAATGCAGCCGCCGCAGCCGGGATTCGAACCCGCGACCTGCGGGTCAGCAGCCGAGTACCTTAGCTACTAGACCACCGCGGTGGGGCACACTATAGAATTTTTTGGCATTTTTTAAAAAGCTGGTGTGAAAAGAGGGTGTAGAATATGTTTCACGTACAATGCGATGGCCATTTTTTTCTATGTTACTAGCATATGGGCATGTACCAGGAAGCAAATACTAACCAGCTTAAGGTAGTAAGCATAGTAAGCAAGGGCAGTGACAGAGGCCACGTTGTCTGGAAGTTTTGGCGTGATACCGCAATGTAAATGTCTCGGCATTATTATCGTGCTTGTGCCAGGCTCTGCTCGTCTGAATATTAGTATGCTCTTGTTTGAGTAACACTAAGTCTGATTTGAATTGTCCTGATAACGGTGCTGGCGATTGGCTTAAGGTCTCTTGAAGGCCACTGACAACGCGAGCTAATTTAATCGAAAGAGAGAAAAAAGTAAGAGTTTCACCGCAACGGAAGCAATGAATGCGATAGCAATAACTTGAAATTTAACGCTGTGAACAGCTAGCAGATCGAAACGTGCAGCACGCTGCTCACGCACAAGGGACGCACGAAAACAACACACGAAGGAGGGGAGATAACTAACAATGTTTTCAACTCGGCGCTTAGCGCGCTGTTTAAACGAAAACGATGCTCAAAACGTAATCACAGGTACAGATATGAGTGCGAACTAACAAGTGTCCCTGTTGTTTCTCCACTGTGTTTGAAGAGCGTGCTATAAGCGCCAGGCCACTTGTTGATAAGTGGCCTGGCGCTTGTAGTGGCGTGAGACATGGCCACACTGATAAGGCCGCACGTGTGCACACCTAAAGCGACCAGCGTAGCAAACAGTAATCAGTCGAGAATTTGTTTTTTGCGCCAGCTCCTATCGTAGATAACCAATTACCTTGCTTTTTCATTTCTGTAAGCTGCTCGGATAGTGTCCCGAGAAAAAATATAGCGGGATAAATGAACGACCATGCATCCTGACGAAAATTCCTTTGGCAAGCTCAAAAGCATATGTTCCTTCGTTCACACACCTTCCTGATTGGCCTATGTACACACAATCACAAGTCAAAGGAGTGATATAGACAATACCCCGACAATTCACTCACTCTGCTGCCAGCCGATAAAGATGGTGGTTTTACGGTCATGCGTAAATCGTTGTATCGGGTGAAGGCATCAGAAGCCATTGAATCTGTATTTGATATTCATGAAAATATTTTGTTAGAGAAAGTGCGAACTGCCGCGAAAAAGTTGTGCAAAAGCTTTATTCTTGAAGGCCTCGTTAGATCAATCGAGAAGACAAAAAAAAAAGTGAATCTTGATGTACTTTTCGCGGTGAAAACGCATAAACTTCACAGCCCTTTCGAGTGATAATCTCGGAGAATGTATTCTGGCAAAAGTGCATTGCGTTCTTTTTACAAAAAAATTCAAGTTTACATCTCTTGACGACCCATTTTCGGTGAAAAAGTCGGAACAAGTACTAGATTTTTTTGCAGGCTAGAAAAACGCGAATATATAAAAATTTTCGATTGATGGTAAAGATCTTTATTACACCCTCTCTCAGGCTGAATTGATAGTGTGTGTGTCAGAAAGTATCGACAGAGTAGAAGAGGTTCGATTTCAAAATACTGCCGGTGTGTCGACTGAACAGTTTTTAGAGCTCCTTTACTTTTATCTTAACTTGACCTATCGGACGTGGAATAAGAACACTATGAAACAAAAGAACGGGATAGGTATAGTTTTCTGCATAACCCTGTACTTTAGAGACCTATATTTTAATAAGGGTTTTGACGAGCGTGTGAGGCACATTGCTGTGATTACTGTTTTTATATTTGTGGACGACTATCTCATCATTGCCAATAATGAACACAACAATTTTGACGTAGTTTTTACAGAAACTCTAACCATGTTCCTTACAGTACGTGTTATCTCCCCTGGTGCTGACGTACGACATACCAAATGACAATTTCATAAGGTTCCTTGGCCTCGGGCTGCATTTTTCGCTAGCAGAAGTATGCTGGAGTTATGAACCACGAGGAAATAAACCGGATCTTCCGTTCCCGTCTCTTCACTCAAAATTTGTAAAACAAGCGGTAATAAATTTCTGTTTTCAAAATTCACTGATGAAGTCCTGCCACCACAAGCTTGATGCGAACTTGATGGCTCAAGTTAAACGTTTGGTGGACTCCGGTTATCCCTTGGGCCTGTTTACCACCGTCGCCGAGAAAATAAGCAGGCAAGGAAGGGCAAACGTCCAAGGCCAGGCAGCCGGCACTAAGGCAGGCAAGGTTGCTGTAGTGCATGCCATTTCACATAACTTGCTTGGGATAGCTGAAGAGGCTGGTGCAGAAGTAGTGTTTTCTGCTCCCGAACGATTACAAAGAATGTGCAAAAAGGTTCATGCAGACAGTAGCGGGGAATGGGATTGTAAAACCAAGCCCCGGGAAAAATTCGTGAACTGTGGCCGGGGTAGTGTCTATTGCACTCTTTTGACATGTGATTGCGTGTACATAGGCGCGTCCGGAAGGGGCATGAGTGAAAGACTTGGAGACACAAGCACAACGTAGAAAAAGCTGTATCTGGTCATTTGGCCCTTCACTGTTAAAGGGGTGCTTGCGTCCCAGTGTTTCAATACACCCGTATTCTCTATTGGGCACGTGACAGAACTACGAGTGAAATCGTTGAAGCCTATGAAATTGACAATATGAAAGAAAATATGTGGTGTGGCTTCCATAGCTTTGTCAGCTAAAGAAAAGAAGTATCTACAATCTTCACTTTGACGTTGGCGAGTGCAGTTTGTCGCAATTGGCGATGTCACGTGCATGAGCTGTCCTGTATTGTAGCATGATCGTATCCAGAATTTATCGGTCTGTTGTTGTATAAATAACATGTTTGATTGCAAATAAAACATTACTTGCAAGTGAGCGCTGTGCGTGTGTGTGTCTCTCTCTCTCTCTTCGTGTCCTTGTCATGGGGCGCTATACCCATATATATGATAAACGCCAACCAACTAGCCTGGCAACGTGCCTTAGCAAATTTCTTAACTAGTGTCACAATCGTTCCTGCACTGTGTTTGAAAGGTGCAGTCTTTTCACAAACGAGGACTCTGCATCCACTTAAAAAAGACCTGCGTGTGCTCATTACTATACACAGCAATTGTACCGGATAAAACCGAACACGTACAAATCTCTCCCACAGCGAGTTAAGCGCGCGTGCGCTCAGGCGTTGTTATGCATGGGAGCCTAAATTGAACTTTATTGATTCTGAAAAGTGTTCAAGCTGCTACCTAGTGATGCAAGTGCATCAACATTGATGAACTGGTTGATGCAACCAGCGTCAAAAGCAGTGAGGGAGCCAGCCTGATACAATCAACAGCATCTATTGTGGTGTGTTTTACGCAATGTGTGGCAAGCCCCTCAACCACGGGTCCGCTTCCAGCTAGTCTGATGCAATCAATGGCATCTCTTCCGGCGCATCTTACGCAACACGCGGCAAGCCCCCTGCCCCAAGGGTCTGATTAGAGCCAGCAACCAGGTGTGGTTCCTGACTGGACGCTTCGAACTACATACTGGCTGATGCGCCTATAAAATAACACCTAAAAGAACCAAGTGGCGCGAAAAGGCAAAGAGCGACCGAAGAAATCCCGGCTCATCGGCGTACTTCAGTGCGAGCTTCTTAAGATGTTGGCCCCATAGCCGAGTATGTAACGCCTCCGTTTATATTGTACATAAATGTTGCCTTAACCCAGCGTCACCTTGCACTGTCTATCAGCTCTGTGGAGTTGTTGCCGCGAGCTGACACAAGCGATACCCAACAGTGTCTACCCCCTGCAGGGCAAAGGACGCGTGAGGGATGTTTGTCCGAGCACGCATCACGACGAGTGGTGTGCCGAGCACGCCCACGACGCCACGTCGCCATTTCGCTCCTATTGCTGAGAACACACAGATACTCTCCCCGAGATCGGAATACCGCCTGCTGTAAATGGTGCATAGCAATAGCTCGCAGTTTGAACTTTGAAGGAGGTGCGCTTCAGCTATTGACTTCGTGCGCTGCGGAGCTTGAGGTCCGTCATCGAATTCGGCGCGTCGGAAATAAAGATTATTTTTTCTTCAAGGTTTTTTCATATATATATATATATATATATATATATATATATATTGTAAGCGCTGACTACGCGCTTCATCTTCATCTGTATGACCAAACCATTGTAATGATGATCATCGTATGTCACGCGGGCTCGGCCTGTTTGGCTCGTGCATCTGGATTAAAAAAAATAACCTGGTTACTGCCGTACCAGGTTATATATATATATATAATATATATATATATATATATATATATATATATATATATATATATATATATATATATATATATATATATATATATATATATATATATATATATATATATATATATATATATATATATATATATATATATATATATATATATATATATATATATATATATATTGTTACAGGGTCAGTGACTTCTGTATAAACGCAATTACAGAGGAACAACCTCAGGCGAGAACCAGAATGGCTGATTGACAAACTCGCGCGCCTGTCAGCTGATTCTGTCCTTCATCTTCCTTTACTTCGTAACAGGACCCCCGAGCGTTGGAGCGCCGTTTCGGCGCGAGTCCGAAGAAGTGCGACAGAGGTAGGGTTTCATGCACGAAATATGAACAATACCAACAAGTGACGAACTTGGTGACGTATCGGAGTGCAGTGGCGCTCTCTCGTATTTGACGTCGCTAACTTGACGTAAGACGAAGTAGAGTCCTGCGTATCAAGACAAAAGTTTTTCGGAGAGACCTACATGGCAACATGGTGACCAGAGGAGCACGTGGTCATCTGGGGCAAACGTTATATTACGATGCCGGTGGTCGTAGCGGGCTTTTTGCATATCCTGTGACCTAGTGAGACGAGACTGGGCAACTTGACGAGCCATGTGAGCCCGATCAATGGCTTCGCGAGCGTACTCGCAAGCAGATGGCTTGAGAAGTAAGATGGTTTCAAATGGCAATATGGGGTCGCGACCATACAAAAGATAAAAAGGTGAGAATCCCGTGATGTCATGCCGAGATTAATTATATGGGAAAGTCGCATAGGCCAACGTGGTGTCCCAGTCACGATGATTTTCGGAGACGTACATCGAAAGCATCTCTGTGAGCGTGCGATTGAGACGTTCAGTTAGGCCATTAGTTTGTGGGTGGTAGACGATAGATAGCTTATGCGCAGTGGCACACGATCGAAGGAGGTCGTCGACAACTTTGGACAAGAAAGAGCGGCCGCGGTCTCTAAGCAGCTGTCGGGGTGCACTGTGGTGCAAGATGACGTCATGAAGAAGAAAATCTGTGACGTCTGTGGCGGAACTGGTTGGCATGACCTTTTTTATCGCGTAACGGGTCGCATAATCTGTGGTGACGGTGATTCATTTATTTCCCAGTGTCATATTCGGAAAAGGGCCAAAAAGGTCGAGTCCCACGCGATGAAATGGTTCAGAGGGGACTTCTATTGGGTGAATCTGTCCAGCTGGCAGCAAAGAATGTCTTTTCCGGCGATGGCAGAGGTCGCAAGCGGTGACATATTGACGCATGGTGCAGTACAGTTCTGGCCAGAAGAACCGACGTCGCACGCGTTCGTATGTGCGGGAAACACCGAGGTGTCCCGCTGTTGGTGCGTCGTGAAGTTGTACAAGTATGGCAGGCCGTAGATGACAGGGAATGAAAAGCAGAAGCTCAGGGCCTTCAGTGCTGACGTTGCGGCGGTAGAGGATGCCGTCATTCAGCTCGAACATACGGGATTCGGCGTCATGGCTGTCAGACTGGATGGCGTCGATGATAGTGCGCACTGACTGATCCCGTCGTTGTTCAATGCGCATATCGCTTATATTAGTAAACGCCATCACGCTGCTCTCCAGGTCAGTCGCAACGGGATCAGGAGGTTCCACCGGATGACGAGAAAGACAGTCTGCGTCCTTGTTTAAACGGCTGACGGTAAACAAAAATTTCTGAGGCCTCAAAGCCCAGTGACCCAGACGTCTAGTCGGGTCCTTCCGAGAAGTCAGCCAGCAGAGGGCGTGGTTGTTTGTAACGATGAAGAACATGCGACCATATAAATATGACCGGAACTTGGCGACGGCCCAAACTAAAGCTAAACATTCTCTCTCGGTGACGGAATAATTCCACAAAGGAACAGTTCTTGCACAACAGGAGATTGAACGCGTCGTCGGTTTTCCCTTTCAGGACATTATCTTGTCCTTGTCACCTTCTGCCATGTCGCTTCCTGCCATATATATATATACAGCTCGTCGCCTATAATGCTAAGGACTAGGGACTAGCTCAGCTAGGTCTCTCACGCTCGTCACGTCGGGTGTTGCCAAGGGTGCTGACAGACATTCAAGGTTGTCGGACCGCACATACTGCGACGACCACTGTCTTAGCATTCACTGCATTGTTGTCGCTTCATGGAAGAATTCCACCACGGTAGCTGGTGGGTTTCGTACAAGTCCTGCAAACAGCTGCTCCTTGATTCCCCGCATCAGAAAGCGTACCTTTTCCCTTCCGTCATTGCAGAACAAGCTCGACGGAACAGACGAGACATCTCCTCAACGAACGTGGCCACTTTAATTTGGTATTTGATTGCGAGAACTGAGGAGACGTTCTGCTTGTTCTTTTCGGTCGGCGCTACCATACATGTTCCGCAGTTGAGTGCGAAACACCGGCCAGGTTTTCAGGGCAGCCTCGTTGTTCTCAAACCAAATACACGCTGAATCTTCCAGGTAGAAATATACATAACGCAGCTTCCGGTGATCGTCCCACTCGTTGGCGATGGTTACTCGATCGTTTTGGTCCAGCCAGTCTTCAACATCTTCGTAGGGCTCCCCATCGAAGGGCTTTGAGGTTCGAAGGGCCGGTGGTCATAAAGGTGGTGGAGTCGCGGTCTGTTCTGTCTGGCTTGCAGTTGTCGCATTTGCCATGGTTCTGCAGCGTTTCGGAAGAAGGCCGAAATGGGGTGGCAGGCCTCATACTGCCACCCCAATTGGGGGCAGTAGGAACGTTCCCAGGACGCAAGCTGGAAGCAGTCATGAGGCAAGCGAGCACAAAACTGAAAACTACAGCGGATAGACAAAACCTCGTGATAATTTCATGCTGTTTAACCGTTGTCTTAAATGAAGACATGGCAGGACTAGCGACCACACTGGCAAGGGGTCGGTGAGCTGCGCGCTACTTCTCCTCAGGTACAGCTAGTGATATGCACGATACCGGAGGTACCGGTGCGTGACGACAACCTGCAAAGAGCGGTTGTCAACGCAAATCAAGATATGGCAGATGAGTCGCGAGAAAGCCTCTGAGGTGGTGGAAATAAACAGAAAGGTGCATAGGTGGGGTGGTTTTCAACGAGACAGAATTCACTTCTATGGGCGGCTAGGTCATGAAATGGGTTGGCGATTTGCAGGGCGCGCAGTAGCTTTTTGGGGGGCACGCGGGCCCTTCGGGGTGCACGATAGCTATTAACGAGGAAAACAACCAGGGAGAATCTTTGACAAATACGGAGAGATAGATTCCAAAGTGGCACCAGTAGATAGGTAGAGTCCGGGGCAGAAAGAGACGTAGCCACGAGCGCCGAGCTAATTCAGACATAGGGTATATTAAGATGCAGGGTGGCAAACACAGACTGAAGTGGGAAGAGACAGAAGAACAGCTAAGGGAGGAGAGGCCGTAGGTATACGGTTTTGTAGAAACATACCTTAGGGACATGGAACAACCTCCTAACAATCCGCACTACGCGTGGTAATAACGTAATAGACCAGAAGGCAGCAGAAAGGGGGGTGGTATGGGGACGTTTATTCATAAATGTACAGACTGGCAAAGGGTCAATCTGGAGTGCAAGGAACAATTATGGCTAAAAGAGAAAGTGGAGGCAAATGACACTCCATGGTTTGGTGTACTTGTGGGCGGGAGCAAAGGCCAGAGATGAAAACCAGGAAATGGTAGAGTGTATATCAAAGGACATTGCGGAGTAAGGAGGAGAGTGCGAGATAATTTTACTAGGAGATATAAATGCGCACATAGAAGATATAGATAGGTATACCAACCTAACAGGCAAAATGATCATAGATATGTGTGAAAGGCATGATTTGATCATTTGCAGCAGTACCGAGAAGTGTGAAGGGCGAATAACATGGGAGGTAGGAAGGCTGCAGTCGACGATAGACTACGCACTGATGTCACGTAAGACGAATGATAAGCTCTGGGGAATGCACATAAATGAAGGTGGCTCCAGAAGTTTGGGTAGTGATCACAAACGTATCAAGCTAAGTTTTAAAAGAGAAGTGAAAGTGGGAAGGTGACAAGATGACCAACTACCGGAAAGTTTTATTCTGAAAGGCAAATAGAAATAGCTATTGACAAATTGAGAAAGTAATCATTGAGCATAATAAAACAGTGTGGAATTACACGAATAGAGTTAGACTGTTTGAGCTAGGGCTTGCTACGGCACGTGAAAAGTCACCCTGGAAAAGAAGACACAAACCCAAAAATTGATGGGACGAGGAAGTTAAGACAGCCATAGAAAACGTCAAGACGCCTCTAGGGAACACAGACATGCTAAAAAGCGGGTTGAACCAACAGATGATGTTGAAAGAAAATAGGAAATCTTTCTTAGCTGTAATAGGGATGCATCCCTTCTGATCAATGAAAAGATTAGAAGAAAGGAAGCTCAGTGGCTGACAGAAGTACATGAAAAGATAGAAAGGCAGCTGCGAAAATTCGGAACCATCTAAACTCCCTAAGAAATGAGATGATCCTAGAGCAGAGGATTATAACTACAGCTCAAGGTGCTAGGCTAGAAGAGGACGAAGCTATTGAATATATCAAAACAAGTGTGACAGAAAAATTTCAACAAAGTGCTTTATGCACCACAATAGACAAGGATGAATAAAGTGGTGCAATGGCTCCATTTTCACAACGAGAGTGGGAAAGGGCTGAGAAGGGGGTTCCTGGTAGTACATCAACAAGCCCAGATGGCATTTCAATCATGCTGATAAAGACATTAGGCAGGAAGTCTAAGAGGCTATGAGAGAGGCAGTGAGAAAAATAATAATCGATAGTGCAGTCCCCGTGAATCGAAACTTAGGAGGATGAGCATGATCTATAAAGGAAAGGGGGACAAAGCTGACATGAACAACTACCGTCCTATAACAGTGACATCAATGGTCTACAGGCTGGCGATGCAGATTATAAAGGAGAGACTGCAGGCATGGATACAAGATGAGAAGGTGCTCGGTGGACTGCAGAATGGGTTTCCGAAACACAGGAGGTTGTAATACAATCTGTTCTCACTGATGCAGTGCATCAAATTAGCAGAAAAGGAACACAGGCCCCTGTGGCAAGCATTTTTTGAATATCAAAGGAGCGTACGATAGCGTGGTTCAAGGGGACTTGTGGGGAATACTGGGCACACTGGGTGTGAAAAATGGAGTCACTAATCTTTTAAAGGATATCTATAAAGGTAACAAGGTCGTTATAAAGTGAGAAAAACAGGTATCCAAGACTGCAGAGGTAAAACGGGGGCTTATGAAGGGGTGTCTTCTGTCACCCTTGTTATTGATGATGTACCTACAAGGAGTAGTGGCCGAATTAGAGGGATGTGGACTGGGCTTCAACCTCTCTTTCGTCAAACAAGGAAAACTCATTGAACAAGCACTACCAGCATTGATGTACGCAGATGATATAGTGCTAATGACCGACAACAAGGAAGATTTGCAGAGATTGATGGACATCTGCAGTAATCAGAGAGATAGGTTAGATTTCAGATTCAGTAAAGAAAAATCAGCAGTTGTGATTTTTAATAATAATGAAGGTAGTGCGCATAGAATACAGAAGGTCACGCTAGAGATAACACATAAATACAAATATCTAGCGTATGGATAAGCATTGGGACCAAGTACTTAAGGGAACACGAAATATACGTGACGTCTAAAAGTAGCAGGAATGCAGCAGTGATGAAAAATAGGGCACTGTGGAATTACAATAGGTATGATGTTGTGAGAGGAATATGGAAAGCTGTCATGGTTCCTGGTCTGACGTTCGGCAATGCGGTCTTGTGCATGAGATTAGAGGTTCAAGCAAGATTAGAAATTAAGCAACGTGGAATAGGTAGGCTCACCTTAGGAGCTCACGGGAATACACCAAATCAGGGAGTACAAGGTGATATGGGATGTATATCATTTGAGGGCAGGGAAGCTAGCAGAAAGATAAAACTTGAGAAGCCATTGAGAGAAATGGGGCAGGAGCGTTGGGCTAGAAAGATATTCAGCTACTTGTACATGAAGATTGTCGATACAAAATGGAGGAAGCGAACCCGAAAATTGACTTGTAAATACTTAGAAAACAGTGGGGGCCAAACTAAAGAGAATTATCGGTTAAGAAGAAGATGAAAGAAGCTGAAACCGATATGTGGAGAAATGGCATGATTAAGAAGTCCGCACTAGAGATTTATCGAACTTTTAAGCAGAAAATCGCCAAGAAAAGGATCTCTAATAATACTCGGGGTAGTTCTCTAATGTTTGAGGTCAAGAGGGAAGTATTGCGAACCAAGAAATATCGGGCCAAATACGAAGGGGTAAGCACGGTATGCAGTGAGTGTGGAGAGGAAGAGGAAACTGCCGAAAACTTGATAATGTTCTGTAATTGGCTTCACCCTATAGTTCAGGAAGATGGCGCAGAGTTCTCAAGGCACTGGGGTTTAGGGACAGGGAGGGCAAAATAGACTTTAAGTGGTAGAAATAACTAGAATGAGTTTATCTGATTGGTGGCTAAGGTAAAGGCACGAGTGAAAATTGAACACTTCACTACAAAGTTGGAGTCCTCAACCTCACTAATTAAAGAAAAAAATCTACCTTTTGGTTCACGAAGTATTACAGCTTAGTGGTGCTAGCCACCGCCCAATCTAAAAGGCACAGCCATATCAATCCATTCATCCATCTAGACTAGTTTCCGCCGACTGCGTCGAAGGACGGCTGTTTCTACCAAGGCATCAATTTTTTCCACGAAATCTCCCTCGGGGTAACAGTGCATATACTATTACCCAGCATCACTACCAGTGCCACGTTGAACGGTAGCTGCAAACTATAGATAATAGCACACAAGTACGTCAGACTGATTCCATCAACGGCAATATGACTTTATCGTCTTCTCTGCCCGTGCATTTTCGTCCCCTTTTGAACAGCGCCGCATACAAGCTTGCCAGCATATATATATATATATATATATATATATATATATATATATATATATATATATATATATATATATATATATTGAGATTTAACAGACAGTAATGCCAAGGAATGTACAGGGGAATTTATTAGAATAAATGAAATGTAAATAAGAAGAAAGAAATGTGGATGAAAAAATAACCAGCCGTGAGCACGGCGGTTAACCTGCTCACAGCTGGTAATTTTTTCATCCACTTTTCTTTCTTCTTTCTTCTTATTTACATTCCGTTGGTTCTAATAACTTCCCCTGTACATTCCTTGGCATTACTGTCTGTTATATCTCATTAATATTGTGTTAAAACACGGAATTACGAGCCTTTAGGTATACACTTCTCTCCCTTATATATATATATATATATATATATATATATATATATATATATATATATATATATATATATGTATGTGTGTGTGTGTGTGTATCTATTTATTTACTTATTTATTTATTTTTTATAGGTATAACGCAGCACCGGAAAGCACAAAACCAGGTTGATTAGCAGATAGAGGCCTTTGTCTTACAGTAAGCTTAGCCAGAGTGGTGATTATGATGATTCTGATATATATCTACTCCTTACACACGTGCTTCCCTCTCTTCCCCTTGACTGTTTTACTGTTGTACTTCTAGTTCCTGCCCTCGTCTCGTTCTAACTAATGGTGACAATATATTACTTGTATACGTATGGCGGAATAAAGTACATCAACTTGAACTCATGTCGCATTTTTGATAAAGACCGGTCCCCGGCTGAAAGAAAGCTCAGAAATAGTGTTGCTCGTGTTTTTCTCATTGACATTTACACACACACACACTCACAAATAAATAAATAATTATATATATATATATATATATATATATATATATATATGTGTGTGTGTGTGTGTATAAATTTGAACAGTAGAAATACCAAGCCATCGTGAGCACAAAAATTCATGAACTCAAAAGAGACCATGTGCCCAACCCCGCGTTTCCTGACATAGTTCCTTATCACTACAACACGACCACCCAGGAAACCAGTAACGGTACAAACGAGCACCCATCTATGCACACACCCTGTGACGCTGTCATTGTAAACCAATCAGCCACAAGTTTCTCACTTGACGAAGAAAAACTGCTATCTAAAAGACTAAGCTAGGGCCCGACCACAAAATTTTTCGATGAATTCCAATTGCTCCGAGACCTCGAGAATTTCGCTAGAAGCTTAAAGATGCGATAATATTTCTTGAACAGGCTTTCTAACCACGAAAAAATTCACCGTCATGAACAGTAATCGAGACAAGTGTATGGATCTTTATATTACCGCAGTACAGAAAGATATAGTACACGAGTACCACAGACAGAAAGAAAAACGATAAAACTTGACAGAATCTGAAAAACTGAGTCTGAGAAATCTGGCATCTAGGATAGACATAACATTAAAACCCGCTGACAAAGGAGGAGAAATTGTAGTCCTTAATACAACTAACAACTTACAAGAAGTATTCTGCCAACTAGAGGACTCAAATTTTACGAACGCCTCCCAGGTGATCCGTCAGACGAATACAAACGTATCGTATCAACAGAACTAAAGAAACTGTTGGATGCAGAAAAGATAACCAACACTGACCACAAACTAATGTGAGCAGCATACCCTCGTCCAGGTCGCTTCTACATCCTCCCAAAAGTTCATAAACCCGATATCCCAGGTCGACCAATCGTACCAGGCATCAGTACAAAAACTGAACACATATCAGGGTACGTGGACAAACTCATAAATCACATTCCATGCACCCTCGCATCGTACATAAAAGACACCACACATTTTCTTCGAGACATTGCAGGTCTGTGTGTGCCTAAAAACTCGTACTTGGTTACTCTTGATGTCTCTTCATTGTATACAAATATTCCTAACGATTACGGCATAGCTACATTACAAAACATGCACACTCCAAATGATAATCCAACAGCCTATATTTCTCTTCCATCGCAACTTTGACGAGGATGGTTCTTGAAATAAATACATTCGAATTTACCAAGAATATTTTTACAAATCAGCGGGGCCGCTATGGGTACCAAATGGCACCCAATCATGCCAACATATTTATGGGAAAGCTTGAATTGGAATTGCACAAAGTTCCTAGAAGCCACTGTTATACAGAAGATACATAGATGACATTTTTCTTATTTGGACCCACAGCGAGGATTAACTTCTCAGCTTTATCGACACTTACAACATTGTACATCAGAACATACACTTCACACACACCTACTCACAAGCAACCGCAAATTTTCTTGATTTTACCATAACGATAGAAGAAAACAAGCTTTCTACAACACTATTATGCAAACCAACGGATCGACAACAACACCCTCCATTACCAAAGCGATCAACCGCACCTCTGAAAAAACAGTATTCCTTACAGCCAGGCTCACCGTTTTAAGCAAATGTGCTCAAGAGATGCTCAAGAGATGCTCAAGAGAATGTGCTCAAGAGAACACGAGCTCACAGAGGCTAGAGCTTATGCTCGATAAGCAAAAATACCCCCCCCCCCATGTAATTGATGACGCCGTTCAAAAAGCAAGAAAAATGAAGCGTGATGGTTTAGTTATGAAGCGACTACCACAAGAAGACCAGAAACGAAGAAACCTCTGCTTAACTTACAGCACGAACATCCCCAATGTAAACAAAATCTTTAAACGAAATTACAACATTCTGGAACAAAGTGAACGTCTGAACGGCACAATCCCATCCGCTCCTGACGTCGTTTACCGACGACCACGCAATCTCAAAGACACACTTGTCCACTCTCAAACCAATACCACATACGCTAATAATTTATGCCGACCTTGTTTAAATCACGATGTCTTGTATGTGAAGCGATGCGAGAAACACACAAAGCAACCAGCACACTATCCAAGTTTTTGTATAACATACGAGAAAACCTAACACGGGATTCCTCTAATGTGGTAAACCTACTCGAATGCAACGTGTGCAGTATGCAGTAGATCGAACAAACTGAAACACAATTTAGGATTCATTTCAAAAATCACAGAACCAATGCCAAGCCAGCTACAAGTCTACCTCTATCAAAACATCTCAATCTTCCCGACCATGCATTCCACAAACTATCAGTAACACTCTTAGAAACGGCATTTGAATCAAACAGAAAACGTGAACAACGAGAGTCATACCTTATCCACCAATTCAACACCCTCGATAAAGGAATAAATGAGAATTCCGACGCACTTGTAGCAAATAAAGCATTAGAAAACAATGATGGCAATAATGAAAATAACGACTGAGTTCACGGCACTGCAGCTGCGAAGGGCACTGGACAACTAAAAAAAAACTTGAAGAGTAACTACTCTTTCTAAGTACAGCTGTCGTCTGTTTTTACCTTACTATCCAATCAATTGTGCCAAGCATGACATGCTCAACAGCAACCCTGTGCATTATCGGGAGGCCCCTACGGCGCGCGTAATCCCGAAGCGGGCAAGAATTGACATTGCACCCGCTTGCCAGCCTCCGCGGCAATACGCGGCGCACCACTTTCAACGACGAGATGTCGACAAGGCGCGGAGTAGTTAAAAGGCCAACCATGGTACGGCCGCACGCCCGGTCCTGCTCCGTATTTCTGGACCGTTTCGGTTTTCAGCCGGTCTGGAGACGGAGGGTATTCATGGTGGGACCGCACGAGCGGAATACATGAGTATGCTGATTGGCCGACGTGATGTTCGCGAAGTGCTGGCAACCATTCGGCGAAACAGAGGTGTTCGGTGGCGACTATCCTCAGTAGACGACACAAAACGTATACTTTTGCCCATGCGGGTTCAATTTAAATGAAGTACGTGCACTGTTGCGTTCTGTTCTGCAGTGGCATGAGTTGCATGGTTTTCGGTCGTAGACGCTAGAAACGTTACAGAGGGACCTTAACCTGCGCGATTCGCTTAAGCTGCCGTAACTAGCATGTAATCAGTCTATCTGCACTAAGTTCGTTCGGCGTGACATCGCCGTGTATGAACATGCCCGCACTTCAGCTTGGTAGAACACGACGTTCCCGCACACGTTCCGAACTCGATGATTCAGGTTGGGAGCGTGTCCGCATCAGTGAGGCCCGCTGATGGCGATCAGGCCATCGATCGCGAAGTTACAGATATATAGGCAACTTAATTTGCCACTCTCCCCCTCAGAAACGCTGTTCCTTTAGACCCACACCACGTGCCGCTCTAATGAAGTGCCCAGAGCAGGCACGAAGCCACAGTGTCACAAACCAGGGCTCGGCAACCTTCTGCGGCCGGGCCTCATGCGCGCGCCCCCGCCTGACGTCCGAACTCCCCCGCCCCCCTTGTGACAATTTATCTGAAGGCGAACATAGCAGTTTTGTCCTGAAGTAGATTTTTGCTGGTAAGTTTTACTTTTTTGTTAATTGCAGCTTTGTGACATTTGCGCTAAAGATACCCATCACTTCTATATACCTATTCATTTCAGTTCGCCAACTTGTTTTTCCTTTACCTGTGCTGGATTCCTCATTTTACCAAACTGGGAATGTGAGGGGAGATAAATACAGGTAGTGCAATATTATTACTCATACACAGACCAGTGGGCAGGCAGGCGCACATTTAATATACTTGACATAACGAAAAGTACACAGCGTGAGACAGCATAAAGGCAAATATTCCTACAGTGCACGCAGAGGTCTTTTAATGCCCCTTTACCTCTAAAGATTCACCCCAAATGACACAAGCAAAGACAGCAATCATATGACAGTGTACATTGGAGATGGAAAGAACGAAGAAAAATGTGCCATCTACATTCTCAAGGTTTGTCATTACTTTTTCAAACAGTTGTAGCCTAGATAGTAATGAAAAGCAGTCAGAGTCCTCCATGATGCAATCAAGTGCCATACCAGCAATATTTCTTTGACACTAAGTCAGAGTGTGATTTTTCACACGAGCCAACTACGTAACCAATAAAAGAAGGGAATTCAAAGGGCTCGTTTTTTTGTTTAACTCAACTTTAATGAAACCCAGAAGATAAGCAAGCCTATAAAGTTATGGAAATGTTAACTGTATTGTTTTAATTGTAAAGTAGCAATTGGGATATAGATGAGCATAACAACAAAGTGGACGAAAGGTAATTCCTACCGACAAGCACCAAACCTGGAACCTTCAAATGATGCACCTGATGCTCTACCGTAGCTCAAGTTTTATAGCATTGCCCGCATTATCCAAAGGTGGCAGGTTCAGTCCCTGTTGGGGGCAAGTTTCCTGTCCGTCCACTTTGCTTCATGCACATACATATCACAATTATACTTTTACAGCGGTGCAATTTAGGTCCCCTGTACCTTTCCTTAGCTTCACTATTTTCTGGCTTTAATTATCCTGCATAAGTGAAACTGAAAATTTTTCAAGAAGAATGCAGCAGCACCCGAGTGATTTCATGAAGGGCAATACAAGCTTGACTGCCACAACGGATCATTACTTGAACACTAACTGTGTCTGAATAAAATAATCTGATTGTCATCAGATGTAACTAAATTATGTCAAGCCACTAATAATGCACATGAACGATGACAAATTGAAGTTTATGTAATCAAAAATACCTATTTATTTAGATGGTTTTTACAACTATACGTGTTATTTCATTTGTTTATATTTGGTGTCACATTTTCACCAAGCATACAACTACGAAGTTATTATGTCTTCCTTTGCTGTTTTATGCATACGATAACGACGCTATATGTGGTAAAGCTATCTTTCGTACAAGTGTACGTATTGATGGTTGGTATTTTGCTTGTGTAATTACCCTATGAACTACTTCCCTTTTTGTAAGTATAGTTATTTGCTTTTTCTGTTACATAGCCGTGTATTGCTCCTGCATTGGTTGGTGCAAGATTTCACCCCATCTTCTGTTTTTAATTACTGCACTTGATTCAGTGAAAACTGAACAGCAACTGAATTACTAGGTGTCAACAAATAAATAGTGCTACTTCATTGTATACAATGAGTGTGAAACTTTGAAAAGATATGAGGATTGGCTATGTCATCAATGTAAATATAGTTTTGCTTCACATCCATCTATGAATCTTCAGTCAAAATAACTTAACCTCTGCGGTTCGAGATTACGTGCAAAAGACAGAAAAACAACATTACTGAAATAAAGACTGCTCGGTTACTATGAAAGGAGCCAGGGCAAGGGAAGAGTTGAGCGTGTTCTGACACTCTCCACAGCTTCTTCATGCTTCAACTTTTTGGTTGCACTAAAGTATTTGCACGCATTCACATCAACCACCTGTGGCTCAAAGTTAGCTGTTCACCACATAAACACTGCCCGAAAAAATTTTCTAGGTTTAGCCATGGATTGAGCCCCTTTTGCAGGGTCTTGTTGGATATTGCAGCTTAACGGTTCCCAATTGGTTTTTAGTTACAAATTGCATAGCCCCATCTCTCATGGCCATATTTTTGATCTCTTGTTAAGTGATTGGAAGACGAATCTTGCCAGACGCTACGTGCACTAGTAGTTGGAGTTATTGTCTCAGTAACCGCATAAGTTAAGAAGGTGTTTGCATCCTACTGGTTTCTGCACAGGGCAACTGTTCAGACTTGTTGCTATTTTGTGTAAATGTACAAGTTCATAGGACATGGGATGAGGTCCACCTGGAATCTTGCTCCTAGATCGGGTGGCTTGTGTGTGGTTCTATTTTCACATACCTAAGGCATTTAAGGGTAACATAGTCACATTACAACAGAGGGCCCCCGGGATGTTTCACTGAGTCTCGTGCCAAGTCCACTTTGCAGAACGGTTCCCATTGGCAAACACCTCACTTGCACCCCCCCCCCCTTTGGTGCACTCAATCCTGCTGTGTCAGTCATACTAGCACAACTATCTGTGAGTACTTCACTGAATTGGTAGAAATGCAATTCAGTGCATGTTATGAAGCGACATTACTGATGCGCTAGTATTTACTATTTCATTCCTTAATACGTTGCCTTCATTTCGCCCGAGGGTAATACAGAAAGAGGGTTATCGCAACAATAACATATGAGCTCGATGAAGTGAAACAGTGCTTACAATCTTAGCATTACAAATACAAACACATTGTTTGTGGAACATAATAAATGGTTTGAACATTACTGGACTATTCTGAGGAAAAAACACGTAGCATCAAATTGGTAATAAACACAAAATACCAACAGATACATTGTTGATTACCATAGTGGATGCTCACAAAATACATAGGTATTCTGCCATGGCATCATCTCCAGATGGTTCAGGGTAAATAAAATATGCATGACTTGTAGCTTGCACAGCTTCAATCAGCAATTTTTCTATTGATTCACAGCATGAAAGCACAACAAATTTGGCTAAGCCATGGCCAGCTGGGTTTTTGGTTTAACATGGCAAATAGCTAGAAAAGCTATCACCTTTTTCTTTAGTTAACCATTGTAGTGGGAAGAGACAAGCCTCGCAGAATGAAGTTATCGACCTCTTTTATTACATTCCAATTTCAAAATGAGTCTCACAAAAAAATGTAAAATACATAGCTGTGCATCACGCAGGCACTTCAGGCTGCTAAAGCTGTTGTCTAAATTACAGCTCGTTTTTTAGAGCATAGCATGGTATACTAACTGGTCAGTATGCTCAGTTACACTCATTCAAAAAATTTGAGTCAGTATAAGTACGTGAAGAGTGAGTAAATAGACACGAGTATGAATGTGAGCGAGTAATCTCAAGTGGAAGTAGGCATGAAGCAAATTCAATCAAATTCATTTTCATCCTGTCATACTGAAAGGACTGTGATAAACATCTGTCTTCAGAACAATCATTGTTGAAAATATTTATCAGAAGTTGACTTAACAGGGTACTGTGTGAGTGCAGGAACACAAATGTGAGCTTACTGAGAAGCTTCTGCAGTGATACTTTAGGTCCACAATAACTCAACAATTTCTTACCATGAAGTATGAAGTTCAGCCTCGTGGCATGATGCAATTGTAGCCGCGCTACACATGACTTGAAGGCTTTCATGTATTGCAGCTTAAACCCTACTGTGTGTGCTGGTGGACTGTGGGGCATCACTTCTCACCTGCTTTATAAACTCATACGACTGCATGCATTCGCAGTTTCACATTGCTCGTAGCACTTGGACTATGTTTTTTTTTTTCAGAGGTGGTTGCTAACACGTGTACTAATTCCTTGTATTCAGTGTTACTGTGATTCACTGAAACCTTACTGTGCACGCTTTCACACGTAGCAAGCCGTACCTTCATGTACCGCAACATTCTTAAACGTTGTTCATCATTTTAACACTCACTCTAACAAAAACGAGCTGACCTTATCAACAGAGTTATAGGTCTTCTACTGAAAACAAGTGAGGCTCATCCACACCAAAAGAATTGTTTGAGATGCCACAATTAAGCTACTCTGAATAAGTTATTTGAGATCTTTGTGGTTCAGTTTAAACAAACACTGCAATAGAAAACTTCAAAATGTGCTCAAAGTGTGCATTTTGATAAAATAGGAATGAATTATGGCAATGGCAAATTAAAAATAGCTGCGGCTCTGTTTAGAAAAAGAGGAAGAAGAAAACGCATGCTTACCTGAGCATTGTGAAATGACAAATTTTATTTCTGCTCAGGGTGTGGCTCCAACTACGCAGAATAGCCTTTCTTTCTAAATTTTTAAATAAGATAATCACCGCTTTTAACGTCTATCAGCAGTGGATGCTGGTAAATGTAAACAAACCCTCCCTGGCTTTATTCACAGGCTCGCTTGTCCCCTGCACGATATTTTTAAAATTTCAGTTGGACCTTTTTTGCGCTGAAGGCTGAAGACGTTAAGGTACTTTCGGTGGCGCAATGGAGTAAAATCCCTCCTCTGCACATTCACAAAAAATTGCTTGTTGTATAAAGACACATGAAATCAGTTATGGAAATAAAAACTAAGTATTTTATTGCTTCCGGCAAGAAGTGTGGTTGAAAAAGGGGTGATACCGATTACGAGCATGATGGAAATAGCACAGTGCATAACCAAACACCTAAGTAGTGCTGCATTGTACAGTGACTCATTATTAAAAACCTAAAATACTTGTTTGCTGTATAGGACTTTTTGACAACTGTACTCATCACTGTAACGTGGGTGTCTGGGTAGCTTAGCAGGCGAAGTGTTGTGCTGCTAAGCATGAGGAAACAATTTTGATTCCTGCTGATGCTGCTTGCATTTCAATAGGGGCAGAGAGCAAGATCACCATTGTAATATTGTGAGCAGTATGAGAGAGAACACGAGTGGATAGGAACGGCTGTCATTGAACTATGCTTCATTATCACAATAAATTCACAAGTAGCTAATGAGACAATCTGCGGCTGTTTTGTATTAGCCCTAGCAAGGCGGTAATGGCAACGCCTAGTTGAACCATGGTGTCCTTTGTTGAAAACAATGAACATAGGGCATGCTAAAAGAACAGAAAAATGAGAGATGAAGAATGGCACGAGGATCTTTGCACTTTTTCACTAGAATAAGTGGCAGAAATGAGATGCACTGCTTGATCTCTCTAGGTCTATTTGTCCAGAAAACTCGTTCATCTATGAACGAAGTCTTCAGATTTTACACTATTCCCAGTGTTTCCATCAGCTGCTGCCATGAACTAAGCAACAGTGTGTTCGAGGCTATTTGCCATGCACTTCAGTGTTCCCTGCCATAGTGTTCATATTAGTATTATTTTATGTAGATGTCAATTGATGATGGGTATGTGGGGTTTTACGTCCCAAAACCACCATATGATTATGAGAGACGCCGTAGTGGTGGGCTCCGGAAATTTCGACCACCTGGGGTTCTTTAACGTGCACCCAAATCTGAGCACACGGGCCTACAACATTTCCGCCGACATCGGAAATGCAGCTGCCGCAGCCGGGATTCAAACCCGCGACCTGCGGGTCAGCAGCCGAGCACCTTTGCCACTAGACCACTATGGCGGGGCTAGGTGGATGTTATAGAACACGATGAGAATAATTCACAATTTTGCTTTACAATATGTAATAAGCACCATATGCTTTTTGCGCGCAATGTCCAGTATAATATTCTGCATTAGTGGGCTTAGATATGTCAGACAAAGAATTTGATCATACTTTACAAGTTTTGATGCTGCATTATTTGCAATTAGAACCTCATGAAAGTATGAAACTTCCATAAAACGACCATCTAGATTTTGCTCCTCTATGAATGTGATCATCCGTACACACCTGATCCTGTTCTCAAAATAAGGGCAGTAGCCAAGCTATTCGAGTGACAATTGGATGCTTACACACACATAGCTTTCTACCAGAACACAAAGATAAGTATCGGATCAAAATCAACTTTACAGTCCTCACCAAATATGTATTCACAAGTCATCTGCTCTTGCAAAATTTCTGTACTAAAAACCCACACATTTAGGCACCGACAAAAACCGAGAATTTATGATTCTTTTTGATGTGCGAAATGTTCCAGTCTGAACACGAAACTGTACGCATGCATATCTTCAATCGCATATTTGTCCACGTATAAAAAATGAAGGCACCCAAGATTCAAAAAAGCATTCCTACAAGTAGTGTATAGACCTGTCAGCATATGCAAATTAAGCGACCTTGTAGCTGCCCCTCACTAAAAGATGCACTTGAAGCTCACAAATAACTTACTTTTCAAACAAATAGTACGTTAGAGATGCAGAAAAATCCAGTTTTTATAGTTTGATCAAGAAGAGCACATGACTTCTTACCTGCATGGATTAATTAGTAATACAAACACATGGCACAATGCATAACACATAAAACAGCACCTAAAGCTCCTGCAACCCCCTGCAGGTATAGGTCAAAGGACACTATCAGTCCCTCGAAAGCTATGCCGTCACCATAGAGCAAAACAAACAGCAAAATAGCTCAGAAACAATTAACATACATGACCGCGATGAAGAGGCAATCAAACTAATGCATTTCACTTTGTACTCTGGAGACCAAACGCAGTAATCTAATACGCTCAAAGTTTGTGTTCAATGAGCTTGAGTCATATGTAGATTTCACTTGCATGAGATTACTTGAGAAGTTAACAATGGCATCAAACACACAATCGACAGCACCTGACACTCGTGTACAAAGAACAATTTGTGCCTTTCCAGGGGGATATTACATCTAAAACCTAGCATTGTTTAGCTGTTTTAAGATGACTACTTCCATAAATTCTGATTATCTCTCCTACTAAAATGATAACAACATCCATATTAGCTTCTTTTATGCAGATGGCGATTAGGCCTCAGATAATGCTCAGTCACTTCATGTGTGCTTTATGTTTCAAATCGAACACACCTGAATACTTTTATTGACAGTGCCCTTTTCTCAGCCTATCAGCGACAGCGAAAAATAGTTCGTGGGAATATTCTGCTAGCACAAGTAGTTTCAGCACACGGTATCCGACACCAGGTGCAAACCAAATTAGTAATCAAAACGTACTGGAAGGATCCTGCAAGAAAACTGTTTGGTTAATATGGGTCAATTTTGTTTGCTCTAAATAAAAGGTTCATGGCCAAAAATACGCCAATAACAATAGAATGACCAAAAGCCAATCTGTAAGATACTGGAAAGCTTCAATTTCGGCAACTTGTTTGGCTTTTGAAACTATCATCATAACTACCATTAAAGTTTGACACAAGTTCTTGTGATAGTTGTATTTCAACAGATTTTACATTGAACATGCGGTTTTGGTTAGTTTTAATGTATTTTACGTTATATTGCATATTGCCTTCGTATATAATATGAAAATATGTTGGGAACCTCAGGATGTTTTTTTCACTTGACTATCGATAAGCCTTCTCTGTGGTGGCGGAACATCAAGAAGAGTTTCGTGTCACGACTTTTTTTATGTGAAATTTTCTGTGTGTATTATCTTCAAATGTTAGACATAAACGCTACCTCAAGTTGTCATTTATGACTACAACATTATTGCACGTATCTAATACAGCAATGCATTAAAGCGAAGCGTGCAAGTGCGGAAAGAACTTGAAACAAACCATACGCGAGCTAAACAGCAAATTAAAGTTTGATAGAATTCTTGTATCGAGATGCCAGCACCGATTTACGGCACATTTCAGAGCACACACACGCCGCAAATAACATTTGCGTCTAGCATCGCTGCAGAACATCTCAGGCTCATACCCCGACCGGTATCTCGTGAGCAAACTTAGTCAACCGGGGACACGATATAGCACTTCGGACACGACGCGGTCACCACATCATATTGCCAGTGGCAATGCAGCGCGCACGCCGCAAAGCATGTCCAATTACGGTGATACCGCAGATTGTACCATCACCCAGTACTTCTCATGAATGAACCACAAACACAGCGCACATACAAATCACAAACGCTGCTTGCAGCGATCGAACACATTTGACGACAAAATGTGTCATCCTAAGATGACACCTGCAGATGCTGACGTTCCGGTTTCAAAGTCAAAGCGAACGATGGCACGAAACACACGAAATCGTCAGTCTCCAAACCTCGTGTAAACACAACTTTCCGTCGGGTTCTCTCGGCAATCGCAGCCAGTGACGATAGCAGGAAGGGTGCTCCGCCATGCTGCCTTTCGATGAAAATACGTGCGGATGCTCATCAACTCTAGTGGCAATTGCAATAACGTTCAAATAAGCTGCCTTTTAAGCTGTTGCTGACTAGGCCTTGCCACTCACTTCGTAGCTTCAGGCGAGCGCCATGTTTCACGACCGAATTGCATGATGATGTCATGGGCCATCGTTTTTTAAAACCAATCAGGAGCCTTGAGAGCTTGTGGGTTCGTCCCCTCCGGCCGAAGCCGAGAAGCTGTCACCGCATCTGGACCGGTCAAAAACCGGGCCCACACAGAAAAAAGAGAGCGGAACCGGGCGTGCGGCCATACCATGGTTTAGCCAAATGGCTTAAACTTCATAAAAAGCTATTTTTCTCCACAATGAACCACCGGAGCCACGCGGCGCTGCCTGGTCGGAGACAATACGTTAGTAAAAGGAAGGATACACAGACCGCCGACATCCTAAAGGTGAAAATGAGAAAAGGGAGAAAGAGGAAGGGGGAAGGGGAAAAGAGTGGAAAGGGGCGCCCGGTGAGTCCACGTTATATTCTACTTGTTTTTCTTTTCTCTTTTTTTCTTTCTTTCCTCTCTCTGTTGCTTCCCCTCTGATTTAGGATTGTATAAATATGAGCACCAACAAACTGTACCCTCAATCCTGATGAAGGCCAGACTCTGGCTGAAACGTCGAAATAAACCACGTTGTGACTGCTCACAGAGGATCTACATGACAACTTGCAACGCTACGGCCACACAAAGACCCAACCACCATGCCTGCCTACACAAGGCCGGCCACAGGCAAACCTCCAGTCGAGCAGATCTCAAGGAAGTTCCCTAAACATGAACTAACATCGGCCATCATCGGAAACTTACAAACAAGGTATTTGCACCGGCATTTTAGCCCACATGAGAAGCCGACACCTTGCAATTATTTCCATCCACGGAGCCTCCACATTCGACATCCAAGAGGAGCTGGCTGGTATACCGCGATCTGTGACCACGCTCGTTTTTTACTTCAGTACGAGCGAGCTGGCGTCGTACGGACTAGATGAATCGCTACGCCGCCTTCGTCGCCTAGTAAACAACACGCTTCGGACACGCCAGGAACTCTAAAGGCTCGTTGTTTCATGCGTGCTGCCCCGTTATCGCAACCAACACCTGGAAATATTGAACGAACAATTCGTGCACCGCTTTAACCGGGACCTTAGTCAATTCAACGAGGCAGTCCCTACTGCCGAAGACCCAGCAAGGTGTCATACATCGAATATCAATTCGAGCAGTTGCCCCCAAGACGCTTTCTTGCTGCGGATGGGCTTAATCTGAGTTTTACGGGTGTCGCGTTGATTGCCGAAACCCTAAAGAGTGCACTCGGTCGCAGAGACCTTGAAGCTATTACTGAGTGGTCGATTAAACCAGTACCTCCCGTCAATATCCGTTCATCACAACAAGACACCCACGACAAGAACTCTGCATATCAAGATATTCCAGGAGCCCCACACTCACCCAACATCCCAGACGAGTTCCCGACGATCGGCGAAACTGCAACTCCCGCGAGCCACATGCGCCCCCCCCCCCCCACCATCATCAACGGCGCACCATTGCTAGGGGGGAAGTCTGCTGGACAGCCAACACGTGTCCCTCCATTGCGGATGTCGAGACCAAAAGCACTACACGACAGCACCACTACACCACTCCTCAAAGGGGAAGCCTGCAGAACTACGAAGCCACGTCTCTCTATTGCGAACCCCGGGACCGGAACTCCCTACGAACACGTTCGCCGGGAGTCCAGCGCTGAAATGCTCTCTACAACGACGAAGGCCTGCCGGATACGACTACAATCTGCGCACTTCATCAGTGCCATCCCCACACCCAAAAGAAGATTGACTTCTGAAATTTAGGTCCAGCCCATCACTTCCCAGTTGCAGTGCCACCTTCCTTAAAGTACGAAAACTTAATGAAAAACGAATTAGACATGAAATGCATAAATCAACATTGCAAGTGTACCTTCGTGCTAGAATGGGCCCCAAGGGTATGACGATCTCCCTCACACCATCCGCTAAAAGCCTAGACAAACACGACCAAATAACATAGAAAAATGTCCTCCGTGAGGCATTTCTTAAATTAACAAAAATCGCTCTCGATCACAGTGATAAGCAGTTAAAGAAACTGGTCGCTGAAACCAACACTATTCTCCGCCGCAACACCTTATCGAACGAAGTAATCACCTGGTTAACCGAACTTGAACAGAATAAATACCAAGCTATCATGACCACAAAAATTCATAAACTGAAAAGAGACCATGTGCCCAATCCTGCGTTAGCTGAGAGAGTTCATCATCACTACAGCCACATCACCCAGGAAACCACTACGGTACAAACAAGCACCCATCTATGAACACACCCTGTGACACTGTGATTGTAAACCTATCGGACACGAGTTTGTCACCTGACGAAGAAAAAGTGCTATTTAGAGGACTAAGCTTCTGCCCGACCAGAAAATTTTTGATTATTTTCACTTGCTCTGAGACCTCGACAACTTCGCTAGAAGCTTAAGGTTGCGCGAATATTTCTTGCACAGGCCTTCTCGCAACAAAACAATTCACCGTCGTAAAGCAAATGATTGGACACCGAACAGTAATCGAGACAAGTGTCTGGACCTTTATATCACCGCAGTACTGAGCGATTAAATCACCGAGTACACGAATACCACAGACAGAAAGGAAAACGAGAAAAGTTGACAAAATATGAGAAAAATGAGTATGATAAATCTTGCATCTAGGACAGACATAACAATAAAACCCGCTGACAACGAGGAGTATCCCTATTGAAAATCCTGTGTTGGTGGATGCTAGAATCGTACATGGATATGGTAGAAAGAATAGTGTATATGGTGTAAACTGTAGGGGGCATAGTGGCTGATGGCGGCGAGAGTGGAAAAAATGGTGGCAGATGGTGGTGGTGGTGGCAAGCCAATGGTGGTGATGATGGGAAATGCCGGCTCATGGTGACGAGGCAAAACGTGTTTGATGGAAGGCTTGGTGAGCAAGGTGGATGACGGTGGCATGACGGAAGCTTGGTAAATGACGGTGGCATGATTAAAAGCATATGACAGTATGTGAAATCACTTATTTGTAGTGTTTCATTCTTGAATGTGCAGAGATATGTTTACGGTCAAAAGAAACCAACGCTACTCATGCATTCTAGTACGTTTTTTTTTATTCCTCTGGTGTCAACCACGCTTCAATTTTTGTGGAGCATAGAATATGCGGCCGGAAATATGTTTACGTTTCGCGCACGTACTTACATCAGTATGACATCCCCGATGTGTTTCTTTGTTGTGATGTTTAGAAGACTAGAGTTGTCACTGTGAACATGACAATAAATGTTTTACATCGGCGAGCAGCTTTTGACAAATAAATGGGCTCCAGTTCGCAATTGCGCCTTTCAATGTTAGAGCAGAACACAGCGGTCACTTGATGTCGCCCCGCAAGAAGCGCAACTCTAGTAATTCTTGCACACTCTATTGCTTGAGCCGTACCTTTAAGTTAACAAAGTACGTGCGAATATGCATAAACTTTCATTTTCGACATGCGCCGAGATTAGCCCCAGTGAATTTGACTTTCACCCTTCTGTTCTACTTCCATGACTTCCACCAAAGGTTAGTCATACCGACCGAGCCCGTACAAGTATTATTGGCGCTTCTGGGTTTCAGAATACACAATTTTGACGAGTAAAAGTGACAATACCGCACAGCTGCGGCATCATTTACCCCAAATGAAGCCTTTTTATTGTGTATGGTGTTTGCGCAAGAAGCGACAAACATCGATGCGACGCGCTTGCAACACTCCCACCAAAGGTGCGCCTCGCCTCACCGACAGCCGCCGGTCACACTCGCCGGCGCTTCGCTGCCTCTTAGGCGAGAACATAGACACGTCGATTCGTATGCTTACTGAACCAATGTGATGGCATAATGTTTCTGGCACACTGCATTCATTTTGGACAAGCCGTTATGTAGCTGTTTCTAACGGCAGAGCAACAGTGGTGCGCTGGCACGACTGTGGCGTGCGTTGCGCGAAAAACATCCAAATATATTGTGTGGGCCTATCTATCGAATGAGCATAGAAGCATCATAAAGCCTGAACTGATATCGCCCTTAAAACGGATAATAAACTTGGCAGTAACCGCCGATAAACTCTACCTGCTCCTCAGTTCACTGAGTTGTTTTTTTTTTTGCTTGCGATTGTAACTTGTAACAAAAACATAGTGCTGTTGCCATTATCGCAGTGGCAGTCGTTACAGGCAGCAGTTGTTCGTGTTTATCAGATGTGCGAGTGTCGGTAGCAGGTGCAGATCGCGTCCTTCCCAAGTAAACGACAAACAGAAATGAAGTTAAACCGCGAATTTGTGAATTGACTATTGCTATAACACCTTCGCCGCCGTCTGTTGGCGGGGCGCAGTGGTTACTGTATTAACTTCAAAATTCGAAGGTGCCAATTTTGATTCCACGCTGGTGCTCCTTTTTTTACCGGGTGCATGCCACAGTCTTTTTATACAATTATTTTGTTTATTTCTTTAGCGGCAGCTCGTCACGGTGGTTCTGACGTTGCTTCGCGCACCAGCATTGGCGGCTGGAGCGCGCCATCCACTATCCGCTCCACCATACACCACCATACACCATGTGCAGCCATTTCCACCGCCCTAATCCATCAAAATTGTGGATGGTGGAATACACCTTATCTATGGTGGACGTTTTTTCAATAAGAATAATTGTAGTCCTTAATACAACCAACTACCTACAAGAAGCATACCACCAACTAGACGACTCAAAACTTTACGAACGCCTCCCAGGTGATCCGACAGACGAATACAAACGTATCGTATCAACAGAACTAAAGAAACTGTTGGATGCAGAAAAGATAACCAAAACTGACCACAAACTAAAGCGACCAGCATACCCTCCTCCAGGTCGCTTCTACATGCTCTCAAAATTTATAAACCTGGTAACGCAGGTCGACCAATCACATCAGGCATCGGTAAAATAACTAAACCCATATTAGGGTACGTGGACAAACCAATAAGCCACATTCCATGCACCCTCACGTCGTACATAAGAAACACCACACAGTTTCTTCGAGACTTTGCAGATCTGTGTGTGTCGAAAAACTCGTACTTGGTTACTCTTGGTGTCTCTTCATTGTATACAAATATTCCTCACGATGACGGCATAGCTACATTACAAAACATGCACACTCCCAATGACAATCCAACAGCCTATATTTCTCTTCCATCGCAACTTTGACGAGGATGATCCTTGAATTAAATTCATTCGAATTTAAACAAGAGTGTTTTGGACGAATCAGCGGGACCACTATGGGCACCAAAATAGCACCCAATTATTCCAACATATTTATGGGAAAGCTATAATCGGAATTTCTTGCACAAAGTTCGTTGAAACCACTGTGATACAAAAGATACATAGACGACATTTTTCTTATTTGGAACAACAGCGAGGGTGAACTTCTCAGCTTTATCCACACTTACAACGCTGTACATCCGAACATACACTTCACACACACCTACTCATAAGTAACCTTGAATTTTTCTGATGTTACCATTACGATAGAAGACAAGGTTTCTACAACCCTATATCGCAAACCAACGGATCGACAACAATACCTCCATAACCAAAACGATCACCCACGCAACTGTAAAAACAGTATTCTTTACAGCCAGGCTCACCGGTTTGAACGAATCTGCTTAAGAGATGCAGATTGTGACATGAGCTCACAGAGGCTAAAACTTATGCTCGATAAACAAAAATACTCCCACATGTAACTGATGACGCCATTCAAAAAGTGAGAAAACTGAAGCGTGATGACTTACTTATAAAGCGACCACCGTAAAAAGATCCGCAAGGAACAAACCTCTGCCTAACTTACAGCACAAACTTCCCCAATGTAAACAAAATTTTTGTACGACATTACAACTTTTTGCAACAAAGTGAACGTCTGAAACGCGCATTCCCATCCGCTTCTGGCGTCGTTTACCGACGACCACGCATCCTCAAAGACACATTTATCCACTCTCAAATCAATACCTCACCCCCTAATAATTCATGCCGACCTTGTATAAAGTCACGATGTCTTGTATGTAAAGGGGTGCGAGAAACCCACAAATCAACTGGCACATAATCCAAGTTTTTAAATAACACACCAGGAAACCTAACATGCGATTCCTCTAATGCGGTATACCTACTCGAATGCAACGTGTGCAGTATGCAGTAGATCGGACAAACAGAAACACCAGTTAGGATTCATTTAAAAAATCACAGAACCAATGCCAAGCCAGCTACAAGTCTACCTCTATCAAAACATCTCAATCTTCCCGACCATGCATTCCACAAACTATCAGTAACACTCTTAGAGACGGCAATTGAATCAAACAAAAAACGTGAACAACGAGAGTCATACCTTATCCACCGATTCAACACCCTCGGTTAAGGAATAAATAAGAATTATGACGCACTTGTAGCAAATAAAGTGTTAGAAAACAATGACGGCAATAATGAAAATAACAACTGAGTTCACGACACTGCAGCTGCGAAGGGCACTGGACAACTCAAAATATTTTCAAGTGTAACTACCCTTCCTAAGTACCGCTGTCATCTGTTTCTGTTTTTACCTTAGTATCCAATCAATTGTGCCAAGCATGGCATGCCCAACAGCAACCCTGTGCACTATCGGGAGACCCCTACTGCACTCGGTATCCAGAAGCGGGGAATAATTGACATTGCACCCGCTTGCCAGCCTCTGCGGCAACACGCGGCGCCCCTCTTTCAACGACGAGATGTTGAGAAGGCGCGGAGTAGTTAAAGGCGTAAACTTCTTTAAAAAGCTCTTTTCCCCTACACTGAACCACCAGAGCCATGCCGCGCCGTCTGGTCGAGAACAATACGTTAGTGAAAAAAAGGATACACAGACCGCAGACATCCTAATGGTGAAAAAAAGAAAAGGGAGAGAGTGGGGGGAAGGGGAAAAAGAGTGAAAGGGGGTGCCCGGGGGAGTCTACCTTATAGTTTAATTGCTTTTTTCCTTTCTTTCTTTTTTCTTTCCTTTTCTCTCTCTTTTCCCCTCTGATTTAAGACTGAGAAAAGCTGAGCACCAACAAACTGTACCCCCTCAATCCTGATGAAGGGCAGACAATATATATATATATATATATATATATATATATATATATATATATATATATATATATATATATATATATATATATATATATATATATATCGGTTTTATTGGCGCAAGGGCCCTACTTGGCCAAAGAGCGCGATGGAAAATGGCAAGGGTGCATGATTTGATGCAATACGTACCGGATATGAACTATGATAATGTTTTGTGGCTGTAAAGATGCCTAAAACTCCGCATGCTAAGGTGGGTTAAAACATATAAGTATTGAAAGTGATGGAAGTGACGTGAAATATGTGTAGCGGAAGTAAATGACAGTGTTCGTGGTGATCAAACTAAATTGACAAAATGAGATTAGCACGAATGCCTTGTCAAAGCATGCCCGTGAGCACAAGGGCAGTGAGGCAGATGCTGTCTTTAATGGAACCACCACAGCCTCGACCCCTGTACAGAGGTCGTGTCACGGATGAATTCGAAATATGCAGTGAAAGCTATCTATATCTTTTAAAAACATGAACAGCGATTCAAGCTTAAAAAGAGGATCTCTACCAATGAACATGACTGGATGTAATAGAAGTGGCTGTCAGTCGGATACTAAAAAGCGGTTTTTTCTTAGAGAGCCTTGCTCATTGCACTGAACAAGTATATGAAAAACCGTAAGCGGTTCTCCACATCTCTCACAGATGGGTTCCTCACCGCCGGTCAACAAATATGCGTGTGTGCTCTTTGTGTGTCCTATTCGTAATCTGGTGAGTGCTACTTGCATGTAGCGTGATTTGGATACTGATGGCCAATTTGCAAGTATTGATTTTATTACATATAATTTGTTTTCTGTTTGTCAATTCCATAGCCGCTGCCAACATGACCTGAGCTCCCGTCGAAGGAAGGGCTTCAGGTCAAGCGTAGGGACAGCAATGAATGTATTGGTAGCAGCGTTGCTTTGGGCAGATTCAGCCAAGTGGTCCGCCAATTTGTTCTCTTCTATCTCACGGTGTCTTGGCACCCAGCACACTACGACATGCTGTTTGAGCGCGTATACTGTGCATAGGAGTGAGTAAAGAGATAAAAGAACAGATTTTTTTTCAGGGTTTTGAGGGCTTTTGCCACGCTTAAGGAATCTTTGTATATCACTGTGCTTTGTAGTTTTATTTGTTTGATGTGTTTGACAGCCGCAAGTATCGCATGAGCTTCTGCAGTGAAGATGCTTGTGTTAGGATGAAGAGTACCGGCCTCTGAAAAAGATGGGCCGACTGCAGCGTATGAGACCGAAGTGTTCGTTTTTGAGGCATCGGTGTAGAATTCGGGACAACTGTATTTGTATTGGAGTTCATGGAAGTATGTGCAAATGTGTGACAAAGGTGCATGCTTTGTGACTTCCGCAAAAGATATGTCACAGTCTATAAGCTGCCACTGCCACGGTGGTAGAAATGCAGCAGGAGCCATCAAACAAAACAGTGTTCCAGAAGTGGCACATCTGTTTCTTCAGCGAGCCTTCTCACACAAAGCGAGTAGGTCTGCCTCATTGTGGACGGCTGTGGAACAGGGCAGAATAAGACCGATCATTGACTGTGAAATGAGAGGGGTGTTCTTGGCGTTCACCTTGGGGTAGTACACAAAAGACGTGTAACATCTGTGTAAGTGGAGTGACCACACATTTGATTCCACATACAGGCTTTCCACAGGGCTTGTGCGGAAAGTCCCCGTAGAAATACGAATGCCCAAATGGTGCACGGGGTCCACCATCTTCAAAGCACTTGGAGTCGCAGACTGATAAATAATGGCCATATAATCTAAGCGGGTGCGAATGAGGCTTCTATACAAATTCATGAGATATTGCCTGTCACTACCCCACGTAGAACATGACGACACCTTTAAAATATTCATAGCTTTTAGACATTTTGTTTTTAAAGACTTGATGTGCGGTATGAAGGTCAACTTGTTGTCTAAGATTACACCTAAGAATTTGTGCTCGGCTTTGACAGACAGACGTTGACCGTTCAGTCGAATGTGAGGTTCCGAGTGAATGCCTGTCTTTCGGGAGAACAATACACACGTGCTTTTTTGTGGGTTCAGTCGGAATCGGTTTTCTTCTGCCCATTTGGAGACCTTGTTTAAACCTAGTCAAACCTCTGCTCACATATTGCCAAGTTGCATGACTTGAAGCCAAGCTGAACGTCGTCGACATATGTGCAATAGAACATATTGCGGGGGATGGACAGGTGCAAGGAATTTATTTAGGTAATAAAAAGTGTACAACTAAGTGTACCACCTTGCGGAACTTCCGTTTCTTGGACAAATGTTTGGAAAAGAACACTGCCCACACGGACACGAAATGTCCGATCAGACAAGCAACTCTCGATTATGGAAAGCAATCTACCGCACACACCCAGGCCAGACAAGTCTCTTAATATGCCAAAAGTACATGTTGTGTCGTAAGCCTTCTCGGTATCGAGGAACACAGAGAGGAAGTACTGTTTATAGGCAAAACCGTCTTGGATCTCTGCCTTGATACGCACCAGATGGTCGGTGGTAGACTTACCCTCTAAAAATCAACACTGGAATTGGTCGAGCAAATTGTGTGTTTCAAGGAGATGCTAACGTCGGCGGTTTATCATCTTTTCAAAAAGTTTACAAAGGTAGCTTGTGAGGGCAATGGACCTATAACTTGAAACTGAGGAAGGGTCCTTGCCTTCTTTTAAAATGGGAATAATTATAGCCTCTTTCCAGGAAGCAGGAATGGCGCCAGCAATCCAGAAAGCAATGTATAGGTAAACTAATGTTTTTCGCGTTTTGAGCGCCAGGTTTTTTAACATTTTATACACGACACGGTCGTAGCATGGGGCAGAATTACTGCAGTAGTTCAGTGATGTTTGTAGCTCAGCTAAGTTGGTATGTCTGTTGTATATGCCTCATAGTTTGTACACTTGTGTTCTAGGTTCTGATTTTCTATCCTTGCTTTATATGTTTGAAAAGATTCAGTATAGTGTGATTAGCCAGACACCTGCTCGTAGTGGGCACCGAGGAAGTTCGCCTGATCATCCTGGCTGTCACCCTGTGTGTTAATGAGTGGGAGTGAATGTACTTGTCTTCCTGCTACCCTGCGAACAATGTTCCAGACTTAAGTCTCTTGTGTATATGAATGGATCCCTGATAAGAACTTCTGTCAGCTTTCTTTTCTGGCCTGCCGACGCATTCTCCTACCTTGAGAATTTATTTTCTTTAAGATCTCAAGAATTCCGGCTCTCGGTGAATTTTGAAGAAACATTCAGGCCCCGTTCTGCTCCTTTCGCACATTCCGACACTCAGTGTTCTACCATGGGACGCGTCGCTTGCCAGGCATACCAGAAGTTTGTGGGATGCACTTGGCTGCTGCGTCAATAAGGAAAGTTGTGAAGTACTCCACAGCTTCATCTATGCTTAACCCACTTATGTCTGTCCAACTCAAATGATTAATGTTATAAAACTTTTACCAGTCGGCTTTGTAAGTCAGCCATTTGGGAACTCGTGAAGGACATTCGCATGATGTTGGTGTACTGAAAACGACAGAAAAATGCTCACTTCCATAGAGATTATTTATAATTTTCCATTAGAATAGTGGTAGAAGTGAACGAGATGCAATACTGAGGTTTATGAAGGAGTAAGTTTTGTTTGCGAGGTTATATTATGTTGCCTCTTTCCTATTCAACATACAAGCACCTGATGAAAAAAAGGAACTGTTCAATGAGACGACCTCGTGCATCACATCGACAGTCACCCCATAAACCACTGTGCGCAATTAGGTCCCCTAGAACAAGATCACGTTCTGGTAGTTGATCTATTAAGGACTGAAATTTATGTTTTTCTAGGTGGTGATGTGGTGGTATGTATAGAGAGCAGATGGTGACGATCTTATTCAGTATAACTGCTCGAACAGCCACTGCCTCTAGGGATGTTAGTAGAGGTACATGAGTACACGCTACTCCTAAGTTAACAATAATGGCTACACCACCAGATGACGTCTCAGCATCATCTCTGTACTTTCGGAAGACAGCATATTGACGCAAAATTTTGTATTCTTCGATTTCAGGTGTGTTTCCTGTACACACAGCACTTTTGGAGAATGTTTGTGTTAAAGGTCTTGGACATCGTCGAGTTTTCGAAGTAGTCCTCTGAGGTTTTATTGTATGATTTGTGTCTTCATTATGGGAGTAAAGAAGTACTGTGTGTACAAAATGAGTGTAGCTGGTGTCTAACGAAAAAAGTGGCTTATCTCACAGGGCCTTTAGGAGGCCCTGTAATTACTGTTTTGCCTTTTTTAGAGCGGGTCGAGGAGACCTCGCCACTCTTTTAGCACAGTCTGCGCCGGTGAACTGGATGTGTCCATCGCCTCAGGGAGACGACAGACAATGTTGTTTTTATTGTAGGCTTCGTCACAACAGACGGAGCCTTCTACACCACCGAGCTGGAGGTCAAGGGGACCTTTTTATTTTATGTGATGCCCTGGCTATTGCCAGGGTTCACAGGGGCCTTCGGTGGGGCTGTATTCAGGGAGGGTGGGGCAGCCGAGGCTGCTCCTCCCGTGGGGGCTTGTGGCGTTTGCCTCGGCACGCTAGGCGTGGTTCAAGGCGTTGCTGAAAACCGAAGGGGTGCTGACCCCCCTCGCACCACTTCGGCATACGATGTATTCCCTGAGAAATGTGGGGAAACACGCGGCCGCCCTTCACGGAAGCTTGTGTTCAATTTAAACTTTGTGATTATTACTTCTTTTTCTCTTTTTCAGGCCACGCATGGCCTGGAATATGCGGGATGGTCACCCTCTCAGTTTGCGCAGTGGACTTGTAACTGACAGTCATCGTCAGCGGTATGACATTTGTTGCCGCATTTCGCGCAGGTAAGCTCTCCTCGGCAGCTCTAGGAGCCATGCCCGAACGTCTGACACTTAAAGCAGCGCCGCGGGTTGGGTATGTATGGTCTGGCTGGCAGTTTAAGATAGCCTGTTGCTATTTCAGTAGCGAGAGTACTAGATGCGAAAGTGAGTATGGTGTGTTTCGTTGGGGTTTCTTTATTTTCTCTTCTTATTTTGATACGGCGCACCTGAAGGACATTTTCTTCTTTGTAGCCTGTTAGAAGTTCCTCATCAGAGAGGTCTATTAAGTTTCCATCTGATACAACATCATTCAAGGTGTTCATGATTCGATGCGGTGTGATTGTGATAGGCTGATCACCAAACGATGTAAGGTTATGCAGTCTCTGGTACTGTGCGTGGTATTTTACTTCGAGTAGCAGGTCACCACTGGCGGTATTTGTGGCTTTGTAGCCTGCGCCTAGTGTTTCTATAAGGCATTTGGAAACAAGAAAAGGTGAAATACTTCTAGCTTTCTTTTGTGTACTTTCACAGTGGATAATGTGGTTATTTCAGGAAGTTATCTTTCTTGTTTGGTAGAAATTCTAAAATTGCATTAGTGTGCCACCTCTCAGAGGCGCGATTGGTTGTGACAAAGCTAGGAGTTCCCATGAATTAGGTAGCTTATTCGGCGGCCAAGCCAGCCACTTACCACTGAGCCCAACAAGGGGACGCTGCGAGACGCGAAGGAGACGCAAGCGCCAATCGTACATGGCCTCTATAACCTAATATATCTACCCAATGTTCACCCCTTGGGTAGATATACCCGAGGGGGCCTGTAGCATACTTGGCGTATGCTACAGGCCCCCTCGCTCTGATCCGAATTTCGCCCGCGAACTGAATGAAGTGCTGTCTACGCTTACTAATAAACACCCATCCGCACATATCCTCCTCTATGGCGACTTCAATTTCCCGAATATTGACTGGATAAACGAAACACAACTAAATACAGGAAATGCCGAAGCAAGAGAATTTGTCGATGTTTGTCTGAACTTTAACCTTATGCAACTGGTGTCGGAACCAACTCGTGTAACTAGTGAATCTTCGAGCATCTAAGATGTTATACTAACAAAGAGCCCCGAAAGCTTAGAATCTATCTCCTACTTACGTGAAATCAGTGATCATAAAGTCATTCATACTACATTAAACTTCACCCCTAAAACACGCCACATTTCCAGCAAAACAATTCATATGTACAACAAAGATGATTATGATGCAATCAATAATGAACTGCGAGATTTCCTGCCTGAGTTTGAATCCAGTTTCGATTTCAGATCTTTTAACAGCAACTGGTTAGTCTTTAGGGACAAAATATTCGAGTTAACTAATACATATATCCCAAAGATGAACTTACCTGCTAATCAAAATAAACCATGGTTTTCGAAACTTTTAATAAGGCAGGAAAATAAAAAGAAACGTTTCTTTCGTACTGCGAAACGTAATGGTACTGCGTGCGCATGGGAGAAGTACTATGCTGCAGAAGACGCATATTATGCTGCAATTCGAAGAGCAAAACAGACGTTTTATTGCATTGACCACCTAAAATTCTAACAAATAACCCTAGAATGTTCTGGGAAGTTATAAACCCGCAACCGCCGCGCGAAATAACGCTTACTGACCAATATGCTGAGGAAGTTAGCGACGGTGATTGTGCCGACGTTTTTAACATCGCGTTCTGCTCTGTGTTCACAAAAGAAGCCGATTCGCCACTTCCCTCGCCACCTACTACGACGTTACCGATAATGACTCCAGTGGAATTTTCTGTTGCTGGAATTTCGTCCCTTATCGACAAACTTAAACTTTCATCATCGGCTGGCGTTGACATCATTAACTCTTAACTGTTAAAAAACACTAAACAAATTATTGCAGTGTATTTGTCGATGTTGTTTTCATTGTCGCTTAAAACAGAAATGCTGCCAGAAGACTGGAAGGTGAGAAAGGTCATTCCGGTCCGCAAATCAGGTAACAGTCACCCCTAAATTACCGCCCCATTTCACTAACCAGCGTCTCATGCAAAATCATGGGACACGTCATATACACTCACATAATAAACTTTCTGGACGCTAACAATTTCTTTCATTCTTCGCAGCATGGATTTTGTAAATCTTTATCTTGTGAAACACAACTAGCCATATTTACTCATGATTTGCACGCTAATCTTGACCGTAACTTCTAGACTGATGCAATCTTTCTAGACTTCGCTAAAGCTTTCGATAAGGTACCACACAAACGCCTGGTACTAAAACTTGCCCAGTTTAATCTGCACCCCAAAATTCTTGCATGGATTTCAGAATTTCTCGCTAACCGTTCCCAGTCTGTCGATATTAGAAATAAACATTCTAGCTCCCTCTCGGTAACATCGGGAGTCCCCCAAGGTTCCGTCCTCGGACCCCTTCTGTTTCTAATATCTATTAACGATTTACCCATGCATGTATCTTCGCATATCCGCAGGTTTGCCGACGATTGTGTTCTATACTGCAAAATTACTAACCCCTCTGATCAAACTGCACTTCAAAATGACCTTCATCGTGTACAGCAATGGTGCGACCTGTGGTTGATGGAGCTTAACCCCTTTAAATGCAAACTCGTTTCTTTTAAACGCCAGCATAATCCCTTGCATTTTTCTCACGTAATAGCTAACTCTACTCTTGAACAAATTAAATCCTATAAATACCTAGGCGTCACCTTATCCAGTGATCTTTCATGGCGCACGCATATCACGAACGTCATATCATCAGCGAACCGAACTTTGGGTTTTTTGAAGCGTCATTTGCGTCATGCCCCACCTGACATCAAACTTCTCGCCTATAAATCTTTAATCCGAACTAAACTAGAATATGCAGCTCCCATATGAAGCCCGCACCAGGTATACTTGATAAATGAATTAGAGTCTGTGCAAAACCGCGCCACTAGGTTCATACATTCTTTATATTCATATAACATAAGCATATCATCCCTTAAACGTGAAACTGGTCTTTCGAATCTTTCAGTGCGCCACCGCATTACCAGCCTTTGTTTGCTACACAAGTTCTTTCACAGCCCTCTTAATCAAGCACCCTACATCGTCCCACCGACGCGCATATCTCACCGCACTGCCCACGCGTTTCAAATTGCCCGTCCACATGCTCGCACTACTTCTTTTTCTGCCTCTTTTTCCCCCGTGTAGTAGTGGACTGGAATGGCCTTCCCTGTGACGTTCCAGCCATCACGTGTCCATCAACATTTAAAGAGAAGGTCACCACGCACATTTCCATTTGAAAACCTGTGTACATTTACCTGTTACCCACCCCTTATGTAATACCCCCTACATGGGGGACTTTAAGGTATTAAGGTGATGTGATGTGATGAACATCTGCACCAGGTTAACCCTTGCCGCCGAGAATTTCGAAAGTGAAAAGTGAGGAGAGGACAGGAAAGATCAAAAGTAGTAGAAAAAACGAAGATGGAGAGACACAAGAAAAGAGGAAGAGGCGACTGCCGATTTCTCCTGGGTGGGTCAGCCAAGGGGTGCCGTCTACGTGAAGCCAGAGCCAAAGGGGTGTGTTGCCTCTACCGGGGGGCCTTAAAGGTCCAATCACCCGGCGGGCGTCGGCTCAACCCCGAGGATCTCCTTTTCGACGGACACGGCAAAGCCACGCATGGCTAGGCGTGGGAGCGAGTATAGACTCCCCCGTCAGCTTCGGCCCGTGGTGTCGCTACGCACCAAACGCCTTGTTTCGCAGCCTGCACCTGCGAATATATATATATATATATATATATATATATATATATATATATATATATATATATATATATATATATATATATATATATATATATATATATATATATATATATATTTTATAGGGAAATAGGGAAATGACAGTGACAGCAAGAACAGCCTAGAGTGGCCATATAAGTGCTATCGCAACAAAATGCAAAAATATTCAGGTCGTTTTTTCTTGATTGTAGGCAGCGCACAAAAAACACAAGAGAAGGAAACAGGACAAGCGCTGCCACTTGTCCAGCGCTTGTCCTGTTTCCTTCTCTTGTGTTTTCATTTTGTGTGCTACCCACAATGAATACGTTCCAACTAACCCTCAATTTCATTCTACTTACTTTTTCTTAGTGAACTTTATAAGCTACCTGACATGATAGCTGGATTGTGAGTGTTGTTAGAAGCCTACGTATGTTGATCACATTACAATAAATACCTGCCTGGGGTGCTATCCAGGATCACCCGAGCTTGGTAAAACTCGGGATTTTCTCGAGCTCTGGCGACAGCCTCTTTTGAGTGAATCAACCGAGCAAAAAAATCAAGTCCACCCCTTAGCGCGCTTCGTTTCATTGGTTACGGTGGAAACGTCATCAAGTCAAGGATGTTCAACTAAGGTGGGTCGTTATTCAATCCAGAGGCATCTTCTTTCAACGATTTGTCACTTCTATGACTGCATATGTGCACGCATACCTTTAAAATGTCAGAAGCTTTTCCTAATTATATTTTTCATAAGTACGACCTGTCTAAATTTATTTTGAAACCTTTATAGGTTGGACTAAGCCTGTTTTGCAGTAATAAGCATGTTTGCCTCTGAGATTACTTCCGACCAATCTCTCCACGACATCGCAACCGCAGCTGAACCTGAGGTCACGTGTTAATCATCATGGTCAGTCTGTACATTCTAGCAGGCTGTCCGGCCGGTGCTTGCCTTCTTTGTAGTCTTCGCCAATCGCTAGCACCCGTGCACATGGGGCTGAATAATTAGCTATTTGACTGCGCAGTATTCTTGTCAAGTTAGGCCAGGACCTGCTAGGACCACGCAATTAGGTCAATTCGCGGTAAAACTGATAAAATTACGAGACATTCGCAATAAAACTATGATAACGAAGCCATGTGAAGATAGAAATCTGCTAGATAAAGCATGCTACTTGACACACTATCTAAATCGTGCCAATTAACGCGATAGTGAGTAGGAGCACACCTTGGGAAACTATGCTAACTAGACTTTACTTAAGTGATGACTATAAAGTTCGTGCTAATAGGAATCAGGTTACCCGAAATAACCGTTGCTGTTTTAAAGCCCAATGTATCTAGTAAAATCTAAATTATAAAACAAAACTGATGTGATTCTCACTTCTAAGCACACAAAGAAGAGAATAGGCGACCGAATTGATAAGCTGTAAGAAGCTAGGTTATCACAAGCTCCTCATTGGCTCCAGCCTTGTACAAGTAGTGCAGCTGACCAAATCATTTACTGTGCAAAAAAGCTACTGCTTAGTATCCATCACATGAAACACTTCGCCGACACACCAGCTCCATGACAGTCACGAGTTGAACTGGGGTTTTCTCAAAATCAATGAGTTCAAATCCTAGTTCCCGAGTCAATCAGTTTGACAGACGCCCACTGCAAAGGTCAGGTCCATCCAGCACGTTCGCACTTGTAGAAGAGCAGTGCTCACGCCGCAACGCCAGTGAGCAGCACATGAATCTATCAACTTTATCGCGCATGCTATGCACATACGCACGTATGAGTAAAAGGTAAATCAACACGTGGCTACGATGTCTCGTAATCAATTTCACTGCGCTCATGACGTATCCACTCACAGTCGCGTTGCCGCCATGATGCGAGCGCCCTGTTGACGACCTGTCCTTATATATATCTTCAATATTTTGATGAAGCGAAATGAGCAGCACGAGAGTGTTGCGTGCATCTTTGCTGCTGTCGAGAGTGAAAATTTTCATGCTGCAACTGGAACGAAAGAACTTTCCCTGAAAATGACAAATGCCCACCAACACGCCTGTAGGAGGCGCGTGTTCAGCTGACAAAAAGAGCGCGATAATGAAGCTGATGGTTCTGCACTGCTGAAATGTTCACTGAGTGGCGGGGCTGACATGTGCATAGGGTGTTTCTTTGATAACCAGCACAAACGCGCAACCTGTTGAACATTGGCCTCACTACACTGCTGGAAGCCATCCAAAGCACTGCCAAAGTTGACCCGGCCCGAGCAGAAGAGGAAGATCAAATAAGAATTCACCTTATTAAAAATTCTCTTACAGGCAGTACACCCGAAAGAATCAGAGCAGAAGCCTACCGCCTTCTGGAAGTGCTCAGAAGTCTGACGTACAATATGAACTTGCCAGTGGCCAGTTACGTACCAGCACCGGATGACTCCATCCTTGGAGTAGTTTACAAGGCCTGCACGGGCAAAACAGACCACAATGTTCAAGCAAAACTCATGAAGAAAAACCCTGACATCCCCATAGTAAATGCCATGAGACTGGGCTCTACAGAACACCTGGTCATCACCTTCGCCGGACACAAGCTTCCTGCCACGATCCGCTTCAGGTGTTTCACCTTAGAAGTAAATTCCTTCAGGGAAAGTCATGAGTCCTGCTTCAACTGCAGGAAGCTTGTGAATCGCACAGATGTGTGCCCGCTGCCCGGTCCTGGAATACCAAAATGCCGAAGATGTGGTAGAGAACATGCCCCACCGCCACTGGGATAACAGCCAACATGTACACCACAGTGTGTAGTCTACCTCGGCGTACATCCCACTGGCAGCAGGAGCTGCAAGCTACGCTTCACACTAGTCAAACCTAATAACAGCAAGAAGACATCGATGTCCTCTAGCACCAATGAGGGAGGAAGATCAAGATCACCAGGCCATCGATCAAGATCGAGGTTACGAAAAAGAAGCAAGAGTGGGAACAGAAATGCCCCCAACCCTACAAAAAAGAGCCGTAGTCCCAGTCAGGAAACATCCGCTTCTATGCCAGCAATACACAACAACAACAACGCCTGGAGCAACGGCCCACCAAAGAGCGTAGGTTGGAGTACCTACGATCCAGGCTATACCAGCAAAGCGGCAACTATTCAGCCAGCATCCAACACTAAACAAGGGGGCAAGACCAGGAACCGGTCAACATCCCAGACTCGAGGCGGCCATTACAGATCCAGTCCGAGATGAAGGACGCAGCCACCGGCCAGACCTCAAGACAATAAGGTGGGGGAACTGGCAGAGCTGGTAAACTGTTTACAGCAACAGTTGGCTTCGGCCAATGAACAGATCAAGCAACTGAAAAAAATTCCAATTCGACCTTTACCCCACCCACGGCTGAGGAACAAATGGGATGCGCTCACAGTAAGGTAACTAACACGAAAACTGACAGAATTAAAGGAGAAAAGCGCAGAGCTTCTAGCCCAGCGCCAGAAATTGCCACAGAAAAAAAACAAGAAAAAGTAAAAAACTTGACACTAAAACTAGCCAAGCTAGAAACTGCCATAAACGCGCGCTTCAAAGAGCTAGAAGCCAAACAGGCTGAGTTTCTGGCATTTACTGAAGGTCGCCTCACCAGAATCGAAAACATGCGGGCAAGTCCTAATCAGCTCAAAGTAGCTAACACAGGCGCACTGACACAGCAGCAGCAACAACACCAAAGCCCTATTGCACAATTACCACTCCTAGTTTGAGGCGAGGGACCTAACAATACAAGATAGATCAATGACCCCCAGCGGAAGGCCCAAACAGAACACACGAACCACGGGCAGAAACTCCTGAGCAGTCATGATGGCCAGTGACCAAATTTCGATCTGGCAATACAACTGCAGAGGGTTCCGAGCTAAAAGACGTGATCCCGAATATAGGATCCATCATTCTACATTCAAACTTGATGTTATTGCGCTACAGGAAACTGGCGTAAACGCCAAGCTTGTTGGCTACACAACCTTCAACACGACAGTGGCGGAAGGCTTTAATCCCTCCATGTCACTCATGACACATAGAAACCTCACCACTAACGTGATAGATGTCGCAATTGAGGATATAGCCTACAACTTCGTAGAAATCCTCCCCAAAAACAAAACTTACCCCACCCTGTACATCTTAAACGCATATCGTCCACCAAAGAACAGAGGCATCGTTGCCTCTAAGCTTATTGCAAAGACGCAGAAACATGCCAGAAGATCACCACTAATAATAGTAGGTGACTTCAATGCTCACCATCCGGCATGGGGCTATAAGTCTTGTGACAAGAAGGGGACCAGTCTATGGACAACCTCACTGGAGCTCTGCGTAACCCTCCTCACACACCCCGAGCGGCCCACCCGAGTAAGTAACAGCATCTGTCGAAACACATCACCTGGTCTAACATTCATTAAAAACATGAAATTCGGCAACTGGGAAAACACAGAACCTAATGCAGGTAGCGATCATTACATCATAGCCGCCACATTCCCACTCAGTAAAAATAAAGAAAGGAAAATTCAGAGGGAAACATACTAATTGGGACGCTTTCAGGGACATTAGAAATAAGAGAGAACCCACAGAACTGACAAACGTAGAAGAATGGACATCCAATCTAATTGAAGACACGAACAAAGGCACCACTGAAGTCGAGATCGAGGAGGATCACCCATCCCCTGACTCACGGCTTATACACCTGTGGGAGGCTAGGGAAAGTATTCAGAAGAGATGGATGTCACAAAAACACAACAGTATCTTACAAAAGAAGATAGCTCAAATTGACAAAGAAGTAGAGAAATATACACAAGCATTGAGTCGAGAACACTGGCACCAAATGTGTGACCGGCTCAATGGCCAATTAGCTAACAAAAACTCCTGGTTTCTACTCAGACATCTGGTAGATCCCGAACAAACGAAATCTAACGCAAGTAAGAACCTGCAGAAACTCATCCATTCCTATCCTGAAAAGGAGAATGACCTAATACGGGAACTGCAAAGCAAATACTTCAACACCAACACAGACATGCCCACTCCGGCTAAATATGAAGGAGAAATCAATCCAGCTTTCGATAGCAATATAGACGAAGCTGAAGTTAGAGCAGTCCTCAACCATATTAAAACCACTGCCGCAGCGGGCGAAGACAGAATAACAAACAAAATCCTCTGACATTTAGATGACCACTCGATTAGCCAGATCACTGAACTACTCAACACTTACTGGGCTTATGGAAAAGATTCACCTAGCTGGAAAAATGCTACCGTCACTTTCATTCTTAAACCGGGCAAGAAGTTAGAACTGGGAAACCTTCGACCGATTTCTCTCACCTCCTGTTTAGGCAAGGTCATGAAGCATGTCATATTTATCCGACTCAGCAATTACATTGAAAAAGAGCATCTGCTACCTGACCCCCTAATCGGCTTCAGAGAGTGTCTATAAACACAATATATTATGCTTCAACTGCAACAAGACATCTTTGACTCAGGCCCACTGCGAGCCACTCGAATCATACTGGGCCTGGACGTCGGTAAAGCTTTTGATAATGTCGCACATCAGGCCATCTTAAATGGCTTATCCCAGTTGAACGTGGGTGAAAGAACGTTCGCCTACATTTCTGACTTTCTCAGATAAAGAACGGCCACCATCCAACTGAGTGAAGTGCGCGGTCGCAAGTTTACGCTAGGCACATGAGGAACCCCGCAAGGTGCCGTCCTCTTGCCCCTACTCTTCAATATCACCATGATGAACTTACCACAACAGATAAACAGGATACCACATATCAAACATGCCATATACGCGGACGATGTTACAATCTGGACAAACAGTGGCTCGGACGGTGGGATAAATGATGCGTTACAGGAGGCAGCCAGCGTTGTGCAAGAGTATGTTAGACACCACGGGTTAACATACTCCCCCTCGAAATCCGAACTCCTAATCATTAGAAGTAAAGCCAAGAAGAGGCCAGGCACGGACGCCCAAGCACCGATAAAAGCTATGTAGGAAAGCGGCACGGTTCCTCCGGTTCAGACAATTAGAGTGCTGGGTATGCTTATTCAACATAACACTCAAAATACCATGGCCCTCACAAAATTGCAGAACACCGCCAAACAAATTGGTGGACTGCTCAGGAGAGTGGCCAACAGATATAGAGGCATAAAGGAGATGGACTTGTGTAGGCTCATTCAGGCCTTCCTAATCAGCCGGATAGTCTACTCTATCCCCTATTATCATTTCAGAAAATCAGACAAAGATAAAATTGAAGCTATTATTCGACAGGCCTACAAATGGGCCCTAAGTTTGCCTGTTTATACCAGCACCGAGAAGCTCCTCCAACTTGGAATGCATAACACACTAGAGGAGCTGATCGGAGCACAAATAACACGGCTTTCAGACACTATGACGGGACTACATATCCTGCATAAACTGAAAATTCAGCCCATACAAACCACGAGAGGCAGAGCACCACTACCTCTCGCGATCAGACGTTACCTACAGATCAAACCAATGCCCGAAAACACCCAGGTGGGCAGACTCGACGCCAGGAGAAAAACCAGAGCCGATAGGCTAAATGAAAAGCACAAGCAAGACCAAACCACGGTCTTCGTCGATGCCGCCAACCAGAGGCACAACACATACACCCTGAGTGCCGTGGACAGAGAACCTAAAATCGTAAATGTGGCTTCTACTACAGCCGCATCAATCAAAGAGGCCGAAGAAATGGTCATAGCACTGGCCATCATGCATCCTACCACCCGCACTGTCCTTAGCGACTCTAAGAGCGCCATTCTCAGCTTTCTAAGGGGAAGTGTGGGACTAAATACAGCCAAGGTCCTGAGAAACTTCAATCAGAATGATAGAACCAAAATCAATCTGGTCTGGGTCCCCGCTCACTCGGGAAACCCCGGTAACGAGGAAGCGCATAAGATGCCCGAGGGTTAGCAAACCGGGTCGCACTTTCATTGGAACCGGGCTCCCCGATAGGAGAGGCAGTGACCTCCTATAACGAACTTACGAATATGTATAAAGATGACAGAAGATTATATCCAAAACCGCACAGCAAACTGACGAGAGCGCACGCCACTATCCTCCGCCGAATTCAAATGAACAGCCTAACCACACCTCACCGCTTAGCGATATTCACAGGTGGAAAGGTTGACTCAACATAGAAAAATTGCGACAAAAATGTCATAGTGAACCAAAGTCACCTCCTCTGAGAATGCGAGGGCCTTCCCCCACCAAGAGCGCTTCTGCCAGCTCCCTCCGAAATGACATGGGAGACCTTAATACGATCCTTCGACGAAAAAATGCAGAAAGCAGTCATTGCATGGGCAGAAGAGGTCGCCGCAGACAAGCGGCTAGCTCGAAACCCATGAAATCTCTTTTAATAAAGTTGTATCCTGCTCCTTCCAACATGCGTTACTGACACCGCACGTGTTTTTGTAGACATTTTTATCAGGCGCTGCTATTGCTCACTCCGTACAGTCTTGGTGCCGTGGTTATCGTATAGCGCGATTTCGGAGCCAACTCGTCTGCCCGAGAAGCTCTGGCAATCCTGTATTTGACTCATAGAAGTTAAACAACATCAAACCAACTTGCCCCGAAAGGCTGCTTCAATTTATTTACTTCTTCGATTATTTATTCATTCCCGCAGCGCCCGAAGGCATTATTGCAGATAGCAATACACTGGCTACGATAAGCTTACGTAAAAGGATAACTATGCAAACATCATTAAGACAAAAGAAATAAGAAAATATAGCAGATCCCGCTCCTTATAGAATTGGTTTCATGCAATGCAGTCGGCAAGTAATTTTTTATATTGAATTTTTTTTTGCTACAACTCAAGTGTTACGAGGAGGACCAACGTTTTATTACGCGTAGTAGTTGTGTGCACATTGTGGGCTTGCCAAGGACGAGGACTATAAAGTGGTGTTTAATGGGTAAGTAAAGGCCTGACTAAACGTCAACACTCTTATTAGAGCACAGGAATGAGTATTATCGAAACGAAGTCTGTTATACGCTCTGATGATGTGAATATCATAAGGAATTTTCGTTAACGTATTCAATAAACACTTGAAAATAGCTTGTGAATCAGATTATACTTCTATTTCCTTTAGGCTGCTCTAAAAGTGGAGCCAACATTGCCCCTACAAGTGAACTTAACCCGACATGATGGCCCACCGCAGTGGTCTAGTAGCTACGATACTCGGCTCCTGACCCGGAAGTCAAGGAATTGAGTCCTGGTGGTGGTGGCTGTATTTTCCATGGAGGCTGCTTTATGCCCGTGTGCTCAGATTTGAGGGCACGTTAAAAAACTTTAGGCAGCCGAAATATCCGAAGCCGTCCACGGCGTCTGTCATAGTCATATGGTGGTTTTGGGATGTTAAACCCTACATATCAATCATTAACACGACATGGTGCTTGTGTCATAAGCATAGCTCAGCAAAACTTTTCGAGCTCACTCAGAGGTACGTAGTATGTGCCTCTGAATATTAAATATTGAAATGCCGCACGAACGACATTGCTTTAAAATTCGTGTAGGTAGACGTGAGCGTAAACATGATCGTCGGTAAGGCTGATAGTAAAGCTGAAGTTGAGATATGACCATAAATTGGCAAAAAAGTGGAACTCACTCAGACTCACTCAGGCAATATATATTGCGCTTTGGACTCATTAGGACTCAGACTCACCAGAGTTTTTTTAGTGAAACTCACTCGGACTCACGCTCACTAAAATTTTCTTCAGCGGAATTCACTTGGACTCAAACTCGTCAAAATGTTACTCACCTGGACTGACTCATACTTGGACTTACGGCTTGATATCACTCTCAGTCAGTCCAAGTGCATCGACTTACGAGTCACTTCGCCGACTTATGACCACGAGACTACACATGTGATGTTTATTGCTTTGTCATAACATCAGACAGACAGCTGTGCAACCACAATCAATGTTGCATCGACTATACACTGGCATATGCTCTTTTTCTAAATCAGCTGCAAGAGCTAGCGTTGTTCCATGGTAAAATGGCCGGCTGCCCCATAGAATGCTTGGGTGTGATTTTCGCTGGGATCCTGACTTCATTCTGTGAACTCATCGCACCCAGACTGCAAATTTCAGCTTTTCTTAACGGTGTCACTTTCAAATTACCGATGTCGGCTCTCCTCATATGCTACACCACCACCACCACCACCCCCACCACCACCACCACCTCCACCACCACTACAACAACAAAAACAACAGCTGCAGCAGCAGCAGCAGCAGCAGCAGCAGCAGCAGTAGCAGCAGCAGTAGCAGCAGCAATCACCGCTCAAGACACAGAAACGCTGAATCAACAGCCGAGTCTATCAGGCAACGGGCTACATTTGCGCACACGCATCACAATGGCTATACACCACAAAATACGCACACAGGACAGACAACATCTACAACAATACGCGACATGGGAGTGGAACTGCTGGGGTTGCAGAAAGAAATGGGGCAATCTCCAGCTGTTCGTATGCAACTGTGAGAGGAAGCCGGACGTGATCCTGTTACAGAAGACAAATGACCCGGTCAAACACGCTCGCTACAAAGCCACAGATGCGGCCGCGTCTAGCGAAGAACAGAGAAAGAAAACACGCCGAGTTGCGTCGACCGGCGTTATGGCGATGTTGCCGGCCTCTGCGGTGCCCCTTTGTCGCAACCTAACAGTGGCGCAGCGTGAGCTTCAAGAGGTGAAGATACCGCACGTTTTCGTAGAACTGATTCCGGGGAGCGGTCAAGGTCTATTTGTATTGAACATGTAGACAGACGTGCAGCATTTGGTTTTTCACATTCTTTAAATTATCTCTACCGGCATGGACATCCACAGACGCTGTCGTTCGTGCTGACGTCTTCTTCTCTCACCTGGCTCGAACACGCGGAGCAGTGCGGCACAAATTCTTCGTCTTTTCTGAGACGCTGACGGCTTGCCGTAGGACCCCCCTCTAGTGAGATAGCCAATGCACGAAGTAGCGATGCCTGTGAGCAGGTTGTAGGTTCCGCTGTTGCAAAGCGCGTTCGTCTGGTTTTTGTGGATAGCTTGTCTTCGAAGACGGTGTCGGTGTCGAGAAAACCCGGCTTTATGTGGTCAATGAAGCCACTGTCCTCGCGTCAACTAAGCAGCAGAACAAAATGCTTCAGGGCAACGCTTGACAATTTCAAACGGTTCATCGTAAAGAGGTTGCACTGGTGGGCTAATTGCGTCATGTTGTAAGAAGACGTCGGTGCAGTCGCGGAGTGAACGACTGACTAAACTTGGGCGTGAGTCTAGAGGTTCAAGAATAGGAGCCACATCTCTCATGGCATTCTTGAAGCGACTGGCATAATCAGCTACGTCCAATGATAATACGCGTGACGTGTCAAAAAACTGTCCAGGAAATCTCAGAGTTGTGCCAAATACGAGCTCAGCTGAGAAGCAGGACACGTCCGTACGTATCGTGCGGCGCAGCGTGAAGGAGGACGAGTGATAGTCGCTCCGTCCAGGGTATCGATGATTGGGGGCCATGAGCGAAGCTTTGAGTTAGCGGTGAAATCACTTAACCATGCCATTCGACATCAGGTGGTAGGACGTCGTCTCAATGTGGTTGACACGAAGCATTCGGGACAAGGCGCGGAATAGCGAGGAGGGAAATAGACGACCTCGATCTGTTGTGATGGCCTTGGGAACCTCGTAGCGGCTTATCCGCAAGTGATGAGTCCGCGGGTGACTGAATCTGCCGTGATGTTGGTGAGGGGTAGTTCCTCAGGCCCCCGCGTGATCCGGTTTACACAGGTTAACATATACCGGCTGTTTTGCGATGGGGGCAAAAGGTCTACGAGATCAAGGTGCATGTGACTGAACCGCGAGTCAGGAGAGAGAGAGATAAAGATGCAAGGAAAGGCAGGGAGGTTAACCAGACGCACATCCGGTTTGCCACCCTGCCGTGAGTCAGGAGGCGTGAATGTACCCAGTGGGCTGACCGTGTTGCGGTAGACTTTCTTTAGCTGGCACTTGAGGCAAGCACGTGTCCAGCGCGGGCGTCGATGTTCATACAAGGCCACAGATATTGCCCTGTGATGAGGCGCGGAGTCCAATGTAACTGCGGCGAAATGGTGCTGGAACGTGAAGGCGAGGACAATCGGTAGAGATGTCGCAAACGAGGGGTATCTGAAACACCTGAAGCTCGCTGTCGTCCTGTTGTGCCGTAGCCATGGCTGGAGAATGAACTGGTGGGCGCTTATCTATAGTTGCGTTGACTTCTATTCGGGAAAGTGCGTCAGCAACACGGTTGTCTTTGCCACTGATGTGCTGGATATCACTCATGAATAAGTTTAATATCTTGGATCCGAATTGGATCTGTTTCAAATTTTAAGCTGATAACTCTGGTACGTATTCAAGCTTGCGGATCCCACGTGGGGTGTGGGCAGAGTTGGTAGCGGGTGGTTGACACGTAAGCGGCTTGTGGTCGATGAGGATATGAAGCTGACTAGCTTCCAGGGAATGTCAAAAGTGCTGTGTAGTCAAATAGCCCATGAGCAGTTCGTGACTGAATGTGCTATAACGACGTTCGGTCAGTGAGAGCTTCCATGAGAAGAAAGTGACCGGCTGCGAAACTCCGTCGACCAACTGCTCTAAGCCTGCTCCAATGGCGTCGTCGGAGGCGTCCACTGTGAGTGACGCGATGGCGTTGTTCCTTGAATCCGCGAAGAGCGTTGTGTTAGCAAGAGCTTCCTAGATGGAACTGAAGGCCGTCTCTGCATCGCCCATCCAGAATATAGAAGCGTTGGGCTTCGTTTTACCGGATAGAAGTGTATGAAGTGGTTGCAAGATGGCAGCGCATTTAATGGCCAAGAAAGTCCAGTGAGAAAATTCTGAACTCGCTCATCGGTCCATTGACTACTAGTCCGTATTTGCGGAGTCGTGTGAAAACCTGACGCAGGTGAAGTTCGTGATCTTCTGCAGTGGTGCTGAACACACGTACGTAGCGAAGCAGAAGGTCAAGCCACGAAGTACCTGGTCCACTAACCACTGAAAGATTTGTGCGGCGTTTCGTCGACCGAAAAGCATGCGCATGTATTCAAACATGCTAAAAATGTTATTATGGCAGCTTCCAGTACGTCCGAAGCCTCGACAAGTATTTGGTAGCTTGCCTTTACTAATTCAATTTTTCTGAATACAGTAAAACCGTGCAGCAATGCAGTGAAGTCCTGGAAGTGCGGTATAGGATAGCGGTCCGGTATCGTCACTTCGTTGAGAGCGCAGTAGTTACCTCATGGTCTCCATTCACCTGAGGGCTTGGGAAGCATATGTAGCGGTGAAAACCAGTCACCGGAAGAGGGTCGGACGTATCCGAGTTCAAGCATGTGCTCGAATTTAAGGCTGCAATCTCGTAGTGGTCAGGAGCGAGACGACGAGCACGCGCAAACAACGGCACTACTACTGTCACTATGGGATGAGTGACACTGTGGCGTATCGGGTCTTCAAGAGATGGAGCACGAAAGAGGTCGGGAAATTCTTGCAGAAGCGTGGACCATGGCGGAGGCATTTTGGTATGAGCTTTCACGAGACGCATGGATAGCAAACTTGACGCCACACCTCGAACTGTCAGGAAAGTCTCAGACAACACGAGACGGCTATAACGTTGGTCTACCACAAGCTTAAAATGCCAAAAAAGCCGCACTGATGATGGGTACACACACGTCAACGATTAAGAAGATCCACCAAAACGTGCATCTCAGGCCGATGTCAAGCGTAACAGAAGTCTGCGCGTAGGTCCTCATGGTTGAATCATTCACCTCAATGACAGGTGGTGAGGTCTGGCGTCGTCGGCGGTCCTCCAACTTAGGAGGAACAACACACACTTCAGCACCTGTAACGATGAGGTAGTGGACTTTGGTGACGCGGTCCGTGACGTGAAATAGGTGGTTGTATGTCGGGCCTGAAGCACTGGCCGCTGTCAGTGTGTAGCCGGTGCGTTTCCCGCAATCTAACATGGCTGTTTACATGGACGATTCCGAGATCCGTATCGGTGGTGATACCAGCAGACGCTGAGAAGCAGACCTGGCAATCTTTCGCGGCTTTGGCGCTGTTTTCATGACGCGTTGTGGCAGTGGGCAACCTTGAGCGCACCCAGTTCAGTGTCCAACTGATCTACCTTGCGGTTGAGCTACTCGTTAGCTTGAAGAAGGCGGTCTAAGTGATCCTCGCGGGCCAGCACATAGAGGGTAAATTCACGTGGTCTCTCGATCGCACACATGGATGGGGCACCAGCATTCATAATCTTGTCGGCCATCCGCGTTAGTGAGTCGATGGTTTCTGTAGACGATACACTCAAAATCATCCGCACCGCAAAATCATCTGCTGTGGCAGTCGCTGTAAGAAGAAATCGCGTAGAATTAGTGCGTCCAATACAGCAGAGTGGTCTCCAATCGGGTGGCGCATGCGACTCAGAAGCTCCGTAGGCATTCGGTCACCGAGTTCTTTTGAGGTGAGTAGCTGCTGCAGCCTACGCTGTTCCGACTCAGTTGTCCGGCATATGAGCTCGTCTTCAAGGTTGTCGTAGGGGTTGTCGGGATGTGGAGAACGCAGAATGTCGCTTACAATGGCGGTGACAGCAGGTGGTAAAGCGCCGATGACATAGTCGTACCTCGCTGTTTGCAACGTTATCCGGTGTCGTTGGAAAAGTGGCTCGTTGCTCAGAAACCAGAGTTTAGAGTCCGCCTGCCAAAACTCCAGGAACCTGGGAGTAGCGACGACAGGGTCATGTACTAAGGGCTTTGGCGTGGCGTCGCTGTTGGGTGCTGTGTCCATGGTCAGCCAAAATTAATGGGTCTGAAGGCTGTAACCGTAGTAACCGAAGACGCTGAGCAGATGAGAAGTACAGGAGAAGAGCTACCGAAGAAGAGCAGCAGCCGCAGTGTCAAGCCAGGTAGAATTAGAGTTGGTCATGACGCTCGGTGCATTGACGAAAGAACGAGTAGGTGCGCGTTGCCACTCGAAGACCGCGTCACCACTTGTAGAAAGATGTGTGGCGTTTGGCTTGCACAATTTTTATTTGTCCCTGGTCTGGCATGGACGTCCGCAGACGCTCTCGTTCTTGCTGGCGTCTTCTTTTCTCAGCTGGCTCAAACACACCAAGCACCTGCGGCACAACTTCTTCGCCTTCTCCGAGACACTAACGGCTTGCCATAAACATTTACAGCAAACCCCCGTTGCAGCACAGATTTAGGGAGATGTTCCGCAAGCTACGCGCTGTCGCCGGTGATGGGGTGCTACTCGTTTCGGGCGACTTCAACGCGCTAAGAGATACGCACGAGAAACACCCAAGGGCAGGCGCCTGTAGGAGGACTCGGCAGACCTGCGGCTATAACTCATAGCGAACCCTGCCTATTCCACGCGCAGAGGACATAGCACGTGCTTTGACACGCTATCAGACTTTTCGTTCGTGACTCACATAGCCAACACGCAGCGGCACAACATGCAAGAGGTTCAAACAATCAACCATTCCTTTTAGATATTCGAATTGATACAGGGTAGTGTGTTATCCGGTGTCACTTCGATAGCGAATGGAAGCCCAGAGAATGTAGTCTCTCTCACGTGTAATGGGTTGTATTTTGTAAGACACGCAAGGAACGTGAGCGAGGTGGTAAGCCGATAACGAATATTAAAGTATGGACCAAAAGGCTCAGGGCAAGAGGTCCCTCCAGAGGCAAAACTTCCTGTGATTGAAAGCACGCTCCTGCACATGTGGGAGGCCAAGCAGGGTCTGCTGAAGAGATGGAAGCGTCAAAGGCGCTACAGAATGTTACAAAACTGGACAGGGAGGTAGAAGAACACGCGTTACAGGTAAGCCACGTGCTTTCGAAGGAGACGTGCAATAGCCTCGAAAGACAGATGCGCGTGCGAGAGCTTGGTGCCTCTTTCGGCCCTTTCTGGATCTGGAGGAGAGCAAGAGCACTCATGGACACAATATTGGCATACTGGCAACCTGGATGACGAGTCAATTACGCGACTCAAGGTCTACGTTAACGACTGCTGGCAAGAGGGTTCACTCCCCAGATGCATGAAAACTAACCCACCTGATCATGACACCGAAGCTAGGCAAGCAGGTGAAGATTGATAACCTAAGACCAACTTCGCTCACGTCCTGCCTGAGCAAAGTCATGGAGCTTGCGGTCCTGACTCGCATGACTGAATTACCTGAAGGCGCTCACATCTCCCCTCCCCCCCCCACGATGTAAGTATTTCGTCACAACCTTTCTGCGCAGGACGTGATGCTGCAGCTGAAACATCAGATCGTAGACAGCAATTCTTGTTCCACCAATGCGATTCTTGGCCTTGATCTGAAATAAAACTAGTGACAGCTTACAGCATGCGGTGATTTTCGACCGTGTCCGATCGCTGGGATTAGGCCAAAGGTTTTAAAACTATATACGTAATTTCCTCATCAGCAGGCGTGCCAGCGTCGTCTTCGGCAACGCAGAATCACCGGAATTAAAGACAGGACTGACGGGTACACCACAAAGCTCTGTCATGTCGCTCATGTTGTTCAACTTTGTCCTTCTTGGCCTACCTGAAAAACTGTCTACAATAATTTGGTGGTGGGAGATCCGTCGATCCTGACTCAGGATCACGGATTGAATTGTGGCATAGCGCCTGAGTTGGCCAGTTCTGTCTACAATAGAGGGGCTGCATCACAGCTTTTGTGGTGTGTCGGCCACGTGGAACGAATGCTTCAGATGGGCGCGTACGTGGTCCCGGAATTCTTGCGAGGTATAGGCCTCGAATTTTCGGTGGCCAAGTCCGAGCTACTACTCTACAGACCCACAAAAAGGAGCCGCAAAGCTGTCCTTTTCGGCGGAGGAGAGTAATTAGAGTAATAACGGTAGACGGTGTTCCCATACCAAGCGTAGAGCACATAAGGATATTGGGACTACACTTGTAGACTAACTTTCACAATGGTGAGATGGTACGAAGATGTAGACGTTCGGTAGATCGACTCAATTTGACTCCTCCACCGCACAAGCAAGAAACGTAGCAGTATGCGTATAAAACTGCGCGATCCGCCTCGTACAGGCTTACGTGATCAGTCGCATAACATTCGTAGCCCCTCATCTAAAGCGGCTCGCGTCCAAAAGAAACAAAGTTAATTGCATGATTCGCAGGCATACCTGTCACCGCGAGCACCGACACGTTCTTAGAGCTGGACCAGCAAAACACTCTGGGCAAACCGATAGAGGTGCACAACATTGCTTGATACGAGCGATTGTTCAAGTGCGAGGCGGGCAGGCGCATCCTCGAGTCTTGAGGTATAACATACCATACACAATGCGGGGAGAAGACGATGGTTCCGATCACGGTCCGCAACCTTGGCATTGTTCGCCGTTTCCCATTCGGTGGCTGCCTACACCCCCGAGAGCGTAGCGATGACATTAATAACACAACAACAGCTGGAATGGTCGTGCGGTGATTGCCTGACCACATTAAATGATATTACACAACATTACATATACTAAAGAGACGAAATACCCACCACCAAACAACCAAATATACAAAAGACAGGCCGTAACTTTGAAATTATTGCAAACACATGCGTGCCCCAGCCCCGTGATCCTACGCCTGTATTATCCAAGCCTATACCAGACAAAAGTGTGTAGAAAGAGGGACACAATGCAGCACAAAATTTGGGAGTGTGCCGTAAAAGTTAATGTCGCTGCCACCACTCATTTTGCGACGCGCGTTAGGTGGGAACGGATGCAGAGGCGAATCGTTACTGCTACCCCCGCGCAAGGGCCGGCTGCCCCGGCGACTGCGGTCACTGCTGCGAATTGGCTGCGACAGCGACTGGGAGGCGGCACTAACCATGCAGCGACGAGCTGGCCAACGAGCTTTGGGCCGCCAGGCAAGCTGAAGATGCCGCCTGGCTCCAAGGACTTCATGCAGTCACCTGAGACACCGCCATTATCATCGCAAGAAGGCGAAAAAGAACAGAAGTTAATCCCCTCCCACCCCCTTCCCCCTTCTCGCCTTACCCGAAGGGCACTGCCGGACTTCAAATAAAGTTCATTCATTCATTCATTCTCGTTATTCTTATGTAGATATTACCTGTCAATCACCTGTTGCGCCTACCAACACACCTGCGGCCGCTGGTATACGGGTATGTGTTAAAAGGGCCTAAAAGAGAGGGTCCGACAACATACGCGACAAGATTTTTATGTTATTAATCATGTCATGAACAGACACTCATATTTGTTGAACGCTCTTACGCTGCCATACGAATTTTAGTCTAAACCAGGTGATGAATGGTAAGGCCATCTCACTAATGAAATCTGTACCGAAATTGGTATGGCATAACTTGCCCATATCACTAGCATAGTGACTAGTCGTAACATGATAATCATGAGTTTTATGTAATGAACGTCATCACTTACATGTGATGGTCTTGCTTCCCTTGCGGCAGTTTAGTTCACATGACATATTGCAAAACTGGTATGGTATGACATGACTGCGTTGCGAACATAAGTGACAGGCCCTAACGTGAAAATCATGACATGCGTATCATGTGAGAACATGACAAGTCACGCTCGTGATGAGCTCGCGGTGGTTTCGCTAGCTTCACATTTACCAAATTTGGTTTTACGTGACGCCATCGGACGACGAAGGTAAATCACACACCCAAACATGATTATCACGATTTGCGTGTCATGTAAAACATGACCACCCGCCACGCTCATGATGCATTCGTGGACATTTCGTAAGCTTTTTAAATATACCAAACTTAGTATTACGTGACCTGAAAGACGACAGAGGTAAACGACATGTCCAAAAATGATAATCATCATAGGCGTGTCATGTAAAACATCACTACATGGTACACTCATAGTGCACTGGTGGTCATTTCGCTTGCTTCATATATACCAGATTCGATGTTGGGTACGTGACGTGAATGGATGACGAAGGTATATGGCTGGTGCAAGCTTGATAACCATGACGTGTGGATGATATAAAAACATGAGTACATACCACGCTCATGATGCGGTCACGGCCGTTTGGTTAGCTTGACATATACCAAAATTAGTATTACGTGACGTGAACAGACGAGAAAGGTAAATGACACGTCCAAAAATAATAATCATGATAAGCTTGTTGTTAAACATGACTACATGCCACGCTCATAGCTTGCTCGTGGCCGTTTCACTAGCTTCACATATGCTAAAACTTGTATTACGTGACGTGAAGGGACAACGAACACAAATTCCAGGCACAAACGTGATAATTAGGACACGAAATCAAGTACGGCTTAATTAACTTTCCTATTATTGCTTTTGCTGGCATTGCGAACGTTAGTGGTGCCGTCGTTACGCGACAATAAACAAAATTATTGAATGTTATCTACATACGTGAATGCGCAAAATATTTCTACTTGTATTTACTGCGTTCTCCGTTCGTCCGCATCGTAACGTTGTGCTAACTTTAAAGTGACATATCAACCTTTTTCATTCGTGCTTCGCATATTATCGATTTCCACTGTACATGGGGTTCACCAGTAGTTCGTCTGTTGTGTTTGAAGCTTTCGTGCCTTGACGCTTACTAATATGCTATGTTTCCTGGTACAGCTTGCTAGTGTCCTGTCTAATAACTACTGTATCTCCAAAGTCTAGTTCACACTTCCTAATAATACTCGTCAGGATATTATTCATTGCTTCAACGTGAAGGGCAGTTTCCACGATAAAAGTGGGGCCTTTGTTCTAAAGCGACACCCTCAGTGCTACATCATAGATTGGCTTGTTCTCTATCAGTTTCTGTGGTTCCTTCTTCAAGCCTTTGTAAATTCAAGACCTTACCATTATATAGTCACTGCATCGTAACTTGTCAAGCACTTCTACATCCTGCACCATGCCTGGGTGTGCACTCAGCATAAAGTCTATTTCGTTCTTACTTTCACCATTAAGGTTCCTTCATGTCAACTTACGCTTCCCTTGTTTTGGTAGAAGGTATTCAAGATCCGTACATTATTGCGTTCTGCGAATTTTACTAATAGCTCTACTCTGGCATTTCTAGTAACGATGCCATAATCTCCTACTCACTGGTTTTCAGCCTCCTTTTTCTCTACTTTGGCACTGAATTCGTTTTTATTTCACGTCTTTATTGAAACTTTCAAATAATACATTATCATGACTGGATGCAGGCACGTGAGCCTGTACCACCTTAATCTTGTATCTCTTATTGAGTTTAATAACGATACCTACTTCCCTTTCATTAACCTTAAAGTATTACCCTATGTTATCGACTCTATGTGGAAAAGGAACCCAACCCCAGTTCTCTTCTGTCAGCCAAGCCACAATAAAAGAGAAGGAGCCTTTTCTATTGAAGTGTACAGGCTTCATTTGCCCTCCTAACCTCACTCAGCCCAATCACATACTATTTAACACCATCTAGCCCCTAGAGATCAGAATTACTTGCAAAACAGACTGTGTAGGCTTGAACCAGCTCGAGCATATTAGATAGAATTTTAGTTTGTCAGTCTCAGACCACACAGGTGCACTAACATAAATGTTATGTACAAAATGTAATGTAGTTCTCTGATTTTAAGAGGAGAAGCTAACCGGAAGTTCCGTTTACAAAGTTCAGCACTCTATAGGCTATCCTTTGTGTAGGATATTCAATGCACTTTGTATAAATAAGCGTTGACAAAAAATCAGCATCACGGTATATATACTTAGTTACTCGCGTTACCTGGATGGTGTACAATGTATAATCAAACGGGTCTGAATTGTGTTTGCGAGTGAAGGACATGCATTGGTACTTACTGATACTCTGAGACACGCGCCACCTAGCACAGCATGCCGCGCGTAGTACAGTCTGAATTTTGTTGAAAGCAAAGTAATGGTCAAGGAGAGATCTAACACAATGACGAATTCATTCCTTCTTTTATATATTCTTCAAATACAGGCTGCACTGTTATGGAATAATGCCCCAATTGTAATATTATGCAGACGTGTTCATTGAAGTAATGCTGATGGTTAAAACTCGCAGCGACGACACCCTCAGATCACTACAATGATAAACTGGCATGGGAAATCTTGTCATAAAAAATTATATCACTGGTAACCAGTCTAGGCCACCACTTTTTCATCAGCCTTTCAATATTCAGACAGGCGTTTCTGGTAACCAGTTATGCGTCTCTAATTCGGCGTTGTGTTTTCAACGTATACCATGTCATTTGGATTACGTACTACTGGGTGTCAGGAATGCTTCAGCAGCTAGTGAATCACTGATATTTTATCAACTTGCATCTCACCATTTTATACCTGCTGGGCTGGAACTACCACGAAATAAGCCTTGATAATTAGGATGTTTTCATTAATGAAGAAGCAACAAAAAACACTGAGACGAATACTTATCATAGCAAGGAGCAATATGTATGGTAGGGAAAATTATTATGGTTTTACTTCGATGATGTAGCAAAAGCAAGAGAGGACATCTCTTGAAATTTAAGGTAGCAAGAGCAGTCACACAACCTCGCTTCACTCTAATGAAATCAGAACACATAAGAACTTTAATTAGGGATTAAGTAAGGATAGATTCACAAGAAATAATAATAAAAAAGATGGCATATGAAGATAAAATAACAGCCGCTTTAAACAAAGAAGAATCATATGCACTTGAATTGCTTTTAGTTTTCAATCCACTAAGCTTAGAAACAATACCTGCGCAAGAAAGTCTGTGTGGTGATCCCCAAAATACCAGTCTCAAAATAAATTTAACAAATCATATGTCTTATTAAGCTTCGGATAAAAAATTCAACAACTGAAATAATTTCATACGATCGCCTCATTGGGGGAACGACGTGCTTTCAGTTTTGAACAAAACACTGCCCTTCTCCCCCAGAACAAAAACATTTCCAATTGTGTGAGCGCGACACTGCTAAAGATAGAGAATGGACTGGCTTTACCAATAAATGTTCTTCAATGAATTCTATGCACCACAAATATCAGGTAAATTAATAGTTTGTCAAACCTATTAATTTATTATGGCTGTCAAAGCATGCGATAAAGAAGAAATACCCGTATTCATTGCATTACCAAGATGCATTATGACGACGTATGCAATTTTCTCTACAAGAAAAGCAGAAAATTAAGCCAAATAAAAAAGCGGTCAGGCAAGAATAGGAAGGCTAAGTACTCTACCTACAGTGTCCAATCTACGGCAAGTTATTCAGGACAACAGCTGACAAAATTTAGGAATTGAGTTAAACATGACTGTCCTGAAAGTATTGTTCTTTACCTTCCAAAAAGACAAGAATCACGATTGGTAGTGAGCCTGTAGAATTCACCCGAGAGTGTGTTTGTCGAGGCCACATATTGCTAGAGTTTCTTTGTGATGCGAAGAAAGTTCAGAGAGAACATTTATATTGACAGATGTTCATTTTGCAAACGATACAAAGTTATGACTGGTACATAATCCTTGAAAAGAAAATGTGCAGTCATTTATTTTTATTGTCTTGAACAAACGAGAGAAAAATTTGGAGGTTAACAACATAACGTGCGAGGAAGTTGAGGACCACACATGTAGAAAATTGGTGGTGTGTACGAAAAAGTAAACACAGTTCACCCATAATTTCAGTGGGCATTATGAGGTAAAAAAAAGAGAGATGAATTTAGGGCATGTCACCCTTGGAACTTATATAAATAATTTTTTCTCTTCTTATCCCTCTTCTTTTGTTGCTGTTTTTTTGAAGTGAGTGCTTTGGTGGCCAGCCTACTGACTAGAAACCTTCCACTCCAAAGATTCGATCTCACTGCCATTGGGCTCGGTGAAATCCAAACGAGGGAGAACAATAACACTCTGAACGAAACTATACAGCTTAAAAGACGACAAAAAAAAAAACACCTGAGCACTCCGCATACGTGGTTACCCAGGGAAGCTGAAACTTGTAACCACAGACGGTTGCAGACTACATAGCTGAAACCAAAGTGCCGCTCGAGATAATCACGCCAAATTCGGAAGTAAACTTCGGCTATGGCCCCCGAGAGGGCGGGCGCGTAAACTGTTTTTCTCCGGCCGTCCCAACTACATGAAGCGAGTTTCCATAGGTGGACGTCGCTCACTTTTTTAACCGCACCGCGGCGCTCCTACGGAGAAGTGAAAAGGCTTCCGTGCTGATGGTGCAGTTTGTATGCGGCGATAAAAAAAATGGTTTTGCGCTTTTTATAACCTCACGCTGATTTGGAAATTTTGGGTCAAGGCGTACCAGAAGTAAAGTTACTGCTGGGGCATCTATATTTTCAGATAGAGTTATTTTGCAACCGATTTGCACCGCTCATATTGAGATGCCTCCGCAAAAGATCTGTATGCGCAGGAAACTTACTATACTTCGAAGTTAGCGGGCTGTATTGTGTAGGGGCACTGAAAAAGGAGTAAAAAAATGAGAGCCTGATCTGCACGGGAAGTAGAAAGAATGCCGCTTCTACGCTCACCGCTTACACTATAAACGTATTTCTTTATTTATTCATGGAACTAGCATTCTTTTTTTTATTGTAACGCTATTTCGATAAGTCGTGCACACGCTCTTGTGTAATCAAAGCTACCTCCCACCGCGCCGCAGAACCACGAAACAGGCAGGAGACTGCAGCACTCGCTATACATCTAGACTACGTCTGCATTGAAATTCGCCGGTTCGGCGACTGCCACAGGCTGGTTACAGGCACGTTTTTGTCAATTATGGTCACCCATTCGCACTGTGAGTTTTGCGGTGTTCAGTAGGTACGTTAGCAATGTAAGAACAAAAATTGAAATCTTTTGCTCTTTCAAGAAAAACGCAACGCGCCTTCAGAGCTTGGTGTACTTGGTATGAAACACTGTGTTATTTGCACTTTTATTCTTCAGTAGTCTACACTGTCGAATATTTAGGTTTCTTTAGAAAGACGCCACTCTGCAGCATGTGCGACCCTTTGATTTGGATGCAGTCGAGAGTACTGTAATTGAACACGATGCTGATATTGCCTTGTCGCTACCAAAATATAGTCAAAATATAGATGACGAAAAAGTCGACGATGAAAATTCAAGCATTATCACTCTGAAAGATGCGGACAGTATATGTGTCCACTAATGAAAGCCTTCTACAATGTTCAGAGAAAATTACTTATAATTTCATTTCAGTCACATGACCAGGACACTCAGTTACATAGCGCATAACTACTTCGGATGACCATCTCATAAATATCCGTATGCGATAAAATAGTAAAAGGAGTATTCACGTTAGGAGAGGAATATGATACAACGACGACAATTAGCCCACTTTTCATCCATATGCACCTCCAGAAAGGACAAATGCTATAACTAAGATATAATTTTGAATGGAAGAATTTGACACTGACATGAAAATAGAACGTAAACAAAAAATGTATTACTGCCACAGACGCATTCACACCTCTTTACATGGATCATTAACAGGAGCATTCAACAGTGGCTATGCCTTTCATTGCCCATTGGTCTAAAGTAAATGCGGCAACACAAAAAAAAAATATCAGCCTTCAGTGCAGCCAGAAGATTATGGAGGTGATTCTCGCTCGTACGCGTAAAAAAACATATGCGCCCACTTGAATTGCGTACGCTCTGCTTTTTGTCGTGGTCTCCACTGCCGCAGGAATCCACAGTGAATGCGCCCTCTTGTGGTAGCGAGACGTGCGAGACGATACACGTTAGTTTTGCTAGGAAGTATCGGCTAGAGCACTGCCCGAAATCTCAGGCCTATCCCGGCTAAGCCATCGTTTGATCAAGCCCGGACCGGGCTCGGACCCCTGAGCTTCTGGCTTGGGTCAGGCCTGGGCCTGAATCAGGTTCGTATTAGGCCCGAGTGCTGAGTCTCCTCTACAAGATAAATACGCCAACTTATACTTAAATATTGCAGAGAGATCCATCTGTATGCGACCTGTGGCGTTACCTTTACTTAGCCTTAAGGCATTTTCAGACGTGTACAAACATTGACAGCGGCAGTAGTTAAAAGACTAAATTAAACAATCAACCTTTAACACAGTATAAAACAACGAACAATTCATTGAGAGCGCTTTCGAAGAGAATGCTAAATACGCTGTTTTGTGCGTCGGTTTCAGGTTCGTCAGCTAAATTAGCTAAATTTCATCGCTCTGCGATGATCACAACTGGAGTGATTTAAAAATTTCGAAATGGCTATAGACTATTGGTACGAATAAGTTTATTCGCGCATTTGACTAGACCGGCTATTTCCACTGGTTATAAAGTAATTCAATATTTTAAAATTTGCAGTCGTAATTACTGTTTCTACACATATGAAGATGCCTTGTGCCAAATTGTCATTTCAAGCCAAACGCACCAGCCATTTTGGCGACCATCTCAAATGTAGGCGAAAAATTCATGCTGATTTACTGCTTTGAAAACAGTCAACTTCATAAATATTTGGAGAGAAAAAAAATTTGATCAAGTAGCTGTCCTCCGAACTTCCCGGAATGTCGTTTGGGTGTTGTTCATTGAAAATTTTATTTAAAAGTACCGCTCTATTTTTTCGCCAAGATTTGTATACGTGGTAAATAAGGGTGTCTCTGTAAGGTTCTTGAGGCTCAGTAATACTAGAGCATTTTTACTGAAGCATACGCCTCCTGCCCCGCCGTGGTGGTCTAGTGACTAAAGTACTCGGCTGCAGATCGCAAGTTGCGTGATCAAATCCCGGCTGCGGCGGCCGCATTTCCGATGGAGGCGGAAATGTTGTAGGCCCATGTGCTCAGATTTGGGTGCACGTTAAAGAACCCCAGGTGGTCGAAATTTCTGGAGCCCTCCACTACGGCGTCTCTCATAATCATATGTTGGTTTTGGAATGTTAAACCCCACATATCAATCAATCAGCATACGCCTCCAAGAATTTAGCCTAAATGTGTTTATGTTTGCATTTTTTCTATGGCAACACTGCTATTTGGTTGAATATCTGAGTTGTGAATACTTACTTCAGAGAAGGTATATTTTAACGAAAAAATATTTTAGACCTCTCCACCTGCTAAACCACGGGAAAAAATTACAAATTGTGCAAAATTGTCATTTTTGTTCATATTGAGACACTATTTGCACCATGTGGTGGTCCAATCAAAATCACCTTTATACCTAAATCAACACTGTCTCAACCTGGTGCAATAAATGGCTTATGACTCTCAACTCTAACAAATCTAAATGCATGTCAATAACCCGGCGATCTATTTCTCCCCCCTGTACCTACAGAATTAACGCCGTTCCCCTCCAGCATGTCTCTTCATATAAGTACCTCGGCGTTTACATTACCAACAATCTATCTTGGCACACGCATGTTACCTACATCTGTAATAACGCTAACCGAACGCTAGGATACTTACGCCGCAACTTTTCTCGCACTCCGCTGTCCCTCAAAATTCTATTATACCGATCACTAATTCGCCCAAAGCTTGAGTACGCGTCCGCTATATGGGATCCCGTGCAGCAAAATTTAATTAACGCGTTAGAATCTGTTTAGAACCGCTCAGTTCGGTTCATTTGTTCTAATTATTCCCGTACTGCTAGCATATCAGAAATGAAATCTAACCTTGACCTACCCAATTTAACTGTCCGGAGGAAACTGGCGCGACTGCATTTTTTTCATAAGATATTTTTTCACAATCCATCAATGAAGCGAGACCTCATTTCACAACCGTCATACCACTCATCGCGTATTGATCATCAGCATAAGGTTGCCATTCCGTTTTGCCGCACCAACTTCTTTTCAGCAGCCTTCTTACCGAAAACAGCCGCCGATTGGAACCACCTTCCCTCTTCCGTTGTAACAATAACAGGCCCTTTGTTATTCAAGACTGCAATTTCTCAGCAATGCTTGTAACTATACGCAGTTTCCATTATCTATCTTTGTCTTTTATGTGCTTGAATTCTTATACATTTTTAGTTGACTTATGTTGCCTTCCCAATTTGCGCATCTGACACTTGTTTCTTTATTTTGTCTTTTTTTCTTGTGTGTTATAAATGTTGTACCCACCCCCTCTGTAATGCCCTACGGGCCCTGAGGGTATTCTAATAAATAAATAAATAAATAAAAAGAAAATGAGCAGTTTTTTAGATGACAAATCTTATCACCAAATTTATTGTTTTAAAGAAGAAAATATGTTTTGAGCTTTCTAGTTGGCGCCTGTCTTCTCATTTGGTCATACGACATCTGCCGCCTTGAAATTACCCATTGTCGCAATGCAGAAGTTCAAAAATTGTTTCCTTCCTTAAAACAAAAAATTTTAACATAAAGTCTGCCACATGAAAATAACTGTTATTTGCTTTTAATTTAGCATAAAGGTGATTTTGAAATGGCCAACCGCATGGTAGTAATTGCGTCGGAATATGAACAAAAATGACAATGTTGTGAAATTTGTGATTTTCTTTTTGTTTTTTTAGGAGCTCAAAAAATTCTAAAACCATTTTTTTTTCAAAATATTTCTTCTACGAAGCAGGAAGTTATTATTCAGATAGTAATACAAAATGCAGTATTGCAATAAAAATTTAAACACCTTTTGGCTGATTTCTTGCGAGCATAGGTGCCAGAAAAATTGCGCTGATATTACTGAGCTTCAAACACATCACACAAACACTGTTACTTAACATGTAGACTTGATTTGGTATAGAAAAAAGAGTGGTACTTTTAAAACAAACTTTTTCACAAAGAACACACTCAAACGACTATCTGAAAAGTTCCAAAAGCAGCCACGTGGAGGAAAAATTTATTCTCGGAAATATGCTACCGTTTCACTTTTCAATGCAGTGAATTAGCACAATTTTTTTTTCAAACACATTTGCCAAAATCGCCGGGACGTTTGACATCGAATGACCCTAAAGTAAAAAGGAAAACCGCGGTTAGGACGCAAATGCCTCCTTTTTGTAATATTTAAATATTATTGCACAGATTTCTTGAAACTTCTTGTATATCAATAAAATGGAGTGTTTAGTCAGTTTGGGCTTGTTGTCTTTAGGGTATTAACATCATGAAACGACCCAGGTTACGCAAGATGCCGTAGTTGAGGGCTTCAGTTAAGTTGGACCACTTGGAGCGGATCGGCATGCACTAAAAATGGAAAGTACAAGACGTCTAAAATTTTACTCCGTAAGTATATGCTACACGCAATTTCAAGAAAGCCATAATATTAGTTTAAATCATTATATTGGGTGAAAATTGCTTTTGCAATTTTTGAGGACAGGTTTGCCAGGTGGTACTGCTGCAACAGGCAATGATACTATGCTAACGTCACAGATGGTCGACAAGATGTTTGCGTTTGTATGTAAGAAAAAAATTCATTGCGATACTTTCGCATGCCCACCATGCCTTTTTCCGCCTGCGTGCTCCGTAGACTCCTTAACGCGACTCGTGAGCCGACTGTTGTTGATGAACTGAAGTTCGAGATGCAAGGTGACTCATATTACAGGCGCACCGATAAATGCAAATGTTGCTGTTTTTTGTTCTAGCAACGCAATTGAAAAATATTCATCACTCAGCAATCAGCCAAAGGTGTTTAGCATTCAAGTGGAATTCCCATCGTATAAAACAAGCTTTTTCTTAATTTTACGGCCACCTTCGCATTTCTCGTATTTTGAAAGTAATTCTTAAGCGTCCTCATTCGTCGAAGCGCAAGTGTTCTTATGGCACTCACAAACGTAGAAGCACTTCCACAGACAAAGTAAGAGCACTAATCATAACTCCAGAAAATGCTCCGTGTGCTCGCAACACTGGTCAAAAACAAAGATGGCTGTGGTTAACAGGGTCAACGTGGCACTTTCGCTTGATTGTGGCATCGGATATTGTTGGTTCGTTGATGGCGAAAAGTAGCTGGCTGCAGACTATCTCTTTCTCAACGACATAACGGATTTAAGTTGAGAAACAGTGGAAATAAGAGTGCTGTGCATGAAACATCGAGTCTCTTCGGTTAACCGCGTAAGATTCACTTAAAGATTAAATACCTCTCTAGGCAGCCCGAGGTTGAAGAAGGCAACCACTCGTCGGTGTAGTGGTTAGAGTGCTCGGTTGCTGACAAAAAGGTCGCGGGTTCGACTTCTGCTGCAAATGTCCCATTACAATAGAGGCGAAATGGTAGAGCTCCACGTAGTGTGCGATGTCATAGCACAATAAAAACACCAGGGGCCGAAATCACAAAGCTTTCTCTTGGCTACGCATTTTGTTAGCCAAGAATTCTCTTATCTCGAGGGATTAATATAGTTCGGGTACGAATTTAACTTATTCGGCACTTAAGAGGGTCAGGAGCACACACGATAGCCGATGACATGACAAGGAAAGAAAGAAGTGTGTGCCGATAAAATCAAGGTAGCACGCAAAGCGTCTAGCATCGAGGATATACGATAGTAGCCAATGATTTGCTGCATCGAAGTTTCAGTTCCGCGAGCGTCTGCATCTAAGTTTCAGTCTGGGAGCGTCTGTACGAAATGCCGCGTACGTTGTAATAGACGTCTTGGTGTGCTGTGCAAAAAGCCAAGCAGTCGCCTTTCATCAATGACTGTAGCTAAAAAGTAAATTCCTCGATGGCCTTAAGCAATGGATTCGTGTACTATCTCGCCAAGTACAAGTAAGCAACACTCGAGGTGCACCACATCAGTGAAACCACGCGTAAATGGATTCATGCATTGTTTGAAAATGTGCCTCAAATGTCTTCCCCTGTTTAACGCGACCAGTTAGCCTACAATTTAATGAAGCTGCGCTGGCACTCAACTGATCCGGTGTAATCGAGCATGGTGTAGTGGTGAACGTAAAGGTGTTTTGTACCTACACGTAAAAGGTTGCCTTTCTTACAATATTCCTATTACAAGACACCTGACTGACTTTTGTGCCTTCGGACGAATTTTGCAGAAATGCAGAACAGCAGTAATCAAATGAAATTGTGAGCGGAATTTCGCAGGTTTCATGCACCGCAGCATCTTTATAAAGCCGCAATGCGAGAACGTACATATGCTTACGCTTAGATATGTATCTACGTAAAACGAGAGAGACTCGTAGGGAGGTGTTTCAGTGCTAATGCTTCTGACAAAACACGGTGCAAATATTTAGTCCATTGTTGTTCGAGTGAGCAAACAACACAAAAGACGTGTATACGAGTCTTAAAGTCAAGACTCGTATCGTTACCACACGTGCGAAAAGGAGGAACAAAGAGACAGAGAGACTCTCGTTTAGTCTCCGCGAAAGCTTGAAAGCGATAGATAATAAAGACAATTTTCAGGCACAGCAGACGTCAGGGAAAGTTTCCGCAAAGCAGCGTCCGATGCTTGGAGAGCATAAAAAAGCGGAGCACCCGTTTTATGGGAGCGACAGCCACACAGAAAGCGAGATGAAGTGTGACTGTCTTTTGATGTGAGAATCATTGCTAATTATGAGAGTTGTGAGTTAGTTAGCCAAATATTCCCAAATAACCACAATGGAAACAAACTGAGTACAAATTCAAGAAAAGTGGCACTAGAAACAGTAAATTCAAAATAGTTGATTAGCGTTGTCATAGGCCGATGTATTTTTATTTTTTTATTTATATTTAGCAAAATATGGGCAGGTAGCCTACGCTGCAGCCAGCTATGCCAACAGCATGACAGTAATGTACAAGATAAATAGTACATGGTTATACAGCCACACATGGCAGTTTCTATCTTTTAGTAACCTTCGGTGAACACATTCTAATAATTTTTCCTACTTTTGACCAAGTTTCACCGCATGTTTTTGCACTAAGTCATTCGAAGCATTGACGATATATTGTGGCCCGTGTTGCCGACTTAGATCCTGTATTGCTCATGCCACTTCAGGAAATCGCATCCAAAGACCTCAGTGAGCATGTTTCTTCCTCCGCCTTTACCACAGCTATCAGCAGTGGCAGGACAAATTCACAGACTCAGCAGCTGCTCACATTGTTACAAAAACACGCTAATTCTTTCGGTATGTGCTCGTCTAAGCTGGGCCGCACTACTACTGCAGCACATTGAATTCAAACAGTTGGGACATCTATCGTGCACCACCAATTCTGCCGCGTGTCTCTAGCTGAAAGAAAAATTGTAGAAGAAAACGTTGCTGACATGCTTAAACGGGATGTCTTCCATCCCTCAGCTAGCGCTTGGTCGTCTCCTATTATTTTGGTCCGCAAAAAGGATGACTATGTGCGTTTTTGCGTGAACTACCGGGCGCTCAATAAGATCACACGCAAGGACGTGTACCCTAAGCCACGCATTGACGACGCCCTTGATTCCCTACAAGGCACGGAATTCTTTTCAAGCATCGACTTGCGTTCTGGGTACTAGCAGATTCCCATGCATGAAGACGATAAGAAGAAAACGGCGTTCGTAACCACCGACGGGCTCAACGAATTCAACGTGAATCCTTTTGGGCTCTGCAATGCACCCGCGACTTTTGAGAGCATGATAGACACCATGATGCGCAGCCTAAAATGGAAAAGTTGCTTTTGCTACCTGAACGACATTGTTATCTTTTTTGTCAACGTTTCTTGAGCACGTAGAACGATTTGAGCAAGTTCTGACATGCATTGCCGGCGCCGGGCTCCATATAAACACTAAGAAATGCTCTCTTGCTAGGAAATCTATCAAGATCTTAGGACACGTCATTAGCAAAGATAACATTCAGCCTGACCCTGACAAGGTTTCTGCAGTCCTTCCTTTTCCGCGTCCCGAAAGACCAAGGAAGCTTTGCAGTTTCCTTGGCCTCGCCTCTTATTTTTGCCGGTTTCTTCAGAACTTCGCCTCTATAGCTGCTGCTCCATTACACCAGCTACTTGCTTCCAACGACCCCTTTCTGTGGTCTCAATATTGTCAAACGGCATTCGACCTGTTGAAAGGGGCCCTCACGTCTGAGCCTCTGCCCTGCCACTTTGACGAAGCCGCACCCAACTACCCTCCATACCAACGCCAGTGGCCTTGCTACAGGAGCTGTTCTTCTACAACGCGACAAGTCTTCCCTAGAGAACGTTGTTGCATACGCCGGTCGCGTACTCACCCATGCCGAAAAGAACTTCACGATAACTGAGCAAGAGTGTTTGACTGCGGTTTGGTCGGTGCAGAAGTTCTGTCCCTATCTACACGGCCGTCACTTCACAATGGTTACGGACCACTACGCCTTATGCTGGCTTTCTACACTGAAGAACTTGTCTGGACGCTTCAGCAGTGGATACTACGCTTGCAGGAGTACGACTTTGACATAACTTATAAATCAGGTAGAAAACATCAAGATGCCGACACTTAATCTCGTTGCCCGCTTCCAACTACCCATATCAGCGTTGGTACGAACTCAACCGCCACATCAACCAAAGTGCATGCGCTCGCATCAATAGGGCAACCCTTTTCAGACGACGAGCCAACATTCACCTCCCGCCAGCGCTCCTATTCATACTGCAGACGCATGATCAACCACCTTTCGGGAGTTTCTCATTCACCAAATGCGTGACCTCATCGTGAACTCCTGCACTTTAAACTTGAATATGGGGTTCTCTATCGCCACATTTACCATCCTGACGGTGAGCGCTGGGTTCCTGTTCTGCCACGCTCTCTTCAACTTCAGGTGCTCGAAGCCTTCCACGATGACTTGACTGCTGGTCGTCTTGGTTTTCAAAAAAACACTTGACCGCATTGGATGTCAGTTATTACTGGCCTGGCCTTTTTTTCTTCTAGTGTAGCGCGGCATGTCGGTTCTTGCTACCTATGCCAGCGTCGTCAACTCCAGACGTCTGCACTTGCTGGACCTCTACAGCCACTTCCGTGCCCTTTAATGCTGTTTGAGCTTGTAGGTGTCGACTTTTACGGGCCTCTCCCCGTCACATCTGCTGGCAAACGATGGATAGTGACCGCCGTGAACCACCTGACGCGCTACGCTGAGACGTCCTTTGTTATTACAGGCTCAGCTATGGAAGTTGCAGACTTTATTCTTGACGCTATATTCCAGCGTCATGGGGCTCCTCGTGTACTGCTTATTGACCGCGGCAAAGTGTTCCTATCACAAATGATAAATGAAGTAATGCGCGCTTCTAGAACTACTCAAAAGACAGCTTCAAGCTACCAGCCTCAGACAAATGGTCTCACAGAAAAATTCATCGAAGCCCTGCTGACTTGATAGTTGTTTACATCCAACCCGATCACAAAACGGTGATACTCTTTTACCCTTTCTGACCTACGCCTACAACGCCACCGTTTAGCGAACAACTTACTACTCACCGTTTTACCTCGTCTACGGACGCACCCCGACTACCTTTCTCGACGTCTCCTTCTCTAACAGGCACAGCAATTCATGTCAGTCTTCTAGCGAAGAACACATTTCTCGCCTGGCGAAGTCTCGCCACCAGGCTCGCATCAATACTGAAGTGAGACAACATGAGCAGAAGATCATCTATGACGCATCCCATCACGTTGTGTCTTTCTAACCTGGTGAGTAGGTGCTGCTTCTCACACCTATTCGCACTCCTGGTCTCTGTGAAAATTCCAACTGTGCTTCATGGGGCCATACCTAGTTTTAGAACAGACTTCGCCGGTAAATAATCGTGTGACACCTCTTGCCGCCCCAACAGACCACCGTTACCGCAGCACCAAGATTGTCCACTTTTCTCGCATGAAACATTTCCCGCGACCCCGTCACTTTGACTTACGGCAGCCAAAGTGTCCGCTTTTAAGTGGGGAGGATCAGTGTGGATGTTTGTTACTTACATCATTCTCATCCCTGCATGATGATAATCACCATCATTTGATTGTCTCTTTGTCCTCATGGGCACTCTGTGTCATCATCATTGTCGGTGTACTGGCTCTGCCCGTTCGTTTTGCAAGGTGCTTTCCTCAAATAAACGCTGTCACAACCAAGACTACCAAGACTTCATAATGTCAGCAATAGGGGGAATGCAAGCACTTCTGCAGTGGATGAGTGGCTACAGCGCTCAGCTACATACTAGAAAGTACTGGGTTCGATTCGCAGTCTCACCTAGCGTTTATTTAGGAAGTTCCCTAGCCTGAGATTATGCGTGGCGGCGGGTACTAATTTCTTCAAAAGGTGGCTTTGCGCTTTCATCTTTCACTCCCCTTTTGACCCAAAAGCGCTGTGCCGTGCTCCTTCATGAAATACATAATTCAGGGTTCATAGTTTCTCACTCCATCCTCTGTTATCGCAAAAGTTACCAGTGCTGAAATACCAATATTATACCTGATTTGTACTTTTCACGTGTTTTGATATTCCACCAGTGATCAGTCATCACGGTGTTTTGAAAAAATCTATACATGCAGTGAGCTAATTTCTTGTGGCCAAGTTGAATGCATTTGTCGAGGCACGTTTTCGTGCTAATTTGGTCGGCATCATTACAAGCAGCAAGGCAAAAGAGCACGGACACATAGAGAAGGCTCAAACACTGTAACTACCTTGTGTCTTTACTCGCTACCTGTCATGCTGCATGCTTCAGTGTACTGCCACAGTCAATGGTTCAAAAGAGCTATAGCAGCTGATCGAGTTCCACTGAGAGGGTCTCCGATTGTCAATAGCAAAACAGAAGAATGACAATTTGATTTGTGTCATAGAGAGGTACTCTCCTTTTGGTTAATACAATAAATTTTTAAACCGTAGGTCATTTTTATTAACAATAGTTCCAGTACAGATGAAAGATGCATAGACGAATATTCAGCTTGACTAGGTTTGGGACCTTAATGTAATTGCCAACCGGTATGACAATTTGCATAAATATCACACACATATACAACCACGGGTGATAGCTTGTTTATTCGGAATAAAATTGATATGTTGAAATCGACATATTCTACCAACGCAGTGTGTACAAGGTATGCCTTTAGAGTAGCTGTACTTTATTCTTCGCTGGTTGGTTTCATTTTACCCAATTTTGTGCTCATGACAGTACGTTGGCAAATGAAGCAACTTCTTCAAATGCACATATCTTGTGTATGGTTACATTTTATTTTATGCGGTAAAAACAACATGAAATGTGTAATGCCTCAGAAAAAAGAACTAGAAAGAAATTCAGCCAAATAATTACCAAAGTTATTCATCAAGGATGAACAGATTGTCATTTAAAACATACATACATACATACATACATACACTGAGTTGTAAATATTAAGATAAATGGCTATAAAACAATTCCAATACACTTATTATAAATATACAGAAAGTGACTTACGAGAGAAATCCACCAGCACTGTTAAGTCTGAACTCGGTGTTTCTTGAACCATCTCGGAAAAGCTTGATGCATAGATTCTGCTGCTGCCCAGTGACAAGTAGTTTTTATAAGAAACGCAAGAATGAAGCTCTTGACAATGTCATGCCAAAGAAATCTTGTATCGAAATCTTGTACATTTGTGCAATATTGCTTTGTGTATTTACATAGCTTGGCTCATTCACAACACACTAATAAACATGTTAGGACACTTGGGCTGAAAAGTCGGCAGAGCGCAAAGAAATTCTAGACACTACATGAATAATACGATTCTAAGCTACAAAGCTCATCACTGCAAACAGTGTTTATATTGAGAGCTACAAACCCCATTTTGTTTCCCGAAAACATTCCTCAAAATGACTTCAAAATTTGAACATCAACACAGTTTCCACACAGCTGTCTGTTACTATGCTTGAAAAAAACTTCAGTTCTGTGGTGGGCAGAGACTGTACACTCATTATGTGAGGTGATGCTCCAGTGCACTGCATGTATGTCTTGCTGCTGGCCTCTAGTGCGATGTTTCTCAGCACATATGTGTAAAATCACAACTTATACTTTGACACTACAAAGTAATTATATGCCATTTGCATGGAACATGGACCACAATAATAGAACATAAGAACATTTTTCTTCACACAGCTCAAAAATCGTAGATACATTTCCATAGAGTTTTCACAGCTTATCTGAAAATAGTAATAATGGTTATAAACATATTGTTACTTCCACTAACAAGGCATTTTAATATGCTAGCTTCAATATTAGTGTATACCAGTAACTTTGTAGGGCTAATCAATTGTACTGGCACCTAGAAAAAAATACGTAAATGCATGCTATAACTAAATATAAATTGAAATAAATACTTTATGCCTATTATGAATAAAGCTGCATAGATAATTCACCTACATAGTTCATAATTAAATTATGAACAAACCTATCCGAGCAAAGTATGCATTAAAAAAGTTACACTTACACAGTAGAAAGAAAGTAGACTGTTGAAGGACGGACAGGCAGTGGGATGACAATACACAAGCACTAAAATCTACTGTTAGATATACTAGGAGTAGTTATGATCCTCTTCCTTCAAAATAAAATAATCCACATACAAACACCTCCCCGAGCTTATACACAAATGACATCATTAGTGCTATACAAATGAATGTATACTAAACGATTACATCGACTACGTACAAGATTACCGCATGTATGGCTTTACTTCTTGTACTACAAAGAATGCAAACACAGTTACCATGGCCGATCATCGATGTTTTTATTTATGACCGTGAAATGAAGACACGCAGGCACTTTTATTAACATGATTGTCAAAAATTTCAGCTCAAGTTTATTTGCCCACTAGCACTACAGCAGCCTTTATATTAGTGTCACGGTTCGGTATCTTCTATGCAATATTTATTAATTTGGAATGTGCAAAGGAACCGCTGCATAATGCACGGCAGTGCTGAATAATACACTAAATAAACTACAGCTGCACAGAATGCTACTACGTATACAATTAAACTGCTCCAGGCATCACAATGTGCTCTTTCTGCTGTCGTGAACTTTGAGCAGGAGAACACAGTCACTGGCAGTCCCTTTCTGCTTGTTAGTCTATTGTGCTTTTTTCGTGATATACTGTACATGACCGTGGAGCACCTGATCTCTCGTTACTGCTGAAACTTAAAACATACAGGTCATTGTTACAACCATGCTACATGCAAAAGTGTACAGTTGCTAAATGTGTGCTCATATCTACTGATGTCGTATTTTCTGAAGCCGATGACAAGTATGCAGAAATAATAAAAAGAAAGGAAGTCTCAACACACGCGCAAACAGTGAAGACTGAAAATATATTTTATTATGATACAAGAGCAAAAAACAATGGTATAAATGAAGGCATGAAATTTTAGCGAGGCTTGTGCCTGGCAAAAGTTTTCAAAATAAACCAATGAAGTATTTTTTTATTTTGAATTTACACTAGGTGCGAGAAGCCGACCACGAGTAAGTTCACTAGGGAACACAAGTTACACTGCATTACAACAGCTAATGTTCATAACTTTAAAGCTATCTAACATAGCCAGCTCGCCATACAGCATAGAGGAAAAAATGAGCAGTCCAGAAGACGCACAGCGCTTGTGGATTATGAGTGTGCTTGATGTCCTATTTATTATCCTAAACGAAAAAAAAACATTTCAAAAGTGCACTTCATTGTGGAAAATAATCATACGCAACAAACACAACAGGCTCCTAAAGGTGCCACTAGCACTCACTATTATTATTATAGTCAGTGTTTTGCCAGATGGAAATGCTGTGTCCTGCAAAGAACACCATAGGAGCACTCCATGAATTGGCTTGCATGGGTTTTGGATGCATCGCACTGCTGCTGAAGTTGGCTAGAGAGGGAGATGAGGAGCCATGGCTTTGAGGCACACCGAGCGTCACCTTTAGAGATCAACAATGCATACTTAGGTCAGGCACAACTTGTAGGAAAAAATATATCACTATGCAATCGTGGTTAACACGTTCGGATAAAACACAACATGCCACACGCTTAGAGAGAAAAAGCTACATCAAGTAAAAGATGGAGTTACTGGCCATTGTCATCTAAGGCTTGTATGATACGTCTTTCTCCTTTTTAATTGTCATCAACCAGGTGATTTTCACCCACTTGCTATTTTCTCCAGAGCGCTTTATCCACAGAGCGAGTCACAAGCTCTAGAACACAATAAGAAATCAAAAATTTGTGCTCTTTCAAAAGCACGAGCTTTTCAGCCTCAGATCATTGGAGTTGCATTCATATGCTGCAGGCTTTCCACTTTCAACGTTCTCAGTTATCTCACAATTTACTTCTATTATTGTTCAATAGGCATTATATGTGAGAATAATACAAGTATACACTGCAAGCCACTATGCTTGGGTTTTCAATTTGTGCACAGTAAATCGTGTTTACTTAATCATATGTATTTAAAGAAAACTAACCTTGCAGCCAGCCGTTAGGCAGTCTTGTGCCCTCGAAGCTCCCAGGCAGATCACAGTCCTTCCAGATGAGGCTGCCATGCATGCTTCCAGGCAACTTCCGGGTCCACTGAATGATAACAGTCCCAGAAGTGACGTAGGCTTTCACATTTAGGGAGCACGTGCCCTTTACATTTTTGTACAGGAGCTCCAATTCATGAAGAGGCTTGATATGCCAGTGCGTGCAACCAATATATCACAGGACCTTAACAAACTAAACTCTGTGATCTGTGAAGGGCCAAAAACAAGATATTTAAAAGCAATCATTAAAAACACTCACTTCTAATACTTATGTGACGAAGCTAGCTATCACTTTGTCAAATTGATCACATCTGCTATAATCTCTTTGAAACAAACTTAAGCCCCGTGTTGGATTTACACACCACAATATTTATATATATATATATATATATATATATATATATATATATATATATATATATATATATATATATATATATATATATATTTATATATGTCCTAGTGAAGTATAGTGCTACCACAGCAGTATTCGTCTATAGAACTAATTTTTCAATATAACATGGATTCCTCGAGTGTCATCTGACTCCTGGAAAATAAATTCACAATAACTTTCCAACTATCAAACGTAATGAACAGACAGGCTCATCTTAATAATCAAACAAGAGGTCGCTTACATAAAATCCCAAAATACTGATGTATTTGCCACCCTCTCTATAATATATATATATGTATATAACAGTAGTAGTAAATTTTTCATGCTTTAACTTCACATTGGAAAACATTACATATACTGGGCTGAAAAACCCTGCACACGTTATATTAGTACGTGATTGGCAACAAATTTAGTTCCGCAAGGTCAACTCACCCATGCCAGCATTTAGTAGCCGTCAGTGTCATCAGGGACCAAGTGTTCTCTAGGTCCAACAGGCAAAGAACATCTGCAGACGGGAAGCTGCCGATGACATAGCAATGAAGGCTGGCCAGGCGTGCACGTCAATTGATAAAGTGTGGGAACTGGCCACAAGCCACCGTTGCCAAGGCTCTAGAGCCGTTCAAAACGATGGCCAGATGAACTAAATAACCTGTAGTTAGCCCGTACTGGTCAAAAATTTATCCAGATCAAGGCACTGGTGAAATATTTGCGCACGCTCTAGGGGCCGGAGGGAAACTTGACGTTCACGGACTCTTGCTGACACATACATTTTCAAGTTCTTACGGAAGACCAGCCTAGGCGTGTTGCCATAGTAACATGATCCACAATAAAATGTAGCATCTCGCAGCTTCAGTTCGCCACGTCACTGTGCTCGTACTATGGTTATTACAAAAGGGAGAAGTGACGAGTTAACAGACAAAAGCGTCAAGCTCCACCACCACAACTTAGCAGGGCAAAACAGTTATCAACGCTGTCTTTCAATTTTCGGTCACAAGAGCACAGCTTCTTCACAAGTTTTGGAAACGTTAACACAGCACCACTATTCACAATGAACATCGTTTCACTCCTGAAGACTAGATTTCTCACAAGAAAATAGAAGCGTACAAGCTAACCAGTGGCGAAGCAAGAACCGAACACAGCGCGTAGTTTATATGTTTCCGTACGTACTGGTGGTCGCTCAAGTAACGTGCAAAACGCTGTAAATCCGAAATGCCACACAGCACCCAATTGAGATACTGGAAAGTGAAGCGAATGAACTGTTACCAGCGCCCAAACACACATTGCAGCCTTCTCTAGTGCTAGTTCCCGTTGATGCATAGGCGCCGATCTCGCTTGGTAAACACACCGAAGCACAGGCTTTGCTACGTGTCGCCGTACACCAATACACTGCCACTGGTTCTCACACCGCTTAATAGCACCAAAAAAAAAAACAGCGGTAATCACAACACATCCAGTCAAACGCTGAAGGAACTCAAGTGAGGGGCGTTTGTTAAAATTCGCATTGACCGATACGCTGTTTACGACGCCATGTTGTTTTCGACAATTGCGGAGCACATAAAGGAACATGGAGTAAAGAAAAACTCTAAAATAGCTCTTAGCGAGTACTTGCACATTTTTCACGGTGTAATTAAATTTGCTCTTATGTGCAAGGGGGATGATATGACGAACACTGCAGGAGTGCCAGATGAAAAAAGTGTTTTCGCAACGTCACGGATTGAGCTGATGTTGAGGGTATCGCTTCGCAACCAATCACAAGCTGCGCCTGTCGGCCAAGCCGTCGTCTGCTCGCGTTTGTCGTCTGCTTCGATCAGAGAATGAGATGGGGGTTTCGCCTTCGCAACGCAATTATTCCCAGGTGAAGTGGTCACTGCGTCGCACAAAATACATATCAGTGGCTGGCTCTATCTTTGAATGACATCAGTGTGGCAAGTTATACGGCTTTTATTTGTCACAAGGACAACATCATTCAAGGCTTGCTCAAGAATTGTGAGGGTTCGCACATTTCTGGTGTTTTGGGACGTTAAACTTCACATATCAATCATTTCTGGTGTGATTAAAAATTACTAGAGCCATTTTATCCCAACTGCTTGCCATGTTATCACAGCCCAAATCGGTTTCTCAACAGTGAAGCTAGAAAATATTGATTTGTTTGTAGTTTCTTGCGTAATCACGCACACCCATTATGCGCTTCGGTTTACGAAGTATGCGCCTCTTTTAAGATCGTCCCAAAGTGTATCGACAGCTGTATTTCAGAGATGGCACCCGATGAACAGTTAGAGCCAATCGAAGTACACTAGAGCTTATAAACCACTGACTGAAAAGTTCCTCTCGTTTTTATTTCCAATAGCGTGCAAGGAATAAGTATTTCCAATAGCGTGCAAGGAATTAACCTCTTTGGTGATAATTTTTACCAATGAGACAAGGATCTCGAGTCGTACTATTAATTGAATGAAATGGGGCGCAATACAACAACATAACAAATAAGGTTGATCATATGCCGTGCCGAATGCACTGACCATTCACGTAGCACATTGGTTTTCACTCAACCACAAAACTTTTCATCCATAATTTACGCCAGTAACGCCCAATAGGATTCTTCAATTACTGCGACTTCAAACTTGTGAGACGACGGTGGTTGTAAATACCGTCCACTGCATACAAGGGAAACAACACATGAAACTCAATGTGCCGAAAGAAATAAAAACGCACCAGCGCTCATCAGGCAGCTTTACATGGGCGTGAGTTGACTCAAAACCAGCCAGGGCACCAAAGTATGCCACCGTAGGGGCAGGATCTAATTAGCCACATTGTTTCTAAGAGCGGTCCAGACCACTCTTAAGATTTTTTCCAGGCCACGCTGATTTTACGCAAACTTTTGGTTCGTGAATCTACTTAAGAGAATTTTTTGGTGACGTAAGCAAATATTGCAACAGCATCACCATCGCTGACATGTTCCCGGGCAGTCGCAGCGCGATTTACTGCAGCGGCCGAAGTGACAACTATGGCCTCTTACAAAGTTTTCGTTTTTTTTTTTGGTTTCGTCAATTGACTTACGCAACAAAATTTCTCTTGCGAAAATTTTTTTCGTGAATGAGTTTAGTGAATACAGCCCCAGATAGTCAAAATTTTCGTAGCCCTCAACTACAGCGTCTCTCAAAATTGTATATGGTTTTTTGACATTAAAGCCCAGATATTATTAGAAGGCAATTCCTCATGTGAAGCGGGCCTCTCCAAAATGTACTAGTTTATTGCATAATTGCTACACTGCTACAGGACGCTGCGACTCGTGCTGCTGATCGCATGTGCGCCATTGAGTTTTGTTGTCCTGTCACAGGCTGGATACGCATCCCATTCATTCGATTATAAAACAGAGTTTGCCTGCGGCCGTGTATCTTGAGGCAAATCACAGTTTTCATTGTAACATTAGTTCTCCTTTCTTCTCATTCGCAATCATGTTATAAAGTCTCTAATCAATGAGGTCATGTGTTTCCGAACACTCGCTTGTTCACGTTACCATGATATGCAAAGCAGATATTTGCATGTACTATCCGCACGCTACGATTTCACGGACATGATATTGTGTCAGGGTCACGATGTCGACGAATGAAGGAGAGTGTAGGTTGAAGATGAAACTTTGCCCCACCATGGTGGGCTAGTGGCTAAGGCACTCGGCTGCTGATCCGCCAATTGCGGAATTGAATCCCGGCTGCGGTGGCTGCATTTGCGATAGAGGCGAAAATGCTGTGGGCCCACGTGCTCAGATTTGGGTGTACGTTGAAGAACCCCAGGTGGTTGAAATTTTCGGAGCCCTACACAACTGTATGTCACATAATCTATTGGTTTACGACGTTCAAACTGACATATCAATTCAACAGTCATCCATCGAAGATTAAACTTTATTTGGTCGAACATGTGGCCGGTGAATGGAAACTCAGAATACAGCGTTACGCACTGGCACTGTTAGCGGCAAACAGAGTGTTGGACGTCGATCAACTCACCAGTGGTGAAGTGCGTTGGCTTTTTTACACGGGCCATCGAATATTCCAGTGTTATCACTAGCGCCCATGTAGATTCGAAAGTATTCTGTAATGTTCACGTAGTGCACGTAATCTTAACAAAATTATCTATACTACAGTCTTCAAACTTGTCGAACACCACAGGCGTTGATTTACGCTGAGAATTATCATGTAATGGGACAATAACAAAACATGGAAAGGAATGTGGCAATATATACACACGAACATACATGCACGCACGCTACGCACGCGCGACCCTCACGCGCGCGTTTGTGGTCGTGCATATACACACATTCGAAAACAAAAACTTTAGGCAGGAAAGATTACAGAAGCTTAATTCGACAATGGGCAGCATTCCGAATTGCACAGAAAATAAGCTTATGTGAAGATACAGTCAAACATGTAATGCAACAAATTTCCTAAAACGCTTAGAAGGCCGATTATTGATAAAAAAATCTACACACGCTAAATAATGGTCTACTAACCGAGGAGAATCAGGTCATCGCGAGGAAATTGACAGAAAAAAACTACCGTGTCAGTCACATTCTTTCCAATGCGCAAGTTGGCGACTTGAGCCGTTTTCCGTCACGCATCATCTGCATCCTTTGGGAAGTTAAAAGACAGCACGTTCCAATATTTCCACCACAAATCAACACATTGTGGCACACTGTGATTGTTTTGGGACATCACTGTCGTCTTTTTCGGGCTCGCACGTGCACCCCTTCGTGGTGGTCTAGTGGCTAAGGTACTCGGCTGCTTACCCGCAGGTCGCGGGATCAAATCCCGGCTGCGGCGGCTGCAATTCCGATGGAGGCGGACATGCTGTAGGCCCGTGTCCTCAGATTTGGGAGCAAGTTAAAGAACCCCAGGCGGTCGAAATTTCCGGAGCCCTCCACTACGGCGTCTCTGATAATCATATGGTGGTTTCGGGACGGCAAACTCCACATATCAATCAATCGGGCCCACAAGCGTGGCATGGTGAAAATAAACAACTTTGCGGCCGCTTCTTTACGCGCGCAACGTGGTACCAGATTTCTTTTTAAGGCTGACCCTGTCATCACCGTTTCCTGGTGCGGCCACTAGGTGGCAAGCGCTTAGTTGGAGTCGCGAAAGAAGGTCATAATTATGATGTTAATTCGCAGTTGTACCCTTTGAAACAAGGCCGGCGTATATTAGGCGCGGGTGTATTGGCACTTTTTATAGCATCATTATCTGGCGGCTGCTGAAGCACCGTGAGCTCAGGAAATTATTTTATCACTTATGACTTCTTCCCACAATTTCTGCCGTCTTTGACGATAACAGATAACACATGAAAACTAAAGCCACGAGCCCCTAGCCCTGTAAGAAATCCACGTATACAAATCGCGCGCACTTAGCTTATCTTTTTTTGGTGTCTCATCACCACCATCATCACCATCAAAATCATCAGGCTGACTACGCCTACTGCATTGTAAAAACCTATACCTTGATCCGACAATAAACATGGTCTTGTGCTTTCTGCTGCCACGTTATATTTGCAAACTCTTTAATTTCATCGGCCCACCTACCTTTTGTCTCCCCTTCGTGCGTTTGCCTTCTCTGGGAATCCAGTCAGTTACCCTTAATGACCAGCAGTTATCCTGCTACGTTCTACGTGCCCGGCCCATGTCCATTTATTATTCTTGATTCCAACTATGATAACCTATACCGAGGTTTGTTCCCTGACTCACTCTATTATCTTTTTGTCTGTTAAGACTACACCTACCATTTTGCTTTCCATCGCTCGCTGCGTCGTCCTCGATTCAGGCTGAACCCTCTCTGTAAGCCTCCAGGTTTCTGCTCCGTAGGTAAGTACTGGCAAAATGAAGCTGTTGCTAACCTTCTTCTTGGGGGTTAGTGGCAGATTACCATTCACGATTTGACAATGCTTGCCGAATGTGATCCACCCCATCTTTATTGTTCTGCAGAAGACCAACCTTATTTCGTGCACCTCTTTCGCAAGCTGCATGGTTGCTTCATTAGAGACCGGAGGAGGCCTCATGCACTGCGTTTCACATGATTTAAAAAAATCCAAGACTGCCTGTCGCTTGGCTAGTCGAAGTATCTTGTTTATTGTTTACCACCACCTTTTCTTCGCCACCATAGCCGTTGCTTTTTCCTTTCTGCCATACAACTTCTTCTACATTATCGCTGCCGTGAGCTGAAAGTCTCTATTCGTACTCCTATTTGCAGTAAAGCCTCCGGCAATCAGTGATGGGGCAACCGCTCTCCTGCTTCCGGTCCTTGCGGGGGATCGGGCTCCAGACACCCAACGCGCCGTGTACCACCGGGAGCACTAACTAATCCGCCGAATGGTTCCTTACAGCGCTTAATTGACAGTTATTTTGCAAACCCTGATTACGATTTTGCTTTAGGCGAGCAGAAAATTGCGGGTGACACGAACAGAACAGAGGAAGAAAGGTAGTGGGACAGATGCTTGTTTATTCTTAGACTGTTCGAATGTACTACGCTATCTTATGAACGGCACTGCACTGAGTGCCGTTTAAGGCCCCAAAAAGATTTTCCCACAAACACATCACACTCTCAAATATCGAAGGCCGTCACAAGCAGACGAGGAGATGGGCGAATTCAGAGAAATAACAACGAGGGCGCCAGCTCCCTAGTTAATGGCTGTGGTTCACTTCGACAGTTCTATGAAACTTCGCCGGCGGCGACTCGAACAAAAAGTGTGGGAAAGAGAGAGAGAGACATCTTTATTCACAAAAGCATGGAGAAGGAGGGCGTAGGAGGAACTCTAGTCCGCGGTTCTTAGGACGACTACAGCGACGAGCCGGGCCCGCTGTTCTCAGAGGACCTGAGGAGGTCTATCGCGGAGAGCATCATCCCACAGCTCCTCGTAACGTAAAGGGTGAAGGAAACCACGTAAGGGAGGAAAGATGTTCGCAGTGCACTCGATCGAGACATGGAAGTTCGTGGGGTAGATTTCACAGCCGGGGCAGTGGTCTGCATAGCACTGTGGGTAGAATTTATGAAGTGACCCCCACACTTTTATTTAAGTCGCCGGCGGCGAGTCGAATAAAAAGTGTGGAGAAATATCCTTTTTGTTTTGAGCCCGCAAACAGTTTATACGTTGGAGACAACCAATGAATTGACATGACGGCTTTAATTTTTGTAACACTACCCAGTCTAGTGTATTCTTCCCAGAAATAGCTATAGCGTGATTTCTTTCTCCATAGCGTAATAAATGACCTTGGCTGAAGACGTGTTGCTTTTACTCAGCAGCAACGGCTCGCTTGCAACTTCTTTGGGCTCAAACTATAAATGTCTGCCTCTTTTTGCAATTGATGGGGTACATTATTTATTTGTCGTTCTTCGAATGCAAAATTTAGACTGTGGTTAGCATTGCCAACATGATACAGCGAGCTATGACTACAAAAACGTTTTATATTACCCTGTAAATATTTCGCAAAAGTTTTGGGGCGTAATTAATTTAAAATATACAGAGTATACCAGTGAAAGTCCCGACACTAAATGAAGTTTCAAAGCACTCACTAGACTATATCTTGTGTGAAGAAGGTACCTTCCCAATCCCAAAAGCGTGGACGGTGCCCTGTTTATGTTCAATGCATAACTGAATAATTTAAAAACACCGGGCCAAGATCGGGCGGGCCGGAGCATGAAGTTTTCGGGCCGGGCTGGGCTCGGGCCGAAAAAGTCGGCCCGTGCAGTATTCTAAGCACGGCTACAGTGTATTAGAAGGGGACAGGGGAATGAACGAGATGCCCACGCCCCACCTCGGCTGATTCGCCCGTGGGTGCGAGTAGCGGCCGCGCTGTAGTCTATTTGTACTGAAGATGTCAAGAGCGTCTGCATTCGGAAAGCGTGCTTCATAGCTTGCGAAAGCTTGTAAGTGCTCGTTTTTAGCGCGTTTAATGTGCTGCTGAGACTTTATCAGTGTATGCGCACCTGTTACACACCATGATACATGAGAGAATATGCAGACGTCTCATAATTGCGTGGAAATATTGACTGTTTCGGGCGCCTACGATTCCACACACACAAAAAAAACACGACGTAGAACAATCGCCATTTGCACCAATCCGCCTAGCTGCTCTCGCAATCATGTGTAGTTTTAAAACAGCGCTTTGAGCCATGCTACATCATAAGCCGCTACTGGCGAACTACAACAAGTGTAGAAGTATCAAAAGTGCGATGTAAACATACGCTAGCTTTATCGGCAGTCTCTATGACATCCAGAGCACCGATTCTCACTTGAGTTCACACGCGCTCCACTGTTTCCTGAGGAACCCCAGTACAAATAACATCGTCACAACATTTATATTGGAGACGACTCACTTTTATCTCGCCTATTTCGAGGAGCAATGCTTTCGAAAATGCTTATCTTGTTTGAACGGAGTGCTGTCACGCATTCTCTGCGTCAGCTATGAAAGCTCTAGGGGCTTATAATATCATGGAGGTCAAGTGAGGGAGCCGAGCCGAAGGAACACATTTGTCTACAAGTCACTAGCTTTACGCGAAAAAGATTGTGTTAGCATACCTAAATGCGTAGTTGTTATGTCCATCTATTATTCTGCATAAATTCAATATAAAATAGTGTTTTCTATTGACAGCCTATATTGGAAGGCATTCTAATTCTGCTATTGGCACAATGTCATTGCAAGGCAGCAAACCCTTGTTTGGTGGCTTGCAGTGTCATCTCACGAAATTTGAAAACACATCACGCGAAATTAGAAAAAAAATCTTAGAACTGATGTCACAGTAGGGGTTTAACCCGAATCCGCTGTGCTCTAGCCCTGTATTCTACCAGTTGTCTTAGGCACGCTTGATGTCGGGAAAGCAATCTCGTTAATACGACTTATAAAGCGTTTTACAACAGCGAAGGAACAACCAGTCGTCGCACAATGCGAATAGTGTAATAAGTGCGCCGTACAATGCTCCGAATCATCACAAAAGATTGTTATTGTTCCCCTATTACCTGTGGCGCATACCCACTTCAGCCATAATTTCTCATCGTCGTAAGCCACTTCATGAACAATCGCCACAAAATTCCTTGCAAATGTTTAGGGGATACCAAGCTTCTCAGAAAAATGATGAAAAATAGCATAGCGTATGCCGGCCTACGACCCGAATGTTTAATATTATTGCCCTACAGGGCAATAATAATAAACATTCACTTGCACACTTGCTTGGTACACACTTGCTTGGTACACACTTGCTTGGTACACTTGCACACTTGCTTGGTACCCACTATAGTGGGTACCAAGCAAGTGTGCTTGCAGTAGCTACCCAATGAGTGTTTTGAAAAGGCTCTCAAAGGCCGCTCTTCTAGCTGTCGCTGTGAGTGTGCTGCGTCTGCCACGCAGGCCTGGCGTATTTTTTTTTGTACTCTCTATGAAAAATTTCGAAATGGAGGAGTTTCGGAATCTCTCCCTCTCTGCTCTACTTACGGCCTCCTTGTTCAGCGTGCTTTTATGATTATGAGAATTTCCGTAGCCAAGTTGTCTTTATTTACCTCGTTACCAACTGTTTTATACCACATGCCTCTGCCGATGTTCCCAGTACAAAAGTACTTTGAAGCACATCTAACTTTAGGTACATGTGTAATAACCCCGAGACTACAAAGCTTCCCTTTGCAGATAAGATGTTTTTTCTCCTTCTTTTCATGGGTATAGTATTGCCACGTTTCTTCCTAAATATTTGTTATCACTGTGTTACACTGTACATTATTCTGTGCGCAAACCGCTCCTGCAGTGTTCGAGAAGCTTCGGGAATGTAGTAGATCATTTTGTGAAGATCAAACCCACTTCGCTAACATAACAGATTATTCTTGAACTTACGTGGCCGCTAGCGATAATGGTAGAATATTCGACGACACGTGTAGAAAAGCCGACGTGCTTTACCGCTTCTCAGTTCATGGACGGCCAACGTTCTGCTCGCCACTATCAGGGCCAGTGTCTTGCTGTAATCTGACTTTAGTTTCGCTCGTCCACAGGTTCGGCCCAAATAAACAGTTTATTGTTCGACCTGCAGTCTGTTCTCGTCGTCTACGTCAAGACCCCGTGATAGTGAAGTTCACCAATTTACCAGTGTGCCCAAAGAAGATAAAATAATTTTTGATCTCTTACAACTGCTTTTGTTGTGCTGAAATTCAGTACTCAGGCGTGTCGCCCCTTGAAGGTTTCGACTGCATCTGCTAGACATGCAATCATGATCGAGCCCAAAGAAAGCTGGATCTAAAAAGCCCCAGTGGAATCGAACGAACTGTTCTCGCGAACGGCGCGCTGCGCTTTCAGTACTAATCGACTGCATCGCCACCGCTATGGTCGACATAGAAGGCATCAGGCAGCGACGCATGTTCACGTCGTATAGATGTTCTGTGGTTCTAGTACACTTCAGCACCGCAATTGGGAAGGCCACAGATAAACACGCCACGTGCCCACCATATCGGAAGCGATGCCTCCGCGAACGCGTTCACGCTATAGTTCCGTTGACACTGCTTAGTTACTGTATATGCTACCTACGGGAGCAGAGTTGCGCATAGGTCTGCTGTTACGTTTTATGGCTTCGCCGTGAAGCCACTCGCCACGTGCGCAGGAAACATATACATTGCGTTGTTCCGGCACGGGTGACATGTCACAGGCATATCCGCAGGAACTAAGCAAGATTGCACTCTTTCAGCAAGACTGTATCCGTTATAAAAAAGCCATATGTGACACATATATAGGTTATATCTGGACACATATAAGCATATATGTCAGGATACGTGGCTTCCGTTTACCATATATGGATGTATATCTGGCGGGTTTGATTTATATATGGAGCTATATATATATAGCCATATATAATGAGTGTGGTTCATAATGGAGTCAAATCCGTTCTTTTAAGGCACGGCCACACCATATATAGCATTTCAAATAGACCCTTATATGTGGAAGTGCTATCTCTTATGGGATGGACCACGTATATATTAGCACCACGATTATAAACTTTTATGCGAATTGAATTGTCGCGTATAACATTGCGCAGAATATATAACAAGGTGACCTGCTCAATTTATACAACAAGAATAATAGGTATATATATATATATATATATATATATATATATATATATATATATATATATATATATATATATATATATATATATATATATATATATATATATATATGTATTGTTTTAGCAGTGCAATAAAACAAAAAAAACAAACGAAAATTTAGCTCAGCTTTGTTTTTGTGATACAACTATGCATGCATTCGTGTAATTTAATTTGTAAAAGTTTTCTATGGAATTTAGGTTTGCAACAATAAGTTGCAATTAATACGACGTAAATAATGTATAGGAGAGCAGATATTGTTTACGGAAAAGAAATAATGTCAGGTCACAAAATGTATTGAAGCTGCCGAACCTCGCTAATGTGATCAAGCAATCCTATATTGTATTATGGGAAAACGACATGCATGCAACTTATATTGTTCACAATAATTCATACTTTGGAGTGGCAGCAAGAAAAAGTAATATCAATGAATTTTTAGCTTGTATATCAGTGGAAAAAACTGCTGATTATTGGAAATTTTTGATAGGTAACGCTCCCTTTATTTAACAAGATTTCAGTTACTCTTGTTTACCCCCCTCTGTGATTGCCTTCAGCTACCATGTACCATAGTATGATGCGCAGTGCGATGTTCAAGGGAACATCTTCGAAAAAAAAACGAGCTTATGTGTATGCAACTCGCAGGCATTTATATGCTTAAATTCAAGATGGAAGTTTTACTAGTTTGTTGCAAAATGCATCTTGTGTTTCCTTTGGCTACGTATAACGTTCGTGGCTGTGCAGATAGTTACTTTATCGAAAATTTTATGAGTGTGAAAAGAGGTTTATTGGCGTGTGCTGCGACGGTGGCCCTACAGTGAAAACACGATCGGGACAGAGCAATGGTCAAGCAGATGCCGGCGACGATCAGCACGAGGCGAGCGAGAGAAGCCCAGAACCCAGTCAGTACGCAAGCGGTGGCGATGTTGCTTGCCAACGATGCGTTTTCTTCTTCACAATTTTCCTCCGCCGAAAAACAGCCATTCTGGCGACCTAATAGTCTGGAGGTAGAGTGCTATAATATGGCTTAAGACGGGCGACGTGGACGATATCACGTCCACGTCGGCACATGTTGTCAGATGGGAAAAGTGGCTCAATGAGAAAATTCAGCGGCGAGGTTTGCTCCGAAACGTGGTAAGGGCCCTCGTACTTCGGGACGAGTTTTGAGGAAAGGCCGGGGGTTTCATAAGGAACAGCCAACCATGCAAATGATCCCGGGGAATAGCTGTGGCTTCGTGAGGAGTCAGCGTTGTTTTCTTTTTGGCGCTGCTGTTCTTGTGACGTAAAGGTGCGTGCGAGTTCACGGCACTCTTCCGCTTTTCGGGCAGCTTCGGACACAGATATACATTCGGATGCGTCAGGATGGTATGGAAGGAGAGTGTCGATGGTGTGGGATGGTTCGCGTCCATAAAGAAGAAAGAAAGGTGAAAATCCAGTGGTAGATTGTGCTGCGGTGTTGTATGCGAACGTGATAAAGGGAAGAATGCGATCCCAGTTAGTATGATCAGTTGTCACATACATCGCGAGCATATCGCCGAGGGTGCGGTTAAATCTCTCCGTGAGCCCGTTAGTCTGCGGGTAGTATGCCGTGGTCTTGCGATGAACAACATGGCGTTCAGAAATCAGAGCCGTGACTACTTCTGATAGGAATGCTCAAACTTGGTCACTTAGTAGTTCTCGAGGTGCACCATGTCGTAGTATGAGCGATGGAAATGAAGGAAGCTACGTCCCGCGCAGTGGCACTTGGAAGGGCAGCGGTCTCAGTGTAGTGTGTTAAATGGTCCACAGCGACTATGATCTACCGATTTTTATCTGATGTTGTCGGTAGAGGGCGATAGAGATCAATTCTGATCCGATCGAAAGGTTTGGCAGGGCACGGAAGCGGTTGAAGCGCACCGGACGAGTGGAAAGGCGGTGATTTGCGGCGTTGACAGTCAGGGCGGGCCATAACGAATTTTGGAACAAAATTATACATTCCCTATCGCAAAAACCAGTGCCACTGGCACAGCACCATACCTGATTACTTGGCTAGTGTCCAGTGTGGCGCTGACACTGGGACAGTGCCACACTGCACAAGGCACGCTGGCGCTGCACACTGGGACACCCATTAACGGCCAAAATCTAGCTTTTAAATTGTGTTTACAATTTGGTGTCATGCGCACATAGTAATTAAGGCTGAAACACGCACGCAGTGAGAAAAGAAAAAAGATCAGTGAGCTGGAGTCGAACCCTTTACCTTAACACATCACGTATCCCGAGACAGACACGCTGTTCACTACTCCACACCTCAATCACGAGAATGACCTTGTTTTTTTTTCATCTTAAAGGTCATTCAGTTATCCAATATTTTGAACTTGTCGTTTGCATACGCAGTGTTTCGTCTCTTCGTGCTCGCGCCAAACTTACAAATGTTACCACATTCTTTCCGGGTTGCCTTGGATCACATTCATCTGGCACGTTTTGCCGCAAAGATTGTTAGCGTAGCTGCAGATGTGTTACGGCAATCGTAGTGACTCGCTATGCAGTTAGTCATTCCTATGTATAACACAGCGTTCATCTGAACTGCTCACTGAGCACTGTATATATCGTCCCTCGATATTTTGGAAGTAGTTTATGTCCTCTTCGTTTACGTTCCGCGAACGACCGCCGCAACAGTTCACTCTGGCCGAAACGACCACTAGGCTTAGGGCCGTACTTATTGTGCCACGGTTGTTGTGAAGATCGCAGATGTTCAGTTAGAAAGAATCTATTAATCGTTACAATGTAGTTTTGATCATAACTGACCCTTTAATGGTCATATTTTCACCTTCGATTACACAAATTGGAAGCTAAAAACACCAAGATCGGGCATTGCAGAGGATAACGGCTGCCGAGGACATGCGGCTTTCTACGGTATGAACCGCAACGACTCACTGCTAGAGTAGGTTGCTCTTGATTATCAGACTGATACTACTGTCATTTTGTGTTGCGAATTCTCAGTTCTATCGATGCCGTTTATCAAATACTTTGACGAAACTCGATCTAACTTCAAGGAAAGCGCCCCCGCGCCAAGGAGGCATTCATGGGTGGGCTGAAACCTTTTTTCCTGAAATTCTTGCATGCCCCCCTTTGGCGCCCACCTCCAGGAGCAAGCATGGGTAAAACACGACGCATAAGTTCTGTGCTCCTTGCCACCCTGCAGGAACAAAGTTTTTGTATGCCCCCCCCCCCCCCCCACCAGCAAATTCCTGGCAGCGCCTCTGACCCGCGCGATCAACATATGAATGCTTTAGCGTACTCGCATCCATTGCCTAAAGAAACTGAAGCTATGTGTAGCACATAGATGGGATATGATGTAGCACCATCATATTCAGTTAATTTTACGCTCGACATATAGCGATTCAATATGAAGTCTTACAGAAAGTGCGCCGATCACGCCTACTTTCTGCCAAAGTGCCGCAGAGATTATCGGTGTGCTGTAGAGACTATACAGCATGGCCAGTGCCTCCTAGCGCGCTTTAAGACACTGGCTTACGCTGTACAGTGTGGCCCAGTGTGTTTCAGTGCACTGGGCGACACTGGCCACGCTGTACAGTGTGTGCCAGTGCCTTCCAGCGCGCTTTAAGACACTGGGCTACGCTGTAGAGTGTGTCCCAGTGCGTTTCAGCGCACTGGGCGACGCTGGCCACACTGTACAGTGCGTCCTAGTGCCTCGCAGCGCACTGTAGTACACTAGGACACACTGCACAGCGTTTCCAGCGTCACTCAGAGTGCTGAAACGCATTGGGGGATACAGGAAACGCTGTTTTTGTTTAATAGGGTTCAGCGCCACTAGAAGCGATGGTGAATGCGTTCATTAGTTTTGAAAACTCCGGCATGGCCACATTGGGGATCATCGTGAAAGGAGGCGCATATTTGAGATCGCGAGCTGCGGGGGACAACCAAGAGCCGCTTACTCCTTCAGGGGCGTAGTTGCGTCAATGTAGCAGCCGATCACTAATGGCGAAATGAGCAGCTTGACGTCGGAGAGATCGTGATACCGCCGTGGTTTACGATCCAGAGAGACAGTCAAAAAGGGAAGCAATCCACGGGTCTTTGTGTTGTTCACTGGCAAAGGAGTCGAGGTCGAGAGATGCGTCAGAGTTGATACCAGTGGTTCCGCAGGCCGAGTCGGGAGGTAAAGGCAATGGGACAGGGCATCAGCGTCAGAACGCTTGAGTCCGCTGCGATAGATGACGCGAATGTCGTACTCCTGCATTTGCAGTGCCCACCGAGCTAGGCGGCCAGAAGGATCTTTTAATGTGGCGAGCCAACAAAGTGCATGGTGGTCCGTTACAAGGTCGAATTGGCGACCGTACAAATAGATATGTGGGGTTTAACGTCCCAAACCCACCATATGATTATGAGAGACGCCGTAGTGGAGGGCTCCGGAAATTTCGACCACCTGGGGTTCTTCAACGTGCACCCAAATCTGAGCACACGGGCCTACAACATTCCCCTCCATCGGAAATGCAGCGACCGTACAAATAAGGGGGAACTTGCTGAGCGCCCACACTAGCTCTAAGCACTCCTTTTAAGTGACACTGTAATTGGCCTCAGCTTTGTGAGCGTGCGACTCGCATAAGCGACGACGCATTTGGAGTAGCCCGGTTTGCGTTGGGTGAGGACAGCGCAAAGACCAACCACGCTAGCATCTGTGTGAATTTTCGTTGCAGCTGTTGGGCCGAAATGCCGAAGAATGGGAGGAGATGTTCGCAGACTACGGAGCGTGGCAAACGTGACGTCGCAGTCAGGATGCCAGGATGAAAGGTCTGCGTCACCGCGTAGGAGGTTGGTCAGTGGTGACATGATCGACACAAAATTTTGAACGAAGCGCCGGAAGTACGAGCATAGTCCGACGAAACTGCGTAATTCTTTCAGTGTAGTAGGTTTCGGGAACTCAGCGACTGCTCGCCGTTTTGCAGGGTCGGGTAGAACACCATGCTTGGACACGATGTGCCCTAAGATGGACAGTTCTCGCGCGGCGACGCGGCACTTTTTAAGGTTTAGTTGGAGCCCAGATTTGGTTAAGCACGTCAGAACCAGTTGGAGCCGAAGCAGATGTGTAGGAAAGTTGGAAGAGAAAACGACAATGTCGTCGAGGTAGCATAGACAAACAGACCACTTCAGTCCACGCAGCGTGTTGTCCATGAGTCGTTCAAACATGGCAGGAGCTATAAAAAGCCCAAAAGGCATTACGTTAAATTCGTACAGGCCATCTGGTGTAATGAACGGAGTTTTCTGGTGATCAGCTTCAGCCATAGAAACCAGCCAGTATCCAGATCGTAAGTCTAAGGAACAGAAGAATTCAGCTCCTTGGAAGCTGTCAAGGGCGTCGTCGATGCGCGGTAATAGTAGACATCTTTCCGCGTCACCTTGTTTATTCGCCGGTAGTCGACGCAAAATCAAATCGATCCATCCTTCTTTCGAACTAGACCAAAGAGAGATGTCCAAGGACTGTGTGATGGTTGAATAACGCGATGGATAATATCTCTTCGCCCTGGTTGTTGATGACGTGACGTTCTGCAGCAGAGACACGGTACGGTCTTTGACGCAACGGCTGATGCGAACCAGTGTCAATTTAGTGATGCACTGCGGAAGTGCGACCCGAATGGGGCTGGCAAACGTTGAATGAATTCGCGAAGTGCTGGAGGAGATTAAGAAGCTCGGCGCGTACTTGATCGCTTAAAATATAGGTGATAGAACTCGAGAAGATGTCACTCGACGAGCATTCCAGTGGGGAAAGGGCATGAAGTTTGGTCAAGGCACTACTGCACGACTCGTCTGGCATGTTAAGAAATAAAGAAGAATCAAGGTACTCTACTCGACCGGTACATTCGCCGGCAAGGAGCGTAAGCTGTGCAGAAAGGGGGTTGTGGACGAAAATATTGCTTCGGCCAGCAATGGCGTCAAGTGTAGCGAAAGGCAAAAAAATGGCTCTGCGGCTCATGAAAATGTCGGAAGGTGTAAACATTACCGTAGCATCGTTATGGTCATCGCTGCAAACAGGGACAACGGCAAGAGAGGCTGGCGGAATTTCAGTGTCCTCACGCATTTGGCGACCGCTCAATAGTTTCTTGAAATGGTTCATCACAAAGGTGCAAAAATTGAACTTCAGCGCGTGCGCAGTCGATGTATGGCATGATGATGGGACAGAAAGTCCCACCCGAGGATAACGTCATGCGAGCACATCGAAAGGACAATGAACTCGACAACGTACATAGAGCCTTGGATGAATATGTGGGCCGTACAGGTGCCGAGAGGTCAAACTGGTTGTGCGCTAGCCGTACGAAACGATAGTATAGAGAGTGGCGTGGTCACTTCGTGTTGGGAGCGGCAGAGCTGGGCGGCTATAACAGAAACGGCAGCACCTGTGTCGACGAGGGCAAAGGTAGAAACACCATCGACAGATATGGCGATGGCGTTAGCAGATGAAGTGCGAGGACTTGAGCATTTCGACGACGGCGCAGTTCTTGCCTCTGGAACTGCGGCGTTCAATTTTCCCGGTTGGAGGAAGCGGGTCGGGGAGGAAGCGGGTCGGGGATTGGGGACAGTGATCGCCTGCGAAGAGACGGGGAGCGGGGAGAGTGAATCTAAGACGGGGGTTGGCGTGACTGAGACTCGTGAATTTTACTGTAGCCATACTGTGGTGAGGGATAGGGAGCAGGTAGATGCATGAGCTGTGGGTCATCAGATAACGGCCGAGTAGCGTCGTGGAGTGGTTGGAAGCGACGGCGACAATATCGTGCCACGTGTCCTGGAGTACGGCAGGCGTAGCAGATCGGTCGATTGTCAGGAGTGCGCCAGGAATTGTTTACTCGTGGTGCGGCCCAAGGTGTCGAAAGAGGGGCGGAGTGGGGAGCAACTGAAGACATGAGTGGCAAATGCTGCTGGCGGGGTCTGCTGCGTACCGCCGGGGAATACGTAAGAGGCGCGGCCACGGGCTGCATAGCCAGCGCATGGGGAACAGGCATGGCCACAGGCTGCTGGTGGGCAGCGACGGGAACAGCCTGAGCTACCTCTTGGGCAATAATGTCGCGGAGTGGTGAGGGCAGACTAGTGGACGGTGGCTGCTGCGTGAAGGGAATCAACGACAGTTGCCGAGCTACTTCTTCCCGCACAAAGTCTTTATTCTCTTGCAGAGTTGGTGAGTGATCGGGAAAAGAAGTAAGACTGAAGAGCGAGTCGGCATGTGAGGAAAATGGCCGAGTAAGGGCACGCTGCTTCCTCAACTCGTAAAAACATTGACACAAAGTCACAAGTTCCGCAACGGTGTTACGGGCCAGGAGCATCTGAAATGTGCCATCATTTATCCCTTTGAGGATGTGCTGAATTTCCTCCGACTTGGGCATGGCGGTGTTCACATGGTTGCAAAGACCAATAATGTCTTCGATGTAACTGGTGAAAGATTCTGTTGGCTTCTGCGCGCGAGTCCACAGGCGTTGTTCGGCTCTGGACTTGCGGACAGCGGGTTGGCCAAAAACGTCAGCAAACGACGTGTTGAAGATGGACCACTTCGTAATGTCGTTTTGTGGCTGTTATACCACATTTCGGCCACGTCAGCGAGGTAAAAGATGACGTTTGTGAACTTGTCCGCGTCATCCCACTTGTTTGCGCTCACCAGCTCGTAGTTAGTGAACCAGTCTTCCACGTCAGTCTCATCAGCTCTGTTAAAGACCTTGGGCTCTCGCAAGCGAAGAACGCCGGGGTTGCTGGAGGATGGAGTGGAAGAGCCAGGTTGCGCGTTGCTGGTGGCCGTGATGGGAGGTAGCGTTCGGTTGCACAGCTCCAAGTTTAGGCGACGGCGAAGTGCAGCACCCAGATTCAGGTGACGGAGAACGTCCGCACTCTCCACGAATTGAAAAAGGGTTTATTGGCGTATGTTGCGACGGTAGCCCTACGATGAAAACGCGATCAGGACAGAGCAACAGTCAAGCAGATTCCGGCTATGATCAGCACAAGGCGACCGAGAGAAGCCGCAAACCCAATACCCAAGCGGTGGCGATGTTGCTTGCCAACGATGCGTTTTCTTCTTCACAAGTGCACTATTGAACAACCTATTTGTAGTGTTTGCAAGTGTCAAATTAATCTGACGTCATACACACTTATTGGGCATATATTAAGAAGGGTACAACTGGCTCACACTTGATACACATTTGGTTGACCATGCATTGAAATGCTGAAGCTTTATTGCAGCCTTCAACGTAGGCTGCCAAATTCACAAATCTTCTATTTTTATTGGTGTGTCATTATTTGGTCGAGGTCGCACGTGCCTCGTTAAAATTAGCTTATGCATTACTTCGCGAAACCAATTTCCGGAGCCCTCCATTACAGTGTCTCTATATTCATATCGTGGGTTTGGAGACGCCAACGCCAGGTATTATTATTAATATTATTTTTTGTATGGGTTTAGGTTACTAAACTGTCAGATAGTTCACATCATAAATATGGCGTCTCGTCTTGTATCAAGGCAAAGGCGGCCAAAAGGACACTACCTTCATTCTCCGGATTGCATCCCTCAACTTGTCGAACGCACATCCGGCGCTGCGACTGCAGTGCACTCGGCGGGTTGGGCTGTGACCTCTACGTAGCCTCCGCAATCAACTCCGACAGAGTACCGTGTCACTGTTGGATCTGATTGTGAAAGAGACACCGTATAGAGCGCATGATTGAGTTCTCCACCATTGCATCTACCGAAACAATACCAGCTGCTCATATTTGATTGTCCAGTTCACTCATAGTGTCCAAATTCTGGGAAGCATATAGACAAACTACACGCCTCTGAGAGCGATCATGGATATTTTGCAGTACGGGCACGGGGGTGGTGTCTTCAGGAGCCAACTACGACTACATACTCGTGAATCCTATAGCGTTGTTCAGAATTCTCTCTCATACCGAGAATGATAACGGTTGTTGCTTGCTGTACCGATGTGTTGAAGTGACTTTGCTGGCCGGTCGCCTTGCACAGGCATATTATGCCACAGTGTGACATGTCTTCTGCGACCACAATGAAAGCCAGCAACACAGGAAGAGTGCTTAACGGTGTCTGCAATAAGAAAGCGCATTCCTTTTAGCTTCTATCAACTTTAATGCGTAGCTACGGCCCAGCTGCAGTAATGCACTAAACACAGAATAGTTAGTGTTCTGGCCTTGTCATTGTAAACAGCATAAGCTGATACCAGTTCCGTGATGAAGAGATATACTGCTATCAAATATAAAATAAAATAGCTGTGTGTGCAGCAAACCAAAAAGCGGAGGCTTCTGACGCCTAAACGTGTAAAGCAGTCCTGTACCCTTAGCTTATCTGGTTTCGCTTTCTGGGGAAGCAGACGAACTTAGTTGTGGAATGTTCGATGACATATGTTCAACGCCCCTTGCGGCCAAACGACTTTTCATTTATGAAAAAACAGTAAAGAATTGTTATCGCCTTTCAGTTTACTTTATTTGTCTTTATTTTTCGATGTGTCATATCTTCGTTCTGGAGATGAAAGTGATATAGTGAGCCCATGGTAGAGATCTTCCTCATGCCGCTTGTCACCTAATGACTGCAATCGGCGTTTTAGAATTTTTACCTACGCCCATGCGCACACGACCACCCGCTATTGTGCTGAAATCTATGGTGACTCGCGTACAAGCGCCTACGCGTTACACCCACAGATGAGGTTCTAGACAACCGTACTCACAGCTACCGTTGTAATTTGGGTGATATGCTCAGCTGGGCGCAGATTCTGCAGTTGTTCAACTGCCATAGCCATCAACCTGGCGATATCGGTAGAAAAACTCGGGCAGAGCATGCAGTGTGAAAACGAGCATGCAGTGCAAAAAGGGAATGCAGTGCAAAAAGGAAAGATGGGTGGAATGTTAAAAAAAAGTCACGAAATGTATTTGTTGCAGAGCTTTGCTGCATTTCTCTCGTCGTGCTTAGGCGCTGCGGCGCACTTATTTAGTAGAAATTATCTATCTTGCTATTCGGCTGATTTTAATACCGAATGAAAAATTCACTTCAAAGAATATCGAGGTTGCTGGTAGGTGTGTTCGTCTGAGAACTTTGCAGGCCATCTTATCATCATCAGTTTGTGGGGCTTAACGTCCCAAACCCACCATATAATTAAAAGAGATGCTGTATAGTGGAGGGATATAGAAATTTTGACTACCTGCACTCTTAAGAATAAAGGTCGACATATTCACAAACTAAATACTAACCTCTAACTTGTCACATAAAGCACCCTTTTAGCAAAAAAAGGCAGTAAAATGTACGTTAGCGAAAATTACTGCCTAGTTATTAAGTGAATATTGCTGACTCAAGTGGTTAGTTCAATACTAAATTGTTAGTAACACCTGAAAATATACGTTTACGCCTACTTGTTGAATGTTTCTGTGCGAGGCGATATCAAAATTATTCTATTACAAAAGTACAGGATAAAAAAACAAATTTACAAGGCCCTCGTAAAGAAATTATTGGCTCCTAACCTTAATCTGTTAATCTGATTTGATCATATGATCAAATCAGATTAACATACATAAGGAAATCTCGTATGCTCATATGGACTCATTGAGCATATGAAATGCTTATATGAACTCATTGAGCATATGAAATGCTCATATGGACACATATGAGCATACGATATACTCCTATCAGTTCTCATACTCAGAAGATTATATGCTCATACGAGTATGAGAAAACATATTATTGAATCACGAGAACACGCATGCACAAGTAAATCTTCATGACTTGGATATAGCAGATTTCTATTGCAACAGCAGCAGCTTGAAGGCTATATATACCACTGCTTTGGGATCCCACACCACGTACTAGATAGCTGTCACAGAAATCATAAGATGTTTTCTACGCATCATCATGTCCCATTCTATTTTCGTACGTGTGTGCCATTACGTAGCCAGAAACTTCTATTCCGATGTATTCAATAAAATTAGAGCTTGCCTAAATTTTGCTTACGATGTCACCATTACGGCAAAATGTACTGCGGAATCTACAAAGAATACGACAACGTAGGTGGCTTAGTAGTTGCTTAGCTAAAAACTCTAAAAGAGGTTCCTGGGTTATTAACGGCTAAAGTTACAATCTGTACTAGCTGGTACTGGTAAAAGTATGCCGCGAAGGTAGTAAACTACTCCAGAAACTAGTGAACACACGCACTTACCAACTAATTACTAACTGTTGTTCTAAGAGTGTGGGTTTCTTGAACGTTCACGCAAATCTGAGTACACGTGCTTACAGCATTTTCACCTGGATTGAACAGGTAGCTGCCGCAACCGCAATTCCATCCTGTGACCTGCAGGTCAGCAGCCGAGTGCCTTATTCACTAGACCACCACGGTGGAGGTGTCTGTTTTCTCTAAAGGCATCATTTAGTAGTGCTGGCTCATGAAGGTTCGCGTAAGCGGAGATTCGCACAGCGCGTGAGTTTTGCGTTTTTTATTCTGCGTAATTAACCAAACGGTTATATACCAAATTTTGCCGGGGATCTATCATCAAGCATGAAGGCCAATCATAATGAGGTACGGGCTTTTTGGAGTTATAATAACCAGAAGAAAAGAAAGAAAATAAGAACAGTGATGCGAATGAACGTGTTGACATTTTAAAAAAATTGTTCTAAGCGCCGAGCTCTTCCCCTACTTTTTCAAAGCGCCGCCGTGGTGGCCTAGTGGATAAGATATTCGGCTGCTGACCCGCAGGCCGCGGCATCGAATTCCGGCTGCAGCGGCTGCATTTTCGATGGAGGCAGAAATGCTGTCGGCCCGTGTGCTCAGATTTAGGTGCACGTTAAAGAACCCCAGGTGGTCAAAATTTCCGGAGGTGTCCACTATGGCGTCTCTCAAAATCATATGGTGGTTTTGGGACGTTAAACCTAACTTATCAATTATCTACTTTTTCAAAGCCTAAGTTTTCATAGTAACAAGCTTGACATCGGTATAACAGGGGTTCGTCGCCGAGTGTCTGTGTGCGGGACAGCATGTATCTTTTTTTCTTCTTTTTTTTTCTTGCTTGAAGCGAGAGAGATGAGAGCCATTGTTGGATAAGTGAACGAGGGGGAGCCGGGGTGAGCACGCACTTGTCGAGGAGTTCAAAGATCACGTCCTACGTTGTCATCGGCATCACTTCACCTTTAACGAGCGCTGTCCGCTTTTACATTTGGCTTTGTCGCCACTAGAAGGAGGCTATCGAAAACATTGTCACACCTACACAATCTTAAGGCGTGACTAGAGTCTGTGTCGTCAGTGTTTTCCTCTCCTTCGTCGTTTGTAGGTGTTTTGTTATCTCGCTTACATTTGTGTATTTGGTCTCCAACAGGGTGCGCACTTCGTAGTTGCTTCTAGGGCCATTCTTTCCACTCTCGGTTAAAAAGACGGAGCTGTGGCGTTTTCTCTTCGCAGTTGGAGCAGCACGGGATTCACAATGGGAGAAAACAAGGACAGTGAGACTTTGGTTCACGTCGATGAAAAAGTGACGGACGTCGCCCGAAAAGTCATTGAATCGCAGGTAATGCTTGGATACGGTTCGACCACTATAGTGCATACGTAAATTATGAATTTGCCAATAGTGTCACCGGAAATAACGATGAGCTTGCTTGCATTGTGTATTATGATCTCAAACAGTCAGAATGTTCATTGCTTTATTACAGCGAAAGCTGTTATGAGATCAGAAAATGAGTCACTCGCAGCGCAGTAGTTGTCGGCCAAAGTTGTCGGACCATAATTACAAGGAATTAAAAATAAGCTTTAATAAGAAAACACCAAAGACATATGGTGACAGAGGGAAATTGCAACCCGGGTCCACTGCGTGCCAGCCCAGTATTCTAACGATGAGCCATTCCGGTGCTTGGACTCGTTAGCTAACTTGCCTTAGGCTGGCTTGATGTCAGGAAAGAAATCAAGTTAATATGAGTAATAAATCGTTCTTGAACAGAAAAGGAAAAACCAAGCGTCACACAATGCGAATCGCGTAATAAGTGGATCGTCCAATGCTCTAATGCTCCAACACATTAGAAAAGCTTGTTCTTCATCCCCTATTAAGGTGTGGCACATACCCACTTAAGGCGTAATTTGCAACCGTATTTATGTGTAACAGTATTTTATTATTTATTTATTCTACCGAGGGCGTACGCTACATTTTGGCAATTTTCACCATTTAGCCATGCCATCTTCATATTTATAGACAGTTTTACTGCTCTTGAACATAAAATCCAGTCTTCATATTCTCTCATGATTAACAAGATAATCTGTCATAATCATTAGGTTGATTAAGAACTTGAAACCACACATATCAATCAATCAATTACTAATAGAAGAATCTCCTAATCTTCTAGAGTGTGAATACAAGGAACCTGCCTTGTTTTATGGTGGAGTCATTTGTTTAACACTGTTTTTTTTAATAAGGCTTTGACGAGGGCTTGTTGGTGGGCATTCTTTTCCTACGCTGTACCGTTTGACGGAAAAATTATGGAATACCCCACGCGTGTGTCTGGTGTTCCGTACTTTATCCTTGTAATATTATAGCGAAACAAACTAACCTCAGTTTATTTGTTGTGTTGTGATGTTTTTCGTACATTAGTTTTATGCATATATTGAACTGCACCACTTTGTAAGTTTATTACATATTTATTGTCTTGGTTGACGTTTCTTCGTCTGTACATTCACAAAGAAATGTTTGGGAACCCGCTAGAGCGTTGTAGTACGCCAGTATGCAAAAATTATAAATAAATATACCACAGGAGTTTGAAGTTTTTAATATACCCAAGTTTGTTCCAAAAGTATGAAGGCGAAACCTCATTCCTCTTATGCCAAAGAACAGGCTGGCGTCAGGAAAGTTTACTATGCTATGAACCATATTCATGATCATGTCGTTAGGGCAATTCAGAAATGCGTATAATATAACCAGCCTCACTGACAAGAACTCAAATGTTACGAAAAAGAAAGAACTTGAGAAGTCATGATGGAATTGGGGCGTACAGCAATGAAGAGTTGCAGGGACGCACATGGAGATATTTTTGTAATGATGCTTTGTTAAAATAATAATAATAATAATAATAATAATAATAATAATAATAATAATAATATATAGTGAATAATAATAATGATTGGGGGTTTACGACACAAAAATGATATGCTTATGAGAGACACCGTGTTGAAACCTCCAGAAACTTCAAATACATCGGGTCCTTTAACGTCCCCCTGAATGTAAACACACGAACTCCTAGCATTTTATCTTCACCGAAATGCGGTCGCCGTGGCGGGGATAACTTATGCTTGGGAGTTTGGATTGCATTGTTTTGTCAAGTTATGCTAGTTATTATAGGCTGCAAGCCATCGAGGATCTTCCAAAATGAAATGTAGGAAGTGCAAATGAATATATGAATGCAGGAAATAATGTTGCATTGAATAATCTGAAGATAAAATTAAGAATTCATAATTACTAGTCAGTCCTCTCTGTATGCGCAAAGCTTCGGTTACTCAGACTAGTGGTTAGCGGAGGGTCTTCATCCTCAGAGAAACTCTGGGGACAATTTAGAGATGTGGGTTAAACAATTTTCTGCATTGCCATATTTACAGACGAAAGTTCTATTCTACAGACTTGCACCGAATGCCCCCGATGTTCTAACTAGAGGGAAACCGCACAGCAAGGTAAACAGGGTGCACTTGCTTGTCAACAGCACGCGCGTGCTGAGCCGGCAAGATATAGCACACGATGATAAGGAACGTGGTGAACTCTTTGGCTTATCTCGCGGCCCGCATATCGAGCAGAGAGGCACCCAGTGACCTTTGTATGCAACAGCAATGAAATATCGCTTTTGAGAAAGAAGACAACCATAGAGTGTAAAGTCCAAGAACAGCTTCATAGTTGGGTATGGTAAGGGTGTCATGGGCTTATTGCATTAACGCCTCAACGATGAACGTTTGACAAGCATTACAAAGATGAGCTTGGGTCGACCCCGGGCTAATACGTGGCCGTGTAAGCCACCCTCTGTACTACTGACTACTACTATTCCATAAGGAAAGGGTACATAACAGCTTCAACTAACCGCTACTTATCTACGGAGCTGAAACCTGGGGGCTGGCAAGGAGGGTAGAACTTGAACTTAGGACGACTCAGCGAGCGATTGAAACAAAAATTATAGTTGTAACATTAGAGAGAAAGACAATAGAGTGGGTCAAGGGAGAAAGGTGTATTAAGGATATCACTCACAGTTTAACTCAATAAGAACAAATAAACATGGGCCTAGATGAGGCTAATCAGTTTGCAAATATAACATGGCAGCACGACACTCAGAACCAGGTTGTCTGGCAAAACAGGGAAGAGTCATTTTCTCTGCATTGGCGTAGTTAGGCTGATGATGACGACGATGATGTTATAACTTAGTAATACTGCTAATACTAGTATTACTACTATTACTACTACTGCTACTACTACTACAACTACTAGTACTACAACTACTACTACTACTGATAAGAATAATATATAAGAAGAAGAAGAAAAAAGAAGAACTCATGTGATTTAGAATACGATTATTATGATCGTTGTTGGAAGCTTTAAATGGAAACATTGTGAAACCATTCAACAGATAGTACACGTCGTATGTGCCAGAATAGTTTGTTTTGAATCGTCATACCCTTCCGAGTTACTCAGCAATGGCATGCACATATCTCCCATGAGCCAAATATCCTCGAATGTTGTGTCCGAGCCAATGAGTGTATAACACAGCCACAACTCTATCGTCCCGACCATAACGAAATAGTGAAAATAAATAGCTTGAATAAGATCCTAAGCACATTGTAATGAAATGAACATGCGAAAGTGTTTGTTTTGGCTAGGTTGCTGAGTTCTGCGTAGTGGTGCTGTCGAGTTTTGGTATAAACAGCAAGTCAGTGTGAGAGGTCCTATTTTATTCCGCTCACGGAGCCCAAATTGTTAGCTCTTGCTGCGGGCGATGTGTCCGAATCATGGGTTGAACAGGAGCCACAGTCCGATTTTTTTTCTCGTAAACGTCTTCCTGCGCGTACGGCAGCTTTCCAAGCACTCTGTTCGCAATTTTATCGAGCACATTAATGTTTCGCATGCTCGTATGCGGACATCGAATTCATAGCGTTAGTTTTCTGAGCTGGTTTTCTCACCTGTCTTTCCCAGTTCATATCTGGTTAAAGTAAGTTACCTGGAAGTATAGCATGCATGGTTTCATTCACGTTTATCCCCGGATTCATCCGCGCAAAGAGTGCGCTTCGCCTACTGGTGTGCCTTCGATGCCGTAGTGAGTGGTTACCGTTCATTGTTTAAAAGGCTGAGGGGGGAAGCCGAAAGTGAAAGAAGAGTAATGATAGCCATAATGCAATTGTCTAGCTTGAGGGTCTGACACTTGAACGATGGCAATAATTGAATGAGAGAGGAGTGGAAGGAGCGAGAAAAACAGAGGGGGATGATTTAATTTTGTATACACAGATGACGGCATTGATTGTACAATATGCAATGCCTCAAAGCTCACTGGTGAAAGTCACCTCATAGAAAGATTTTGTTACCCGACACCAAACACTGTTCAGCTATGCATGCAGCTGTGACACCGCTCGCACAGAAGGTGGAGGCCAACTGAAGTGGCGGACATTGGCACACTCTTGTGGAGTCCGCACTTCTCCCACTTCAGAGGTGATCGCCCTCACCTAATCGGCGGTTACAGTAGCTGCTGCGTGCGCCGACACCGATCAGTTTTGGCTGGAAAGGTCACCCACGTGTTTTCTAGACACAAAAATTGAAGACACCTGGCAAGCACGCCTTTCCGCCAACCTAGCTAAGCAGCGATTTCACGTTGATGTTAGTGCCCTTATTCAACCCTGTCTAATGTACTACAGATTCGTTGCACATCCACCACCAGGGAGTGAATTGTTCCTCGAACTTCTCTTCACCATGTGGACTTTAAAAAAAGTAGTGACTATGATGACGCAGATGAACGTGGCGTAAGGGGTAGTCGAAGCGAGTAAACTGCAGAAGCAGTGTCCTAGCCGGGCACCGTTACATAAGCGTCGTACTCAGACGTGTTACAACTAGTTTGCATGTATTGTAGGATCATGCATCGTAATCTGATTTAGCCATTTGCCTTTTAGCTTACGTTACCTTATGAGCTAACGGGACTGTTTCTAAATACCAAGTATATTCACTAAACTAAAGCCACTCCAACCGTTTTTTTTTATCTGACAATCTTGATGCTTCCGACTTGTGATTCTCACTGTCGTCTCCTAAGCTTGGTACATGCCTAAATTTTCAATGCAGGAGGTAAATACATGACGAGCACGATTCGCAGGTCGTTAGAAGAATAACATGCCTTCCTTGTCGCGTAAGTCATGGAATTCTATCCAGCAGTCTCATGCGGCACATCTCGTGCCGACATACCAAGTCCAATGGCATACAAGCATGCGCCACAGTGGATGATTCTTAGTATATATGAACAGAGACTTTAGATGTCTTAACTGAATTTTGTCTTACCATCTCAGAGAAGTTGTGGTGCCGGGGCCGGAAGTTGTCCTATGGGTTAAATATCTTGATGGAAGCAAAGAGTATAAATCACGGCTCGATTCGGAATCACGCCAAGGCATTCTGCATGAAGGTCCAGTATTCCACCTCGACCAAGTCCAGTGTTTCTGACTATTACGTAGACACCCTGCACAAGTGTCATGTTAGGACAACAGCAATTGTGGTGGCTGGTTATGCATATATATATATATATATAAAGAACACAAGCGAGTACACGTACGAAAGAGCAATACTTTTATGCCAACGTTTCAGCCGTGGCACGGCCTTCGTCATTCCCTGACGAAGGCCGTGCCACGGCTGAAACGTTGGCATAAAAGTATTGCTCTTTCGTACGTGTACTCGCTTGTGTTCTTTATACGTACCAGACCCCTTGAACTTCCTGCTGAATATATATATATATATATATATATATATATATATATATATATATATATATATATATATATATATATATATATATATATATATATGCATAATTCCTCAAGATGCAGTCAAGAAGCTTAGCGTGCACAAGCCTATATGACCGCTACGTGTAACATACGCGTTATAAACCCGTAGCGTGCTCTTCGTGGCGACGTGTCGGCTTTGCTCTAACGTTAGTGACAATGTCACGGCATACTATCATACACCCTTTACACACCAGTATGCTTCGCGTGCCTTACTAGGGCACATTTTGCGCCCTAGTGGTAAATTTACACCAAGACGTCGAACCATCTCGTAAGGCTTCGCGATTGAAGTGACATACTCATGGAACCAATGTGGACAAAAATTGAACGCGATGATGGCGCCGTCTGTCTGTCAGCAGTTTTACAAAGATTAGAATAATACTATTTTAGTTATATCTGAAAAACTTTTAATATTTTTACTCTCAAATGACTTTTTCGAACAAATAACAACTAAAAATTATGTTTTTATAATTTATTGCTTTGCATATTATAAAATAGTTTTCAAAAGCACAAGAATGTTCTGAAATGGCGTTGGCATTCCGCATAGCAGACAACACCACCGCCGTCGGCTTCTACGTCATGGGTGCCCCCACACGCTGCAGCAGCCCTCTTTCCAGAATTTTCTCGTTTCCATATAATTGATTGATATGTGGGGTTTAACGTCCCAAAACCACCATATGATTAGAGAGACGCCGTAGTGAAGGGCTCCGGAAATGTCGACCACCCGGTGTTCTTTAACGCGCACCCAAATCTGAGCACAGGGGCCTACAACATTTCCACCTCCATCGAAAATGCAGCCGCCGCAGCCGGGATTTGATGCCACGACCTTCGGGTCAGCAGCCGAGTACCTTAGCCACTAGACCACCGCGGCGAGGCTCGTTTTCATATAGTACATTGCGGCAAACTGCTTACTGGAAGCTCATACGTATCTTGAAAACTTACTTTAGTAGGTTGTGATGCCGCGTACAGGCCCAGAGGAATGACAACGCTTATGACAAAAACTTCCAGCAATAAATCGTTTTATTGCGAGTCAATTGATTGGTGTTTACATAAAATAAATGCGACGTAGGTAACATTTGAGCTTGTACCGCAATGAACAATATGGATACATCAGCGTACGTGTGTAAACAAGGTACGTAGTACGTACCACGCATAGCCCCAAAGCAGATGCCCGGAGCACAGAAGCTGTCCAGCAGTGACTGATATTCACATCGAACTGCACGAAACGTTCGATGGTGTAAGTAAAGGTATGCCGTTTACGTCCCTGCACTTGAGTAGCTCAAGATTTCACAACACGTCGTTGACAGTATACGGTAAACCTGCTGCAATTCGTATCAATATATCCGCGTGCTCTTCCCTAGCAGTGCGGTGCCACTGTTTTCTGGTCCATGCTGGCACCTAAAGTGCGCCACTTTCCAATTTCTACGCTTTGGCAGCATGCATGCTTCTGAATACCCATAATAAATGAGAAATGGTTTTTAATGCTTACGACTCTGAAGCCTTAAAAATAAAATTGTCGAAAAAAAAGGGCTTCGGTTTTGTTTACCTACCCCGGCGGTGCGCTATCGTCGTTTCGATGGACGCGACGCCTGAAGGCCCGGACACAAAGCTCCCAACATGCCACTGGCTTGGCTTGGCTAAAAGACAAAAAATCTGGCTTCAGATGCCACTAGCTCGGCGCTTCGCATGAAGTACATTTCCACAATGCATGCATGGAATAGGCCAGAGCTTGAAGATTGATTGGTACGATTCGGCGCTCTTGAAATTAGGCGAGGTTTTCTGCGTAATAAGAATTCAGCCTTTTTTATTCATGAATAAGCTATTGATCAACGAAGAAAGCAAAACATAATTATGCTGTCAAGTGTTATCGGACTGCTGTTGGCATGCTTTGCGTGAACTGGGTGTTCATTACCAGCAAATATTTGTTGTTGAATTCCACATGCAAGTAGACGTGTTCATTATGTTATTCACATAACTGTTTGGTTTCAATGCTTTGTTCCCAATTATAATTTTTGGCGTAATTTTAAGGGCTTACGCATTGTCCTTTCACCACCAAAACACACATATTATCACCATCAAGTGCTTACGCATGGTTATAGTCTGGCATTGTTCAAATAGACACCAAATTGAAAAACCTTTTTTTTGCATATTAGTAAGTTTCTGGTCTTCAACACTGAAATTACTATGCTTACCTCAAAAAGACGCGCGGTAAGCGAGAAAATGCACTAAAAAACCTGAATGCCAACGCCACATTGAAGTTCGTGCTTTAGTAATTGTGACGTCAAAAATTTTGATTACGTCAATTAGTGACTACGTACTTCCTATAAGATGAAAATGAAGTAAATTGCCCTATGAGGTGGCCACGGACTTGGCAATGCATACCAACTTTTCAGAATAGTTTGTCGAGCCAGTGTGGGTGAAATGTGGATAAAACATTCTAAAACCCACGGCATTACGTGCGGAGATATCAGCGCAGACTTTAAAACTGAACTTTGACCCCTATTTTTTTGTTATAATGAGCCCATACTGAGAAGATTAGCGACAATAGAATATAGTTTGTCAGCTTAAACTTATTCTTTATTTCACTTCAGTGTCCTTTTAACATAGACACATTCTTGACTTACTCTTTTTTTATTTTTTACTTGCATACGAACAAACTTCCAGCACCTTATAAAAAGGTGTCACTGTTTAATTATTTTTTGTCGGTACGAGTATAAGGAGGAGGCGCAGAAAACACCGCCTTTTACTATCAGAATTGATTTTAGCTTAATAGAGGCGGTGAAATGAACATCAAAAGGAAACTTGCGGCTGTAAGGCGCACACGCGTGAGAGTATGGGTGTGTTTCGATGAAAGGAGCATAGCGCGAGAAAGCTTGCACGTTCTCCTGCCACACACCATTGAGGACGCTTTGTGCTGCCAGTGGGCCTACAAAGTGTTAATATATTCTCTACCTCGTAGCCCTACCAATGAAATGAGAAACTGGCAGCATAGGGGGTTCAATTAAGGAAGCCGGCCCAAGTGACCGGAACAATACAGAACCGCGCTATTGTAGACTTCCACTGCGACTATAGTCGCTATTGCCTGGGCGAAGTGGGCAAGTGCACTCGTGGTAGTCGTCCTTGTAGCTTCCCCGATATTTCTAGGGTGGAGCTTATCACACGTGGTTATTGCCTTTGCATACCCTTCCCCATGTCTCCCACCTGCCGTAAACTTTTTGTGGATAACGAGGAAAAGTTGTGAAAATATGGTCTTGGCCTATCATATTTATTCATATACAATCCGCACGGGTTCGCACTGGCTAGTGTTAACTAATGTTCGCTAATTATCTCTAAAGGGTGGTCAAGACGAGATTGGTAGTTAAAAATAGTGGCAAGTGTTGGGTAATTTCGACCATGTTCTAATATTATGGCAACATTGAATAAAAGCACTTATATTCGAAATCGCCCAAGTCGTGATACGTGTACGTGAATGGTACGAGTCTGTATGCCCTCACACTACATAGACAAAAACTTGATTTGGCTCGGCCCTTAACATTGTGATTGTTTTTTTACTATTCCGAAAGACTAGTTCATTTATATAAAACCTCTGTGCATGAAACTCTCATGCTGTGTAAGGCTATAACAGCACAACTTTAACAGCACCATCATTACGCTCTTTTATATACGCCAAGCGCAACAGACTGTACGCCATGCACAATTGGGGTTGTACTTACTCGCGGCACTTATGAGAAGGTAGTTTGTCCACAGGATGCTTCCAGCAGTGGTTCGGAATAGGGCCAGTGGCTTTGCGCACCGTAAGGTAGGTCATCCAGCGCTCTTAAGGTGGTAGGCCACCTTCAACAGTCATTTTTTTTTCACAAAATAAATTTTAGGGTTTTGTTTTTCTTGAACTCCCAAACATTCACATATAATTTGCACAAAAATTATCTTTCTAGCGTCATTAGTTTGCGAGTTACAGCAAGTTTTCTATACCCTATACTTTTATAGCAAAACCGAAACCAAATTTCCAACTGTGGTTTCGGTTTCGAAAAATTCCAAGAGCTATGCGGCTGTGAAAGACATGTATGAAAGACAGTTTGCAGAAACTGAAATGTATTGGGCATGTCCAAAACTGTGTTGGCTGCCTCCTCGGAAAACTGAAGAAGACAGTGCGTGGACTCCGTGGTAAGGGAAAGCTCACTGATGCCCTCATTGACCGCCTGCAAAACTATCATAGCATTGCCATATGGGCTAATGTGGGCAACATTTCTGCAATTAAAAAGGTTACCCTTGCCAGTCTTTTTCATTGCAGCTCTACCAACAAGCAGCCGAGACATGGCCTGTGTCCACTTGGACCGAAAAGCTGGTGCGGATACCAAAGGGTCGAAGCACTCGGTTAAGGAAAATATGTACACAAAGGAGGACTTTCAAATGATGTGCTCAACAGAGTTAAAACTTTCTACAGTGATCTGTGCCTTGATGAACGTCTAATGAAGTGCCTGCATAGAAAGACTCAAAATGATAATGAGTGTTTCAATGGTCTAATATGGCAGCAGGCACCCAAAGAGGTCTACGCAAGCTTGCCTACAGTAATGTTTGCCTTGCATGATGCTTCGGCACACTTTGATAATGGCAGTGTAAGCACCCTAGATATCCTGAGGCAAGCTGGCATAGAACCAGGGTATCACACGACGAAAGCTTGCATCGCCAGGGATCACCTGCGCATGCGAATGCTAAACGCAAGTCAGTGGATGGGACAAAACAGGCCAGGAAGAAAAGACGAGCAGCCACCCGAACAAAAGGAGACAATAATGCTTCCGAAGAAGAGCCCAGCTATGAATCTGGTGCTTTTTAGGCCTGCATGCGAAGATTGTGACCCTTTTTACAAGCTCGGAAATCTTTGTTACGTTTTTCTGAAAATAAAAATTTGCTCCAAATGTTGCGACGCAAACTTTCATAACGTATTTCTCAGCGTATACTTTAAACTAAAATTTTGCACAATGATTTACAACATATATATCAGTGCAGTGAACTAAAATAAAAGAAATCTATCGAATATTTTTCGGTTCACAGTTGAATTCTCCAACAGGTTAAGTCTAAATTGTCTCTTCTTTTCCGTTTTTTTGCGGTTTTTCATTACTTCCTTGATATTCACTGCATAATATTCATTCTAGTTCACTGCATAGCTCCAGCCATTAGTTACACATGTGTCAAAGCTTTACTGAATAAAGACACCTATTAGTCACTTATCACAGCTGGCGTGGCTAGCACTTTTAATGCAATTTTTAACAAAGATTACCTCCCAATAAATAAATGTTCAATATTTTGCACTGTAAATAGCTGGGTAAATAAATAAGACATGCTGGTTTCGAAGAAAAGATCATTTCAACGCTGACTGCTCTTAAAAGTTTTTGTTTTTGAGTGGCCTACTACCTTAAAGCGATCAACAATATATTAACTCACGCACTCACCATTATTCACACGTCTTCGCGTGTATATCCTGTCGTAGTAGGGCATCATCATAGATTAGTTGAAAGGTATACTTTAGTCAAAAGCGATTTTTTAACTGCACTTGAAACAAATCAGCTAAAGACGGAAAGGTCACATCCGCGCAAACTGACAACTGAGCGTCACAGCTGAGTGCATGAACTCACATCAGCTGCCAGTCTGCGCACGTTTTTTGTTCACTTTTTTTTGTCCGTGTTGCTAGCGCAGTTGAAAAAACAATTTAGCTCATCTCTAGTCATTATTGCAAGATTCTGAGCAAATAGACTTCGGTGATTAAGCATAGATAGAATATGCGATGTTGCCCGAAAAAAATCGGTTTCCAAAAAGCCTATCGATCTAACTTCGTTCATGGGAAATGTTCCATTCGTGATATGGCGGCAATCAATAAAACATATAACATCAACATAATAAATTTGTATATTCCACTGGTCATGAGCTGCCTTTTAATGAAAGCAAATAATTCTGGATGATTTTTGCAGAATTGGAAGGTGTTCAACCAGTGATGCAAATATTGAATCAGGTGCGAGTTTTTCTTGAAAAAATAAATAAGGTGTTTTATGGGCTAAAAATATCAATATGGTGGACATTGCAGCAGGGGCCTCGAGATTAATTATTTTTAATTAGAATTCACTTGTTATTCATTTCCCGTTTGCCTATATCATTCAATGTTTAATATTTTATTACAACCGATCCTGTTTGTGTCGCGCTCGGATATGTGGATGGACTCTTGTTACGCGTGGCTAAAAAGTAGCAGTACTCTAAACGTAATAAATGCTTCGTGTTACGACAGCTGTCTGTAAGTTTAGTAACTGAGACTTCCTTCGCAGAACACAGACGACGCCTTCTTTGTTTGTGATCTACGTGAATTGGAAGGAAAGATAAAGTTATGGCGAGAGGAAATGCCCCGTGTGACGCCATTCTACGGTAAGTGTTTTGCGTGGCAGCGCACATTTAGAATTCGTTTAGCTTCTTCGCTATGACTTCTAATTGTTTACGTCTTATTTCTAGTCAACTTCGCTCAATTGTCAAAGTAATCACGCTGTCTTGTGTGTATGCACATCCATGAGCAAAAGTAGATGGGCCGCTGAAGTTTAAGCCAAAATTGCCGTCTGCACTGTCTATAACGCGAGCAGCTTGCTGTCCATTGCAGCATGCTCATCCGTGGTACGCATACTTTTGCTTACTGGTGTATATGCATGTATGTATGTATGTATGTATGTATGTATGTATGTATGTATGTATGTATGTATGTATGTATGTATGTATGTATGTATGTATGTATGTATGTATGTATGTATGTATGTTCTCATCGAACCTATTTGTTGAGAAGCCTAGTATTGAGTGTGCCCAGCAGAATAATCTCCGATCAGTTCGCCCATGCGCCTATCAGTGTGGAATTGAAACATGACAATTTAGGGCTAAGTAACGCAAATATTTTAGTTTCCATCATCGTCAGTTCAGGTCATAACGACGTAACTTGAACTAGAATGCTCAGATCAGGGCCAGTAATGTTTTTAGAGACTACATTCATCGTGACATAACGTGGCGGACATAGTGATTGTGCAACCAGTTGCTATACTAGAAGATCTGAAGGCGTGCTTAAGTCTGTGAGAAGTGTACTGGTGCTCACATTTCTTTACCGAGCCATTTTCGATGGAGGCGGAAATGTCGTAGGCCCGTGTACTCAGATTTGGGTGCACGTTAAAGAACCCCAGGTGGTCGAAATTTCCGGAGCCCTCATCTACGGCGTCTCTTATAATCATATGGGGCTTTTGGGACGTTAAACCCCACAAATCAATCAATCTTTACCGAGCTGGTGGGCTTAATTAGATTGCTAACGTTTCTGACCTCCACATTGTTCTACGAGAAAATTTTCTTATTGCAATAGAAATTACATGGACACTCTCGATGTGTTTTGGCCGTCGCCGTCGCCATCACCGTCCTGTCCCGTATCAAGTCGAAATTATCACATGGCCCCCACATCGTACGTTCTAAAGCAGGAAAAAGCACGTGCGTGGGGATAATCTACGCGGATGGAATAAATATGAAACGAGCCTGCCCATATCCGTCACTCAGAATACGCATGCAATAAAACCAACCAACTCGGGAGTACTGCCGATGAAGCCGAGAGGAAACGCCCCGCACTAAGGTATAGATAAAACAAGTTTCCAAGTTAGCACTGACCACCCTCTCGCTTATGTTCTTGGAGCGCAATCTAGAAGGTTCAAAATTTAAAAAAAATGATTTTTTTGGTTTTGTTGCCGTGGTGAACAGACGTAAATAAAAGAAAACGGAAAGAAATGAGTAGTAGAATAAACGGTTACCGAATGGAATACAAACACCACAGCACAACAGCAAACGTGATGTGTGGTACTCAGCTGGCAATGTTGGGCAGTTTTATATTTCACTCCACCAGCCATTATGTCTCGAATTGTTTATCGTACGTCGTCCGCATATCCGAAAGTGTTTTGCTCGTGTTTGGGCTGTGACACGAAGAACGCGCTTCATGCTGGACCCTCTCAGTGAGGACAGAGCAGGGGCGTAGCCAGGGGGTGGCCACCAGGCACGTGCCCGCCTTCAAATGTTTTTAGTAATGCCATAAAGAGCGAAAATGGCCAATTTAAGGGGGTACCCTTCCCGATGTGAAAGTGGTGCTCTCCCCCCCTCGAATACGCGCCTTCCACAGGGCGTCATGTTGTGACGAGTGATTACAGTCGGCTTGTGCACACGCAAAAAAAAAACACGGCCAGACTAGTACAAACGCTTGACTAGGAGCACTGTAATGGTAGTTTTTTTTTTCTAGAAAAAAGTGCACCCATTTTGACAATTGTGATGCCAGGTAATTTTGGTGCGGTGCGTGGAACTTCACAAAAGCTACGAGTTCTAGCACTGAGTTATTCCGAAGCATCACGTTTCGGCTTCTTTATGCCACGTTCTAGAGCAAGTCGCTCAAACTGGTCAAGCGTAAAATGCTCCTGAAAGTGCGTTCATTAAACCCTCCAGCTGTTCTGTACTTGCATGCACAGAAATATTTGAAATAACGTGCATGCACTAGATGCGCGTTAGAAGCGATCCTGGCGTTTCGACAAAAACCGACAAATAAACTCGATGCGCAAAACCGCGTCGCGTACGTCGACAAATCGCGGAAAAGCGTACGCGCGAAATGCTTCACAGATACGCTTTACGGAGTGAATAAACTATTTCTGACATCACGAGGCGCCTTGATGAGAGCGAAACTGTTTTCTATTATTTTACTGTGGCCCAGCATTGTTGGAAACTTGGATGTAACATTGAACATGCACTGCAAAGCAATCTTGGATAATTTGGCACCAACTGCAACGCTCGTTTTCTGCAAGTATATGTCCTGGCTGCGATTTTGTCTTTAGTCAAGACGGGAATCCGCCTGAAGCCATATGCGCATACGTGCGTGTTTTGAGCATTTTGCATAAAATTGGCACAGCACGTAGAGTGAGAATCAATTTATTGCGAAGCACGAATGAGGAAGGTTGATATGTCAATTTAAAATCATTCGCAACGTTACAAGGCGGAAGTATATTATGCCATACATCACTACCATGTCATGGTTATTATGTTTGCACCTGGCCTTTTTGTTCGTCGCCCATTGACGTTACGGGATACGAAATTTGTATAGTATGTGAAGCTAGCGAAACGACCGCGACCACGCTATGAGCGTAAAATATAGTCATGATTTACATGACAACATGTCATGATCATCATGTCATGACGTGTAATTTACCTTCGTTGTCTATTCACGTCACGTATTACCAAATTTGGTATATATAAAGCTAGTGACACGGCCGCGACCACGCTATAAGCGCGGCATGTAGTCATGTTTTACATGACACGCCTGTCATGATTATTATGTTTGGACGTATCATTTACCTTCGTCGTCTATTCACATCACGTGATACCAAATTGGTATAAGGGGAGCTAGCGAAGCGGCCGCGAGCACGCTATAATTGTCGCATGTAGTCAAGTTTTACATGACACGCATGTCATAATGCTCATGTTTGGGTGTGTCATTTACTTTCGTTGTCTATTCACGTCACGTGATACCAAATTTGGTATATATGAAGCTAGCGATAAGGCCGTAAGTGTGCTCTGAGCGTAACATGTAGTCTTGGAAGTTTTACATGGCACGCATGTCATGGTAATCATGTTTGAACGTGTATTTTACCTAGGTCGTCCATTCGCGTCCCGTAATACCAAATTTCGAACATGTGAAGCTATCAAAACGGCTGCGAACGCATCATAAGCGTGGCATGTAGTCATATTTTTACATGACGCGCATTTCAAGTTTATTATGTTTGCCCCTGTCATGTATGTTCATCATCCGTTCACGTTCCGTATTACCAAACTTGCAATATTTTAAGCCAGTGAAACGACCGCGCGCACACCATGAGCAGAGCGTGTAGGCATAACACACATGGCATTCATGTCATGATTTTCACATTAGGGCTTGTCACGTATGTTCGCTTACAGTCATGTCATATACCATACCAGTTTTGCAATGTCATGTGAATGAAACAACCGCAAGAGCAACAAGACCATGAAATTTAAATCATGACGTTCATAACATATATATAACGATTTTGATGTCATGAAAAGTCAGTCATGCTCGTCATACAAACTTGCTATTGCACACTAGTTTCTGTATAAGTGCCATCATCAAAACAGCCAGAAAAGCTAAAAGTCGACGGCGACTAGATAAATAGATACGGTCAAAGTCACCAAAGTTCGCTAAGACATGCTTCGAATTTATAATAAATAACACCGCTAGCCAATTCCAAGATCACGTGCAAGTATTGCACCAATTACAGACACGGGTGGTGGAAAAATGAAGGGGTGAGAGAGTGAGGAGGGTGGCTTCGAGAACTGTGAGTGATGCTACCTTGTAAACTTGTTTTATCTGGGGACCTTACCCCATATGCCTTGAAGGAGCATGCAAAGATACCAATGGAGCAGGAAGGGTTGCGCTAGCAGCAACATTGAACTTTAATTATAAGAGCGCATGGCAATCGCTGGCGCGTGCAATATCTCAGCAACCCTCAGCGGGCGGCTCGGGTACCGTTCTATGTGCTGCTCTCTCAATGCAAACAAACTGCGCGGAAAGAGCATCCCTCCCTAGAGTGGTCGTATTCCCTCTTTGTAGAGTTACGCGTGATCGCATACAAATGAGTTATCTGCCAGTCTCACACAGGATGACGTTAAAACTTGTTGCTATCGCAATCATTGATTCGCCTTTGCTTAGAAATTGTCATTTTTTTTACTTAACAGTAGAAAAAGGGCCATGTTGTGTTGTGGTGTATACTATACAAGAATGAAAGTTTTGGTGCTGGTTGAAAAATTTAAAGTGCTGTGTACTTCTACTTTCTCACTTTTGAAGCCCCGCCGTGGTGGTCTATAGTAGCTAAGGTACTCTGCTGCTGACCCGCAGATCGCGGGATTTAATACCGGATGCGGCGGCTGCAGTTTCGATGGAGGTGAAAACGATGTAGGCCCGTGTGCTCAGATTTGGGTGCACGTTGAAAAAATCAAGGTGGTCCGAATTTCCGGAGCCCTCTACTACAGCGTCTTTCATAATCATATGGCGGTTTTGAAACGTAAAACCCTACATATCAATGAATCATTAGATTACTTTAGTAGCACCAGCTGTTAAACAAGAAAGAATACATGTATTACGGCCTACGCTACTGGGAAGCATAAAATAGTACAATCAGCTTGTCATTCACGTCAATGTTTACAAACAAGAATTTATCACGTTTGCGTATGGTCCATACAGGTGACAGTCAATTAGTTAATGTCCACAACTTGTTCAGTTAGAGATTTGGCATGTAGCAATGCCATTTTGAAATATAGCGCACCAGTTGACCTGAACTGCACGGACCGTTTACAGCGGTTGAATTGCCCTGAGTTTAAGTTCTTGTGTTACCGACTCCGTCACCTAATGGCACAATTCGAGCCCTTCTGTGTGCAGCCGAATGCATCTGCTGCCGCTAAAGAGAACAGCAATAGACGTGCTAACCATACGTGAAATGTATACCATAACACATTGCTATTACGAAAAAAAGTGTGGCCCTGCAAATCACGGCGCAGCATTAAAATGCCCTTCAAAACCACACACACGATTTCAACGGGCCTGGCTGCACCAATAATCCGAAAAGCAAGGTCACTTTTCTTGCACGTACAGTGCCTTTTCTCGAATCAGTTTTATATGCCTTTTATGTAATAATTGGTAAAACAGTTCTTACTACCCATTTTTACTGCCATCTACAGTTTAAAGCAAGTAGAATAAAATATTATATGCGCAATCGAGCATCGCATCGTCAAATGATAGGAGAGTCGGTCACCTACAGTAAAGTTCGGTCTTCGATATTGATTGCTAAAGTTTCATTACCGACAAATAGTATTTCACCCCAAAAAGCAATACTAAACTGTTTTTTTTTGCATTTACTCAGCACACTATCTACACGGGGAAGCCAGATGGCACTGCCCCGCCGCGGTGGTCTAGTGGCTAAGGTACTCGGCTGCTGACCTGCAGGGCGTGGGTTCGGATCCCGGCTGCGGCGGCTGCATTTCCGATGGAGGCGGAAATGTTGTAGGCCCGTGTGCTCAGATTCGGGTGCACGTCAAAGAACCCCAGGTGGTCTAAATTTCCGGAGCCCTCCACTACGGCGTCTCTCATAATCATATAGTGGTTTTGGGACGTTAAACCCCACATATCAATCAAATAAGCCAAATGGCACTCAATGGATGCTTGTTAGTCCGCTTAACGATATATCAAAGCGCATCCAGGTGATCTGTTTACCGCAAGCTGCCTTTATTAAAAAGCTCTTCTCTGCGTTTTACAGCGGAAGCTATTATGAGATCAGAACGCAGGTCACGTGCAGCGCCGTAGTTTTTTCGGCGCAGCCGCCAGGGTCCGTAACCAATATCGCAAGAATTAAGAAAACGATTCTAAATAAAAATCACTATGGTATCAACGGGACTGCGCAGTATCCACGAGACTGTGAACGGGGTTGCGCACAAGAAATACCTTGGGAGGAGCAAAGCACGCAGTGAGGAACCAGTGTTTCCTGCTGCAAAACGTCAATTGCTACTCATGGGCAATGAGAGACACCGATTGGACACAGAGACCCGCAATTAGGTTTTATTTAACTCGCATCCTGCTCATACCTGCTTTTAACAACGCACAGGAGAAATTTCCCAACGAAACTACCTTGGAAGTCATGCTTCAGTGCCTGTAAACAGAGGGGGCCCAGTGAACGGCTGTGCAGCGCGAGCAGTCGGTTTTTAAATCAAGAAGGCCGCTACCAGACGCTGTCTGCGTCGGCGTTACGAGGCGAGAGAGGGAGAAGCGTAGAATAGGAGAGAAAGAGAGGTAGATGATGCGCATGCGCAGGAAAGGTGGTAACGCCGCACACCGGATTGAACACGCCCATAAGGTGTTTCGCATTGGATAAATATTATGATAATGTTATGTAATTATTTTTGTGCAAGTACATCTAACTAAAGCCAGTAGCACAAGTGGGGGATAAGTAGGTAATGACATAACTTTTTTTTTCTTTTCTGGTAATATTTGTTCCCATTTTCATAGGATTCCCACTACTCTAGGAAGTCTATTTTTATGTAATCAATGGGATGCTTCCCTGGCATGCGTTCGTGAAACACAACTGCTAGCATCTTTGCAGAGCGCGAGAATTCTACGTTCGCATTATTTAGGTACGGTGAATTAAGCACAGGATGTGGTGCATAATTTGCTCGTAAAGTAACACCTTTTTAGTTTTGGATCAGTTTTCTGGTAAAGATATTTTTTCTAACCAAGTGCAAAATATAACAAATGTGTCAATTGCCAATATATAATGTGGTCGATATTTGTTCCAAAAAAAACGTGTGTCATCTGCGTAAACAATATATTCTATCGAAGTATCGGCTCCTGTGATTTCGTTTATAAAAATAATTAACAGAAGTGGGCTGGGTAAGCTACCTTGTGGTACGCCATGTGATCCTTTTGCAAGTGGGGACAGCTCCTTCATTATTTTCACGCACTGGCGTCGGTCAGTTAAGTAACTTTCAGTTAAACTTACCCCGCACCGTGAATGCCATAGCAGTTCAACTTTTTTCACTTTAGGGTTTTCGGTATCAGAGGCCTTGGGGAAATATAAGAAAACACCAACTATAATGTTTTCACTTCTATGTATTTTATTATCAGTTCCTTTTGACGAAGCAGAAAACTTCGGGTTGAGATTCCAGGTCTGAAACCAAATTGTGATTGTGCGCTTATCTGATGTTCATCAAACACTTTGACAGCGTAATAAAAATACACATCTTAAGACCCTTCGTGACGATTGACAATATTTAGATTGGCCTGTATATATGAAAATTATTTTTCTATCCACCCTCATACGTCACAATGGGGTTTTCAGGCAGCGAGGACAAGTACTGCTACTCAAAGAAAGGTTATATATGTAAGAAAGGTTATATACGTTTGTTGATGGGACCAAGGGGCGGCCACAGGCTGTCTGTCACCCACGCTTTGCGAAAAGAGAATCTCTTGCGAGGCTTTTGGCTGAACTCATTGCCGTTTTTGCTATTCGGCCATCTTGAACTACTGCAAATGAATTCCGCATGCTTATTTGCTGCCACACAAAACACTAAACTTATTTATCCGTTTATTAGTACCTCGAGGGTGCCGAGGGACATTACGTGAGAGGTGGGCAGAAAAAAACACAATAGATGAAAGAAAAAGAAAGCAAAGCAACACTAATAATAACAACAAAATATAAAAACATCAGCAGATCATAATAAAGAGAAATCGGTCAGCTGGAGGCAAATTCCAAGCGCGACGTTTCCAAATTTGCACAACCTAAGTACAATGCAATCCTCGGCATACTCTCCTCTCTTCCCGTCGTGCTCAGCTAAAGCCACCCTGTTTCACGTCACGTGGGAATGTCAGACTGTTACAGTTTTAGCACTAATACAGAATCCGACTGTGGACCAATGGGAAGGGCTGCTGGCCAGCGAGAACCCGGAAGGTCAGCTGAGTCTGTTTGACCGGGTCCGCAGAGCGGCTGCCGAAAGCAAAGCCCTGGACTTAGCACCCCCCCCCCTTCGCAAGTCAAGTAGAAAATATCCAGTATAAAAATAATTCAGTTAGAAGAGACGTTTTATCTACATATTTACAAAAGTTACTGCACTGGGCCTACAGATGCGCCTTTACACTTTACACGAAAGGGCCAGTTAAGACTAGGGAAAGCTCTCAGCACAAGAGCGATGCTCCTTGCACACGTTTCTCGTCTGGATTTTTTACAGTACGCGGACATGTCACAGCGACGTCGATTCGCGTTCGACGTAGAGCACACCGACACCTTAGAGCGCACCGAGCCGCTGGTAGCAGGTTAGCTAACACCTGCGACAATTCATGCCTGGAAACTTCCGTGAAGTCCTCATCCCTTCCTGCATATGAAAGAGGTGGTGATAGTTGGTAAGAAAAACGTTGCTTTAATCTCTTACGGATTACGTCAACGAAGCTGATATTTCTTCAGCAGACAATATGATATAGTCTGCATTTATTGACTGCAGAATCATTTTCTTTTTACGTAGGATCTATAAAACCTCTTTTTATTGTTAGATTTAGAAAGATAATCAAACTTCCGTCTATCGTAATCTTCTTTTGACTTGGCAACTGTACGTTTAAAAACACCTGCAAAAAGCTGGTAGTCCTTCCAATTTTGAGGGCACTGATTTTACAAAAGCTTTTTCCGTGTACCTTTCTGCGTCTATAGTCTCTTGAGCAACCATCGTTCCACCGAAGAGAATTCGAGTTATATTTAGCTGACGACACCAAGAATTTAGATTCCTCACGGGAACTCTTTAACAAAAAATATAAAATTGTAGCCTTCGACATTGTGTGTTTTATCTGACGGAGACGTCAGGGAAAATAGGAAGGAATCCTTAAATTTTGAGTAATTTATGTGTCATCTTTGTTGTGTTCTTTCCCTTCGTACTCTTCTGCTTCACTTGCGGAACACGTGCACTTATTGCCGGGATGGCATGATATAACTCTGATGGGCGAGAGAGCAGAAGGCATAGCAACGCGTGCGCACGATACGAAGGCCAGGGTCACAACCACTCGCCTATCCAGGCACGCCAGCAAATGATAACATAACTTCCTATAGTTCGCTATAGCAAGACGTAGGAAAGAAAAGCAGAAGTGAGGAGGAGATAAATTAGGTATTGCATAGAAAGAAGACAGGAGGAGGAGATAAATTAGGTATTGCATAGAAAGAAGACATAGAAGTACAGACAAAGCGAAGAAAAACAGAAAGAAAGAGAAATAGATGCACAAAAGGGGAAAGATATACAAAAAAAGAGGAAGCGAGAAGTACAACGCAAAAAAAAGCAGAGAAAGATATAAAAGTGATAACGTGAAGAAATGATATAGAGCCACAATCAAAGAAGTGGAAATAAGCAGAAACAATAAATGTGTAGAAGAAAATGGAGAGAAGAAATAATAAGAAAGAAAGATGAAGGATGAAAGAGAAAAGTAGACAGAAATAAAGAAAGCCGTCTAGCGACACGCTTTCTTGGCTTGGCACCACTAATGGAAAGCTGAGTGAAGTTAGCTTTATCTACAGCGTTTTTTTTTTCTTTCTTGGCATAGCCATTTGTCTAGCAACATTATGAACTGCCCCTTGATAACACACGCCAACCTCGCCCCTGCCATGGTCAAATAGAGCATGCATACAAACGGTAGGCATGGCGACACCAGCAACGTCTAAGAGGTGCTTCCGTACAAAAAAAAGAGAGGGGCGAAGGCGTTACACGTGTATGGCATTAGGTGTAACGAAGCGGGCCACAACACCCCCAGGTAACGAGTCGCCATGCACAAGTCCCGCACATCGGCACTTGCTCGGGGCAGTCCAATGACACGCACTGCTGGATCATCGCCACTGCGCAGTTACTCTGCAGTTGATCGCGCGCGCCAAAGATGACGGAAAGGTTTTCGGCTCGTCACATACATATATAAATTAGTGAGCCATAATTCTTCATTGTTTTCAGCCACAGCATCAAGAAAGTACATATAACGCATTACAGATGTGTATCGGGCAGCTCGGTTCCTCTCGGATGCTGGCAGAATCATTAATAACGACATAGTGGGTATTACCCTACTTCACAAAATTATAATGATATAGGAGGCAGTGGGTACCGTGCAAACGTAATCGTAGCAGAGTCTTTCAATACATTTACTGGTCAAGAAGCTTCGGTGAAAGTTTGATATAGAGACAGAAGCAACCGCTTAGGGCGCCCTGCCCCACGGCGCGGCATAGGAGCGGCCATGGCGCTGCAATTGCAGGGCACGCGCCGGAGCTGTGAAACGTTAATAAATATAGCCGTGAAGGTTTAATACGTCTTCATAGTAATGTTAGCTTCAAGAAAATTGGGTAAAGCTCTAATACAGTGAAATTTAGCGTCGAATCAGGCCTTGAACCAAGACGTTTGACGCCATGCTGATTCCACTGTAAGATTTAGCTACCGCTATAAAAGCATGCTAGTTTATTTTTTAAGCATCTAGTGAACATTTGCATACAATCCAGAGTTTTTCCACGACTCTCATGGTTCTTAACACGTCGCGGAAGTTGCAACATTTGACAGCGCATATCCAACCTTCCTGGCTATATGTTCATTTGGTGTTTATATACGAAGATATATATCTTAAATTTGCCTCGCAGCAATTAAATCAACGGCCACTTTGAGCGAATCAGTGCTTCTAATTTAACAGGTGTTGAGGATCAAGCAATATTTCATATGACGTTTGCCTCGTTTTCGTTTTCTGTTTTGCGTTAATTTATCACTATGGTGATGTAGCGCGTTTCAACTTTGGTTGGCTATGCAATGTAGTTTCTCAATCCTTTATACTGCTGAGTAGCTTACTCATGATATGTTTTCTCTGTCATTCGTTATTGTTTTTACTCTAAATGTTAAAGCTTTACTTGCCTCCTCAAACGTGAAAAATGACCGACTGCGTCCTGCGCCGGAAGCGTCAACATAGGAGGCAAAGCGTTCCTCTTGTGCTCATGACGCATTGATTAAAAAAATTGACTTTTCATGCTTTAACAGCTTGCGCAAGTTTTGTACAGGATTGTGGTGCAAGCTCTCTTGCGCCGTCACCCTAGCAAACTTGTATTGGCAGCGCTGAAGTCTCTGTTGTATGCAACAGATGCGTGCTTTGAGTTCATCAAGCTGTGAGAAACTGCATGTAGCTCCGCCTGTTCGGCATATCACCTTAGCACTTTTGGTCATCTCAGTGCCTGTATAAACAAAAACGATGAGCGTTTCACACATCGGGCTTCTGTATTACCTACTCTCATAGAACGAGGAAGAGGCGGCCGGTATGCACACCCTAATTAATGCGTCATTATACATTGCAGCTATGCCAAGAGGGATCAAGCACATTCCTTTGCAGCCTCCACAGTATCCAGCTCGCTAACGGATCCCGTCGACGCTTGTTAGCTCTGTATCTTCTTGAACTACAGAAATACGCCATGACGCCGTAGAAAATTATCGGCACAGCGTTGGGAAAAGTTTCATAACGTCGCACGGTCACTTAACAACACCTGCGATTAGCCACTTGTCCACGCGAACAATGTCACTCTCATCGAAGTGCTTTTCGCACACGTGCACATTCCAGGAAACAGATGTGAAACCACCAGTTTCTTGTCACGGCACTGCGCACTTACACTTTTCCCGTCGTTCACTGCAGGCAGCGGGAACTCAGAGATTTTTTTGTCATTTCTTTTGTAATAGCATCGACAACCGGGTACCAACGTACCAGGTAACCAGGTATACGGTATCCTTTCAGATCATTATGCACATCACACTTTAGGCACAATCGTAATCATACCTACGGTGAAAAACTACACCATGGCATGCCACAATAGTATGCATTGACCACATGGCTGCAACAGCAACCAGCTTCTCTCCAGTCTCCCCGATGCCCTACGCGGTGATGCAGCGCCGTCTCACGGCCACCGCTCACAGCACACAAAGCTCGCCGATACAGTTACGGCAACTTCACGACCAGTAAATGTTGAAGGACTCTGGTTTTAGTAGTCACCCTAGGAGAGTGTACAACGGGCTCTATAAAGGCCATTCCGCCCGCTGTCGATTCTGCGAGTTCCACGGGGGCCTAGTGCTTTAAGCTCGGCCACGTTTTTTAGGCTTTAGTTGGGCGGGGTATGTGCAAAGAAGGTTTGTCGTCATCATGAACCGGTACGCTCCCGCTTGGTCCTTGACCGCTTCCGCTTCACTTCGACAACACGTGCGCCAAGATGTTGCACATGAAATACAGCTACTATGAGTCAGTCACGTAAAAACTAGTCAAGGGACTTGAATTAGGTCACAACACTTACGTGACCAAAATCGCATGACAGAAAATGTATTTCCCTACACCTGGTCACGTGAATAAAAATCACGTAACATCACGCCCAATTTAGTCCTTTGGCTGAAAATAATGTACCGTCACGTGACAAATTGTCACACGACTCAAATCACAAAACATACCTTAAAAGTTAGTCACAAGACTCAAAACACATGCCTTCACGGAATAATTAGTAGCGTGACTTTTTCTTGCAAGAAACCAAGTAACAGCTAGTCACGTTACTAAAATAACAAAACGTTACCTAAGGTTTAATGACGTGATTGAAATAGCGTAGCACCACGCAACAACTAGTAGCTCACTTGAAATTGTTTAAATTTTGCAGCTCATTTCTTGACTAAAATCAGGTAAGAGCCTCTCACGTGACATGTTCCCGTCCAAAACTCGTAACGACTAGTAACGGGACTAAAACAACCAGGCCAAGTAAAAGCTAGGTGCCTCACGCAACCTCATATAACAGCTATCACCGCCAAAACTACGTAACGGCTAGTGAAGTGACATGTTATCGTGAAAAGTCACGCAATAGGTACTCACGCGACTAAAATCACGTAACACAAATCACGTGGCTTGTCTTCACACAGCATCACGTGATATGACGCGACTAGTCACGTCGGATGTTCCCAGAAATCCAGGGGGTCGCTTGCGTAGTAGGACGAAATCTTGCTCTGCTGTTGGTTACAGCCTTGCATCACCTCTGTGCAAACTGTGCAATTTTTTTCCAAGTCAAACAGTTTTTTATTGCTTTGCAGATCCCACTAATAGACAGGTTCACTGTAAAAAGTTGCTGGATGATGTTAGATTACACGTTACTCTCCGACCGTCAATTCTTACAAGAACAGAAAGCGTGCGAGTATCTGCAATCAAGTGCCAATTCATTCGGCTCAGGCACTGAAAGACTCCCCAATAGTCCACAAAACAGAAATTTTTTAAACTGCCCATCTCGTACCAAGACAAGTCATCGACTAGAGCACTCACTCTTTCAATAGCACATAAAATACGAACCGGAGCTGCTACGGTTTAACTCTCAACATTTTCCCAGAACCGAAGTCGTAAGTAAGCGTGACATGATATAGTTGATGAGACCCCTTGTCTTGTTTATTTCTACAAAAGCATGTCCCTCAATATATCACATTAGAGCCTGAGAATCTGCATTTGTAGGAGATAAATCTCAAGCCTGTTCAGTGCACTTCAGTCCTTGTCCAGTGCACTTCTGTCTCTTCCGAGTTCTACAGCAGAAATACTACAGGACACGCCTTTTTTTCAGATCAGCAGAAGGCTATGATGGGCCAGTTGGTTGGTATTTATCAAAGTTTTAAGAGCAAGCAAGACAACGGCAGAAATACTGCAGTGCTGGGGCTCAAGGTTTTTTTTTGTTTGTTTTAGAGCTTCCTTGCCCTATCTCTTTTCTTGTGTGTCTTGTTTGTGCTAAGAAAAGTCTCTTTCGGACTATCGCCCCATTCTTACGGCTCAATAATTGGATCTCTATCGGCGCACGCGAGCATTATTCCTTCTGTTTGTCTGCTTCTTTCTTAGTATTTTTTCTCGCTTGGACGATGTCTTCAGATAAACAGACTGAGGAGCAACCATGCTTTTGGGCACTTGGGCCCCCAGCCAAACGCCAGGAAACTACACTCGAAGTGTAGCCTCTGCATCTGAAGCGGACGTTCGGCAGCCGTTCATTGCGCTTCCGCCAAAGAATGGTGGTTGTGCTCGCGAATAGAAACCGAGAGCTACCAATTTACAAACGGACAAAACAAACATCACTGCACATTCAAAATTAGTTTGGTGAGGCACTGCTGCAATTTCTACATAAGAAGGCCAAGAACCTGATATTTCTAAATGCGTGCATGCACTGACCAACTTTTTAAATCTTTTTGCTTGTTCTGTTTTCTTCGCAAGGACTAATTGACCCCCGAAAAAAATCACAGTGAAAATTCGACGGCCTAAAGCACACTGATGATGCTGGCTTGCTCTCTATCTCTAGTATGCCCACCTAACGGGTGGGGTCACAACTCTCAAGTTTGATCGTGCAGTAAGCATGCGAGCAGTCCTAGTTATATAGGGTCTGCCACTGCGTTTTGAGTGCACTGCGATTCAATTTCTGCATGTTGAAGGCTGCAGTGTGGGTTGAATTCATCGACGACAGAGCAACGTTTACGACACAACTTTCATGAGTGACAGCAAGGTGGGGCATTGGCGTATGGAACTTGAACTAATACGCACCTCCATTTAAGATGAAGGCGGACAAGGAATTAAGCGAGTGTCAACCGGTATCCTTGTTCAGCACGTGGACCAAGCGATATGTTCTAATTCTCTGGTCAATCTTTGTGCGATGTGCTATGTAGACTTAGCTCTCAGTGAATACCTTCTCTTGGGTGAAATGAAATGCTGGTTATGAAGTCAAGAGTTCCACTCGGACAACGAGCTGGAGACGGGCGTACGAAAAAAGGAATAAAAATAGGAGAAAAAATGGCAGAAAGGTTAACTAGTCTATAAATAGCCGGTTTGCTACCCTGCGTATGGAAGGGGGATAGGGAGGCGAAAGATAGAAAGGAGAGAGGTTGAAGGCACAGGCAGCTGCCTTCTGTGAGGAGTGTACAGGAAAGTTGGCATCATGCTACGACGAATGTCTCGATCAAAGTGGCGACTATGTAAACAAGCAGTTGGTGTGTGAACATCATTGTTTCAAGTAAATCAGTTTTATTTTCATTCAGGTTTTTATTTAACACGTGATCAGATCTTCACAAAAATCACCTTTGAATTTACCAAGAAAAAAGACATACTATTTCAATTTCATGCAGTTACTATGGGAAAATGCAAAGTGCTGGCAAATCTACAGAACCGTAGTGCAAAATAATCAAATTTGAGGTCCAATTTTCATTTCTTTTTTAGCAATTTAGAAACCTTTAATTTCAAGGAAAGTATTTTTTTAGCTTCGCGCTGCAAGCGGGGGAGAGAGAACAACTTTATTCAAAATACCTGCAGAATCTATGAGGCTCCCTCCGCGCATATACAAATCTTCTTTGACGTGCTAAGGACAACTCTGAAGAGCACCTGCCATGCCTGTTAGTTTGTACAGAGTTGAAAATGCGAAGTGCGGAACACTCACAGACTCATGGCATCGGCACTTCAGGTTGGGAGAAAATGCCGCAGATTGTGTGTGTGTGTGTGTGTGTGTGTGTGTGTGTGTGTGTGTGTGTGTGTGTGTGTGTGTGTGTGTGTGTGTGTGTGAGAGAGAGAGAGAGATTGGGGGAATAGTTTTGCATGCATGAATGTACGAGCAATTACGTGGCAGCCTGGCGTCTTTTGCGTAAACGTACACACTATCCATGTTTCGCTACTGTATAGTGTCAACTCACAGATTTGATTAACACCTTGACCTGGGCATGTAAGTACATACTCTGATAAGGGCAGCGCGACTTAGACAATACGATGTATACAGGAGTTATCAATGAGCAAAGAATGTCGTTGGAAGTAATGTTACCGCAACAGCACTCATGCAAGTCAGTGCTCGTTTTTATTTCATGTGTCTCCAGTCTGTGTAATTCGCGCTGCATTTATCTGAATAAGAGGTATACTTTTTCAATCGTATATTTTAATAAGCGAAGTCTTTGTGTTTCTATATAAGAATGTTTCTATACTGCGGTTGAGAGAGAGAGAAAATACGCCCTCTCTTGCAAAAGGAAACCATGTGTAGATGCGAAGCAGCGGGCGCTAACGCTTGCACTGACGGTGGCGTTGACGCTGGCCCTCATCGCGGAGTGGCGCAGAAGAGAAAACTGGGGAGGCTCAAAGCGCTTAGTGATGGACCAGTGTTTTTCATTGGAACATGCCAATCGCTGCTAATGGGCAAAGAGAGACAGAATACGCCAATTATTCGGAGGGACCCGCAGTCCGCTTTTAGTTAAAGCGCACGCTGTGAATATTTATTGTTAAACAACAAACAGAAAAAATCTTCCATCGCCATTATCACGGAAGTGCATGGCCAATGCCTGCACAGGGTGTTCTATGTAACTTTAGCCAGAGTTTAAAAATATGCCGGAAAACTCAATTACAACACGACGAAACGCATGTTGCTCACCGTTTCCTGGAGTTAGACTGTTTTTGTGTGCTCATATCTTGTTTAATTAGATATGTTTATATAACTAACTTTTCAAGAAAGAAACTTAGATAAGAAAGTTGTACATCGGTTTGCGAAACGTCCGATCAGACAGTTGTGATTTTTATATCTATTAGGCATTTGTATTTTCTGCTAAATACAAATGCCCGTGAATAACAAAATAAATACCACATGACAAACCTCCTCGTGTGCCAGTGCGTACAATGATTCTAGTGCTCCCTAACGTTCCGCGTAGGAATGACCATAAAATTTGCCCCATTGTGCTGTCTCGGCAAGGCCGCAGCAATGGTGGCGGCTTTACGATGAGCACATTTTGCTATTGGCCACAAAAATGATAACCACTGTGACTGCTTATAGATGTCATGAACCGGTGCGAGAGAAGCGTGTCGATCGTACGCCGAACGTTAGGGAGCACTAGAATTATCGTGCGCACAGACGCGTGAGCGGGTTTTCAACGGAGTATTTTTTTTGTATTTTGCGGGCATTCGCAATTAGCAGAAAAACACCAATACTTATCACATATAAAGTTCAAAACAATCTATTTGAACGTTTCGCAAACCGAGCTACAACTTTCTCATCAAAATTTTCATCCATCTTTGTTCCTTCAAAAGTTAAATAACTACAAGTACTAAATAAACAATATTTGAGAACACGAATAATAGTGTGATTAACTCCAAGCAACGATTAACATGCATTTAGTCGCGTCGTTAAACTTTGGATAAGTTTACGTTGGACACCCAGTATACACGGCAGGCCAGTAAACGGTTGTCCAGCGCGAGTCATTAGTTTGTTCATGTAGGAAACTCAGAAATAGAAACTGCCTGCGTCGGCATTGCGAGGCAAGAGATGGGGGAGCACAGGAGAGAATGAGGAGGGCGGTTGCATACGGAATGGGTGCGTGAACGCCGCGGAAAGGGATGCTGGAAGAGATAGAGAGGGACCGACCATTGTCTAGCAGACTCCGAATGGGTAGGAGTACCGAGAGAGGGGGAGCCTGTTAGAGGGTAAAGAGAGTAGGGGACGTGACGCATGGGTAGTAAGAGTGGTCACGCCACACCAGATTGAGCTCGACCCTAAGAAGATTCGCATAAACTAAGAATAGAAGACACGTAGGAAGGTTAATATGGGCTGTGAGGTACAACTTGTCCAATGACGATTCATCACGTATGCGATAGGTGACAAGTCTCTATATTCTATGGCTCCATTTTTTTCTCGTAGATTTGAAGGGAAGTATTTTCGAGCGCATCTCTCACCTGATTGTCACAAAGTAAATATGGTCATTCATGCTGTGTATAGCTTTCGGAGCTTCAATATGTTCGAAGCTATCACTTACATTTACAATTTTCAATTTCACAGCTGTCAAGGCTTGCTCAGATCCAGTTATACTTCAAATATTGAATGCCAATGGGGTTAATTTCGACTGCTCCAACAAGGTACTGTCTCTTTTCTGTTTTTTTTTTATGTACGACAAAGCCAAGGTTTTGAAATTCTATTAACGCTGCTGGCAAATTCTCTGTACTCCAGGGTTGACTGCGCCGAATTTTCCTGGAATGAAATACATGCTTTATGCGTCATATATATATATATATAGATAAATAAACTAGACACGGAATAATACAACGCATACTGGAGACATCGTCAAACAAAAAAACTCAGTGGAACTAATGTTTGAGCAAGTTTACTGATGTTTGTCGGACGAAAACAAGTCTCTTTAGAAACTTTGGCTGCAGGAACGTTCTCTGTTGAACTATTTCTCATTATTTTAAGTGGTGATCTTCCACTGAACTTCTGACTTGCTTGGAAATATAATTACACAAATTTTAATGGCTAAGAACGCAGAAACTTGAACTAGCCAGACATAAAAGCTTGCGTTGTTTTCCCCACATTGGTTTGATCATTAAGGTTCATGTTTAACGAAGCAGGCTTTTGAGGTCTGGTTTTTTTCTACACCATGGCGACAAATGATGTCTTTTTTACCACATATCCCTCCTGCGTAGCCCTATATATACGCACTATATACGCACTCAGCAACGCACAACAAGTTGCACAGGGCACCTTAGCCACTATTTATTCTGTAATGTTTTTTTTTTCCTGTTGCCTATTTTCGGCAGTGTCTCAGTTCGTTAACGCCAGCCATCCGAAGAAAGCAACTTGAAGAATGGCAAGGTGCCATATGAATACAGCCAAAGTGTAGAGCAGCGATTTCGCAAAAAGGTCAACCTTTCATGTTTTTTTTGTGCTGCCAATATATTTATAAACCAGAACTTCTCAATAAATAGGGTGGGCTCATAATTATCCAAATCAACAATTGTATGAGTAGTGCAACCGAGCGAGGCAAAATGTTGGCTGAGAAAAGATGCAGTGCATGCCCCCAACGCATTTGAGCATGGGTTCAGTTGGCTTTCAACACGTTCCACTCTCCCGGTATATTTTTATATGTTTTCCCCTTTATGTTTATTCCCAAAATCTTAAAATCCCAGTGAGTTACAATACCTAAATAACCCAAATGCACAGTTTGTCATAGGCACTAAAACTTCTTCATTGTTAAGGTTTTGTTTGTTTAGGTGCCTTTAATACTGTTCAATATTTTCTTCATGCATGATGAACTCTTCTTGCAGGATTACCTTTATTTTTTGTGAGGCTTGTAAGCAACCCTGAAAGCAATAATGAGTTGGCTGCGCTTGCGTAGCCCACATGGTGTTCGGGCTGCAACACTAAACTCGCCTTCGGCAGTGAATTGTGAAACACTATATGCAGGACTTGTAATCCACGCGGTCGCTAACCGCTCCTTGTTATGGGAAGGTAGGCTGGTTCTCATTAAATATAATGCGTCTAGATGCTTCATCGGGCCAGCAATAAGCTTTTCAGTTCGTACTGGACTCAAGAGGCGGATATTTCTTTAACACTACTCTTTAATAACTCAGCGTCGGGAGGCTGGATTGCGTTTTCCTTCGCTTGTGTCTACGTACATTGTTAAGATGTTGTCATAGCATGGCTTGCTGACAATGTAAGTTTCAGTCCAACAGGCTGCAGCTACCAATTTAAATCTTATTATCAGAACTTAGTACCCAAAATATGTACAGCTGGGAGAAATCGTGACGTAAACATATACCGAGTGATACTGAGACTGAACTAAAGTTATAATTTGTTTTTTTTTTTTCGTGACACCATTTCACCTTTCGCTTTCTACTTTTGTGAGAGAGTTGAGCGACCGAATCATTCTAGGCTTTAATACATGTTCTACAAGAAAATAAAAAAAGGCAGTGGTTTGTAGCCTGTCCTCACAATGTATCTGACGCAGCGAAGCATAGATTTAAAGAAAGACGATAAGCGAAAGTGGCTTATATGATATAGGCACAGCAACTTTCCATTCTGCTTACATATCGAACCACCAATGCTTCCAGACTGAAGTATTATTTACAGAAGGCTTGTACTCACCATGATATGAAGAGATAGTGGAAGCAGGTGCACAGGAGAACAAATCCTGGGTCGCCTGCGCCTTGAGAAAAAAAAAATGTTTTGTATTCTCCATATTGAAGCCTTTACACAAATACAAAATATCGATCTCTAAGCTAGTTTACTTCAAATAGCTAGCTTACTTCCACCTATTTCAAAAGGCAGTAATCACAGCTCTTTACTTTTCTAATTCTGAAAGAAGTATAATAAATTTTTAGTTGACAAATTTAGGCCTTATTTATCTCAATACTTTTATGCCACATAAATTTTCTTTGCGCCTCACTTTTACCGTGCTTTCATTATTGTTTTGGTTTTCGATAAGTACAAAACCAGAAAACAAAGTTATGTTACATTATATTAGGCCTGGAATTGAGTATATTCCGCGTTATCAAGTATTGAACTGCAATGATCAAGATGCATATGTTGTTGCTCTTCTTGTCACTGAAATTTTTTTATTCTCCGTTTGAGAGGAACATCCACACTTCTCAGATGCGCTAGAAGAACATTCATAATCACCAGGTTCACGATCAACAGGCAGCCCTGCTGTGAAGATGCTGTAAAGTCACGAAATCGGCCCTATATCTGCATGTTTCACTGCAGATGTCGTCGAAAGGCGATAGTCTTGCGTGTGGAGAGAGTGAACGAAACGTTTTTTGATGTTCTGTGCGAGAAAATCAGTTATTATTATTCTGGAAGCGCTGCGTTGGAGTCTAGATCCGTGCAGTGAAGGCGAACTAGCGCATGGAGGCACGTTAGATACGGGCGCCATCTGGCAGTTAGCTTCGAAAACGAAGAAAGGCGTGCCCGCCCGCGGAGAAAGATGCGCGCCTGTCTCGGGAGAATAAGGAGTGGAACGCAAAGCGACGGGCAGGCGCCACTACCATGTAGTCTTAGCAAAGTGTTGGAAATACTTGCCTTCTTGGGCATCGCGTTGCACTATCAGCGCAAGATGATAAATGCTACAGTCCTTACAAGTACTTGTGTGGGCCCTCTCTAGTGTAAAGGCATTCATAAAAAACATCGACGTGTTGTTGTGGTGCCTCAAATATGCGCAATAATTGATTTTTCATTGACAATCGCGCAAGTACTATCGCAAAACTTGAGCAATATTGGTAGGTGCTGCGTATCGGGTTGGCCATTTGAGGTACCGTTTGGTGCTTTTAGGGGGAACGTTACCGTGGAGAAACAGACCAATATTTTGTCATTGAAGGTCCCAAAAAAGACGATTGTTGTTAATATCATTCCATGACACCACCAAGTAGGAAAGAGAGAAGGAGATAATGCTTTTACAAAAAATGGTGTGACCATACCTCAGAAGAGATGGCAAGCTAACGTCTCAACCACATCTCCCCCCCCTTCATAACCAAATATCCCACCTGATAGACGGCGCCTTCTTCCAATATACCGGTGGTTTCGCTCCTTTCGCCCCATATGGTAAAATGAAAGAAGGCGGAATATACATGTCTTCATGTACACTACCATACCACCCTATACCGTTGAACGGAACACTGACATGAGTTACTCTCAGAATGCTTCACCTTATGTGCAAGTATTCTTGCAAATGGCGCCCCTCCATTGTAAATGCGAGTCAACATGACTCAGAAGTGGAAACTACTGCTTATCACCTGAGAATATAGGCCACTGTGAAATTACCAGAGATTTATATCTAGACATGCCTTTTATACAAGTGTTACCTTTAACAATGAACTCCTTTTTACATGTTGTTTTTTGTATTGTGCGCGCGCAATTCAATCAAATCTTTCTGTGCAGGCTGAAATGATGTCAGTGTTCGATATCGGCGTCACACCAAGTCGGATCGTCTACGCCAACACCGTGAAGTGCACCTCTCATCTGAGCTTCGCACAGCAAAAAGGCGTGACCCTCATGACATTCGATTCAGCAGAAGAGTTGAAAAAAATCGAAGACCCCAATGCAAGGTTTCTGAACGGCAAATTTACGAGCTTTGTCTTTTACTTCAATGACTGCACTGATTCTGTATCAGATGCTATGGAAGCCTCTCTCCGTGATTCTCTGGCGTCAAATGTTTCGTTTCTTACTGAGTGGAGAAACAGTAAAAAATCATATTCAGGTTCCATGTGCAGATGCCTCTTTCGTACTATCTCCTGTAAGACTTTCAGTGCGGCTCCAGCAACAAGGTCTGTTCAGCGCTGCCTTAAAGGCATTTAGTATTTATTGAATTGTGTGTTCGTATTGTCGGATTAGCTTTTTTTATTATTCTGGCTATTACTTAGGCGTTAAGGAAATTTTCCTGTGATATTTATTAGACCACATACTGCGCATTCCGGCTACTATGCTCTGTCTCATAGTATACCATCACTACAGATGCTATCTCGCAAGTAAGGGAAGCGTTATAGAAACCGAAAACTGAATAAAGTGTTATACTAGCTTTTTCCGATATTCTAATGTATGGTTATATGCATGTATACAATGCCCCTGCAATAAAGTTCAAGTGTAGCTTTTATTCAATACCAACACCAAATTACTGAGTGCATAATTTTCAAAGCCTCCAGAGGTGAGTAGACCGGATTAAAGGAGGGTAAATAAGAACTCTCAGAAATAAACACTCCAGAAATAACTGCCTGGAGCTTGAGGTCACATAGGTAATTTCAATTTGGTGGAGGCCGCACTACTGTGGAGAAGAATCCAAAAACGCTCTTGTATCGAGCTTTGGGTGCTTGCTAAAAAAAAGAACTTCGAATGTCTAGAATAATGCAGAGTTCTGTACCACAGTATATGTCGCTGGACAATCGAAGCGCAACCACAACTCCCATTAACGAGCTGTTAAGTCCGTGTGCACTCATCTTCACCATGGGCAAACTAGTCTACTTTAATTGGCCTTTCACAATTTTTCACAATTTTAAATAACCTTTCACACTTTTGAAACGAAATTTGCTTTTGTGTAAGTTCACCTCCTGAATGAATTTGAAGCTGCATAATAATCATGCCTTTAAAGGGCGCCTAAGCCGCTCCGAGTTCATAGCACAAAAGTTGGGAATATGTTCGAGGGGCTCGTTTTTCTGTAATGTACACAACTGATGGAACCGACAGACGATTAAGCCAAGGAAAGCATTAGTGGTAATATTGATGGTTTCTGAACTATACTCTAATGATTATCTTCTAATCGAAGAAAAATGACAGTGAACGAAAACTACCCGCTCTGTTGGTGGGATCTGAATCCCTAACTTTTGAATTATTTGGAGAGTTAGTGGCTCATATATAGCAGAAAAAGTGGTTTTGTTCTCGCCTTCATGGCAGTTCATTATGTTTTCCGGCTACTGTTATCTCCACTTCTGCCGTAAGAAGCGAAATCACTTGATCGGTACAATATTTCAGCCAAGCTAAACAGCAGAGGCGTGCCACTGATCGGCGAAGCGGGCCAGGGAACCGTTCCCGGCTGATGTCCCTCATATATGTAGAAATCGAGAACTCGCACCCAAATGACGTAACTTGAATATCGTGCTGGTGTGACATAGTGTACGGAAAATATAGAAGGTGCCAGGAGAGAATCTGTGTGGCGCCAGCGTTTTACATGTTTGAGATGTTGTTTAGGATTTCAGTAAAAAAATGTTTTGAATAATCAATGAGAGCCATCAAGTACAAATTGAATTCTGGGCACACAGTTAAATTGTTTCATATGACATGCAGGTTGCTGCTTCGCATAGCTGCAAATGAATACGGAGTACAACAGTCCATGAATGCCAAATATGGTATTCCATCCCGAGAAGCCAGACGAATTCTCTGCTCGGCTAGAGACATGGAAATGAATGTCGTCGGTGTGTCGTAAGTAAATTTTACACATTTCTCTGCGGAAGAAAGCAACATGTGTGACATAATTTGACAAGCAACTTATACTTATCTTGTGGGCATTCCTTCGAAGTGCTGTCAAAATGGTATACATATACAACGAAAAGCTGGTGGGTATGTTTCTCGCGCGTGATCAAGTAAAAAGCTGCAAGCAAAATGCACAAGTAAAACATGACACGATGCTTCACTTCTCCTGTAGTTGTTTAAACTTTACAAAAACTCCTTCTTATATCTCCAGCCCCTCAAATCTCGAAAATGTCGAAGATCGCTGACGTCTAAACAATCCTTCAAATAAGGTGCATTTGCAAAACGAAATTTCATTACACAAAAGTGGTATAGCAGAATGGTTTTAGTTTTTATTTGTCTTCGACACCCTATGTACCTACTGCTCGACTCCTTGTAGCCCATTTGCCACAGTCCCTAATTGCCCTTTCTTCTTACGAAGACAAGTATATTTCTCGAAGTGTTGCCACCAGTGGCATCCTTTGTTTAATCATTTCTCCTATGCAGTGTAGCAAACTGGTTACTTTTACCAGGTTCACCTCCCAGCGTTTCTTTTTACCTATTTCTATGTTTCTATTCTCTTCCCTTCAAGCCTCCGTCTTTCTACTATGATGCTCATGGTGCAATCAAAATCGGTCAAGAAGTCATCCTGTCTAATTACAAAGTGAAAAATTCAGACTAGTTCATGCGTATGACACTACTGAAAAAGAACACCTCTAAATGCCAGTACAAAATAGTAAATCAGCAAATGCTGAAGGGAAAAAATGTTAAGATTTTGGGGAAGAGGGTTATTACTGATGCCCAATGAGGTTGCTTAGAAGTGTTCTTGCAAGCCGATTGAAATGTAAAAGCCTTGTATTTATGTCAGGGTGTTCTGATATTTATTGATGTTGGTGTATGCTATTCGATAACAAATTCATATAATGTGTGAATTTCATTCAGGGTGCAGTTAAAATAAAGGCAGCTACTGTGATTTTCCCTGTTTTTTTTTCTCATGGACTTCACTTCAACTTGAATTATTTTGCTCGCAGATTTCACGTTGGCTGCGCTTACAAGCATCCCGAGATATTTGCCTTGACAATTGCTGACGCCAGAGCTGTTTTCGACATTGGCATAGAGATGGGTTTCGCAATGACAGTTCTCGACATCGGGGGAGGATTTCCTGGTGGTGTTCGAAAGAAAGACCATTTCCACAAGGTTTGAATGATGTCTCTTTTTAGTGTCATGCTAACCTTGAGATTATTCAAAAAGCGCCATGCCACTATTGAAGCATGCGTGTTCAGCCAGATATACCAAGTCGTGTGGATGTAACTTCCTAAGTAACATGACTGATGATTGATTGATTGTTATGTGGGGTTTAACGTCCCAAAACCACCGTTTGATTATGAGAGACGCCATAGTGGAGGGCTCCGGAAATTTCTAGCACCTTTGGTTCTTTAACGTCCAACCAAATCTGAGCACACGGACCTACAACATTTCCACCTCCATTGGAAATGCAGCCGCCGCAGCCGGGATTCGATCCCGCGACCTTCGGGTCAGCGGCCGACTACCATAGCCACTATACTAACACGGCGGGGAGACATGGCTGATGCCTCCTTCATGGGAACAGTTATAACAGAAAAGTAAAGCGTGATTAGATTGAAGTATCTATTTATTTATTCGGTTCGAGTACATAGAAAACACGAAGCCAGATTTAATAGGGAGGGAACAGGCTGACAACTGCCATCTATATAGGCACCGCATCAGCAGGCTCCTTCGAGAAGGGGCTAGGGGCATAGAGGAAACAAGGGAAGAAAGAAGGAGAGAAAAGAAGGTTAACAAATAGATGGAAAACACAGACACGAAAAAAAAGATAAATATTCACAAGAAAAATGTCTATAAACGTGATGCCAAGTCTCTTTTTTCCTTAAGAAAGAAGTAGATGACTGTATAATGTGTAATAATACAGAGTTAGTAGCTGATTGTTTACTGTGTAATAATAGACCGGGTGTTGAAGGTTAACTTTTACGGCTTCAAAACATTTAGCACTGGGATAACCAAGAAAACCACCTTTGCAGATAGCTTATGCATCCAGGGGACACAAAGTGAGAAAATATTTATGGCTGTCAGTGGCTGCAGCAAACGGGCATATTCGCATTGAAAATTTAAAGGCTGTCACGTTTATACCCAGCCATACTGTGAAGAATTCTACTAGCATGTCTGTACTTGGAGATATTCCGCAGCAAAGTTTATACTGCTTAGAATGATTACGCACCTGGATAGTAGGCACAGGCGCAAAGCTCTTACCCGATGAGCAGTGGCAGTTACGTGCGTCGTTTATTCTGCCAAAGGGTTGAAGGAATAGGCAAAGATGATAGCAGTTGCCCTTTTCCTACCGGCTGGCGATAGAAAGCTATGACTGTTCGTCACATCCGGGAGAAACATTAAGCCCATCTTCACCACCTTTCATGCATAATCATATACTGCACAATTAAGCTTTGCTGAGGGATATCTAGGAGCAGAAACATACCAGAATTATTCCGCATATAAAGTGTACAAACGCGACTGCCTCAAATTTTCAATACAATTATACCCACTTGCTTCAGTCCCTGAAAAATAAACATTATATCTTTGCTAATCGGGCCACTGAAAGCTATATAATTTTCTCACTTTGTGTCCCCTTGGATACACAAGTTATCTGCAAGGGTGGTTTCATGTTCTTTCCACTGCCGAATTATGTATGTGTGTTTGTACAAAGTATAGTCATGTTTATCAGGTATAGCACCATTTGATATGGTTGCCCCATATTGACGTCTAGTGGCATGTCTTCATCGTGACGACTAATCTCCATGATGAAGACAAACCCCTGTGGTAGCTGAGGTTGTTAACCTGGCCACAGCATATAGGCAATCCCACACAAAGATGACATCAACAAGCCCGTGTTAGGCACTCATGCTCGATATGCGATCGTTAAATGTGTCATCAATTCAGGATAGAAATCCGAGGTGTGGGCGCCTCAGTAACAGGGACATCTATGCTTGCGCTCATGCTTGCACTAGCACAAAGTGCTTTATAAGTTCACAGCTCACGCCGTGAACGCACGAGAGCCTTGAGCTTCCATCTAGCTTGTGCCTCGCTCCACCAATTCGCGACATTCGACCATCGACAGCGTTGCTTTTCTGCGGTGCTTATTGCACCAATTTTATCAGTCGGTTGCATTGAACGCGAAGCAGTAAGCGGCGGTGTCACCACACTCATGCAAGTGGAGCTGCACTACTCTGACAACGAGGTACCACACGTTGACACGACGCGCAAGGCAAGCACGTAACTACGTCTAAACTGCCTTCTCGATGCCATCAAGGTGAGTAATCCTTCGCTACAATCGAGGCACCCTAACTACGCCGTCACTGAATACTCCCTATAGCAGCTCTCGTTCATGTCCAGATGAAAATCTTCCCTTCACTAGTTCACCAGCCATCTGACCATGAGCGCCAGGCGAGGGGCAATATTCGAGAGGTATAAGTCGTCTTTGCCAAGCTTCATACATGTGGTTGGGTAGTGTAGTGGGTAGGGCTCCTGGAACCCTAAAGTTCCAGGAGCTCTACCCACTACGCACCTAGAGATCACTGGTCCAACTCCAATGTCATTCATTTCACACAAAATTTTGCTTTTAGTTGTTCCTCGTCATTCGTTGTGTTCATTTTACCAAAACACCATATGCGTGACGGAAATACGTCTTTAAGTCTTCATGAAGTGCGGCATAAAACGCTTTCGTTTTAAAGCGGGTACGTGAGAGATGCGAAGACGGCTTCATCGGTATTTTCGTGTGTGTGTGTGTGTGTGAGAGAGTGGATATCGCAATGCTGATCGAAGCATGAATAATACTAACGAAGGATAGTAGAGTACGTTCAAGGGCTCGTCTCTATTTGATATATACAATATAAAACAGAAAATCATGCCAAGCAAATTATAGGGACTGGTTTTAGAAGTAATTTTATTAAAAATAAGATTTTTTGTGTGTGAGTGCATATGACCATTCTTATCGAAACTTGAATAATACCAACGAAGGGGAGAAGTGTACCTTTATGTGTTCGTTGCTATTTGATATACACAATAAAACCCAGAATCATGCCAAGCAAACTAAACAGGGTCATATTAGAAGTTATTCTAATGTAAAAAGAATTTTTTTGTGCGAGTCGACATGGCAATGCTGATCAAAACATAAATAATACTAACAAATGACAAAAGTGTACTTTTAAGGGCTTGTTTTTATTTGCTATGCACATTAAAAAAAACTAAAACGAGAATCATGCTAAGCAAAATATGGGGGTGGTATTAGAAGTAGTTTTAATGTAAATAACTATTTTTTACGAGTTAATATGGCAATGCTGATTGAAACATGAATACTACTGATGAAGTACAGAAGTGTACCTTTGAGGGCTCATTTCTATTTTCTATACACAAATTAAACAAAAAATCATGCCAAGCAAACTGTAGAGGATGGTATTAGAAGTAATTGTAATGTAAATAGGAATTCTTTCCGTGTGAGTGGATATGGCGGTGCAGATCAAAACATGAATAACATTAGTGAAAGGCACAAGTGTACCTTTAAGGCTCATTTTTATTTGCTATCCACCATCAAAACAGAGAATCATGCCAAGCAAACTATAGAGGCTGTATTAGAAGTAATTGTATTGCTAATAAGAATTTTTTTGTGCGGGTGGATATGGGAATTCTGATCGAAACATGAATAGTACTAACGGAAAACCGAAAGTTACCTGTAAAAGCTCGTTTTTATTTGCTATACAAAATTTAAACAGAGATTCATGCCAAGCAAACAATATAAGGTAGTAATAAATGTAATTGTAATGTAAATAAGAATTTTTGTGTGTGAGTGGATATGGCAATACTGATCAAAACATTAATAATTCTAACGAAGGACAAAAGTGCACATTCAAGGACTCGTTTTTGTTTGCTAGGCACAATTGAAACAGAAAGTCATGTTAAGCAAACTATAGGGGTAGGTATTATAAGTAATTGGAATGGAAATAAGAGTTTTTTGTATGTGAATGGATATGACAATGCTGATCGAAACATGAATATTACTAACGAATCACAGAAGCGTACCTCTAAGGGTTCGTTTTTATTGCAAAACACAATTGAATAACTAATCATGCTAAGCAAGCCATATAGGGGGGTAATAGTGATGCAAATAGTAAGAAAGAAAAGTAGACAAAAAGATAGCCCCGTCACAGTAGTCTAGAGGCGAAGGTACTCGGCTGCGGACCCGCACGTCACAGGATTGAGTCCCCACTGCGGCGTCTGCATTTCCGATGGAGGCGAAAATGCTGTAGTCCCGTGTGCTCAGGTTTGGGCGCACGTTCAAGAACCCCAGGTGGTCGAAATTTCAGGAGCCCTCCACTATGGCGTCTCTCATGATCAAGTGGTAGTTTTGGGACGTTAAACCCCACATATAAATCAATCAATTAAACGAAAAGATAACTTGCCGTATGCAGCGGCCGAAAGAGACAGCAAAAGTGTGTTCCACAATCGCTGTTATGGCCACTAGCGGCGCTCTAACGGTCCCACATTTATGTCACATACATACCCTATAAAGTACACGGGGGATATCTGCCATTTAAGCTAAGTTGGTAGACTGATGGATGCGTAGTTCGAAGGTCACAGGTTCGGTTTCTGCCAACAGCAAGTTGTATTTTAGTTGATTTTTTTTCTTCACTTTTAGAACAATTACTTCTACTAACATCCCACATACATTCTATCGCATGATCATCTGTTAGATCTTACTTATAATACTGACGATTAGCCAAAACACCAGCGTTGTCATATCCCGTCGAAACTGACCAACTTACTCCCCAGTACATCTTTCTGCCAGTGGTCACCAAGCAAAAGAAGCATAACCAAGCTATCCTACGGAATTGCCGAAATATTTATTATTTCGGCAATTTCGTAAGTTTTAATGCCGCATATAGACGTTCTATTTGAAACCGTAATTCTCAAAAAAGAAATTCAGCTTGCTAGATTTCACATTTTTCTCTTTTTACTATTCAGAACTCGCTCACAAAATGCGTCGGATGGCCGCGTGGAACGAGTGGCCATGTGCCTAGCGGCATATTTAAAAGTGTTTTGAAATAACTAATATTACTGAATGGCTTTCTTCAGCGCCTCATTTCGTGCCTAATTTCGCCTGAGAAACGCGGGGCACGTTTCGATCTGCTGGTCATTCTGCGCGTGGCCTTTCAATTTGTTGCTATCGCGTTCATTGCTTCGGCATTTCGGCAAAGCTGTGAATATTCTAGCACTTGGACGCACTTGCATTCTTACCTTAGCCGTCAGCAGGTTGTCATTAAGATGTCATACAGTGGCACAGAGCTTCTACGAAATAACAACCATATCACTGTTTTTTATAGTGGCATAGTCTGCTATTGAGTACAGTTAGTTGTTTGAAAGCACCGTCGAGAGAACTGCTGTCAGTGCTAGAGCCTCTGGTACGCGCTCACTTAATAGATTTCTTTCAAACAAGAATATAGTACAAGAATGAATGGGGGACCTATAATACTAATAACTTCAGACTTGTCCCATGCCTAAAGTAGTATTTCATTATGAGACGCACTGTAGAAGAAGGTCCATAATTACTTTGATCACCGGTGGTTGTATTACGCGTACTTGAGTCTTTATTTACGTAGGTTATACCGTTTTACCGGCATTGAAATAGAGCTACAGAGGTGGTAAATTAAACCCGCAACGCAGAACTTGAAAGTGCATTACAAATAGGGGACATGATAACATTTTTAGGTATTTTAAATTATAGTGCAGATTTGATCATTTGCGTATTTCATTTTCTTTTTGCATTTTTTCTTCTGTTAACGTTCTTTTCTTAGTCACACAGCTGTCTGACCTACTTTTGCAGCTGTCGCCTATTTTGACAACGTCTTTGAAGCAAGTATAAGAAATTTATTAACTTTGCTAAATTATTTGGCCGTGTTCCCAGATTGCGTAAAACCAGATACGTCAACCATGTGCTCCAAGCTGCCTTCGATAATACCGAAGAAGATCTTCGCGCTGCCACATAAAATGTCAAAGAGTTCTACTTCTCTGCACAACTTCCTTCATTACATAGATTCGACCCTCACAGGTTTTGGACTTCAGTCTTGCTTAGCACAACAGCCACTTCCTCCTTCAAGATTAATGATACCATTACAAACAATCCCATTGTTGTTTCCAATGCCTCTAACTCATATTTTCAGTCAGTTTTCACCAGCGACAAACCATGTTGTTCCATTTTTAATCATGACGTACAAACAAATAAGCTAGGTGATATTGTAATAAGCCTTGAAGGTGTATTGAGCCTAATCTTGAATCTCAACACCAAGAAAAGTCCGGGTTCAGGCGGCATGCCGAATTTCTTTCTTGTGAGATATTTTGCAAAGACAGCCCACTGCCTTACAGTGATCTTCCAGAAATACATAGACTGCAGTGAAGTACCATCTGCATGGAAAACAATGAAAGTATTGCCTTTGTAAAAATCTGGTCATAGACAACTCTTATCTAAAACAGGCAAATATCTCTCACACAACAGTCATGCAAGATGTTGAAACACATTATTTAAAAACAGATCATAAAATTCTTCAACTTTAATGAAGTTCTAACGTCTGTTCTGCATGGTTTTCATCGTAGCTATAGCCCTGTTACACAATTAGTTGATTTCTTTCATGACGTCCCCTCCAACCTATGTACAGTAAGTCAAAGAAATGCCCTTTTCATTGACTTCTGTAAAGCTTTGGACTTGGTACTTTATTATAATTTGCTAGTGACACTTAATTTTATACTGAATAATCCCCGTTTTCTTTCTTGAATCACCAGTTTCCTTTATTATCGCTCACAATTTGTTTGTTTCAGCACAGAAGAGTCATTCCTTGTTGATGTCACGTCAGGTGCTCCGCACAGATCTGTACTGGATCCATTATTGTTCCTCTTATATATAAATGATTTATCACACTGCACCCCATCTGAAATAATACTTTATGCTGACGATTGCGTATTGTACGAATCCAACAATACTGCGGAAGATCATCACCGTCTTCCTCAATCACTCATTCCTTTAAGCACTTGGTGCAAAAGATGGCAGATGAACGTAAATTGCATTAAAGCAGTCGTCATGTCATTTGCCAATGGGCAGAGCGCGTTTTCATTTGATAATCATCTGGATGGCGTGCCACTTCAAGGATTGCCACGTTATAAACATCTGGGTGTGATTTTTACAAAAAATATTTTCTGTAGTAACCACATCGAATACATTAATGGAAAAGCTCTGAAAAAATTAGGTTATTTGCGCAGTGCTTTGGCTGAATCCCGCCACGATACCAAACTACTTCTGAATAAAATGTTGATTCGGTGTAATTTAGAGTACGCATCTGTAGTTTAATTGGTACCCTCACAGACAAGGTGACCTAAAAATGCTTGACAGCGTCCAGCGTAAAGCCATTCGTTTCATATGCCATAACTGCAGCACCAACTTTTCACCATCACAGGCCTCGTAATCACTAAACATTTTATCTTTGAATTCTCATTACCATATTGAGTCTTGGTTATCAACTCCTCCACTGGCATCTTTGGCGGTAACAGCATAACATTTATGGATGAATCTTGCTCCCACAGCTCCCACAGCTCCCACAGCTTGATCGTAAAGCCTTTATTTGCTCGTACAAACACATTCAAATTTATTTTTCCACATACTATATAGCTTTGGAATTCCCTACCGGGGAATCCGCTAACTACCATTAAAAGATTTCATCGATACTGCTACCACATTAAACATATGTAAGTTCTTGTTTGTAATATGAAAATGTTGTTTTCTTGTGTATTGCTCTTATGTGTTTCAGTTGTATATTGTTGTTTTTTTGCTCTGTTGCTTTTATACTGTAATACTGATTCACTCCTGCTATAGCCCTGTACTCGGGCTGAGGTGTATTTAAATAAATATATGAATATTATTGCGAGTCTCTTCAGATTATTATTCATTAGGGTATTCAACGATAGCAGAAATGTTTGGTTTGCGAACAGTGACTGCTGATAAACCACGTTTGTTTTCATACTCAAGGCCCGTAGCCCTACCTCCATACCCTTCCCCCTTCAAAAAACTTTCTTGTCGTTTTTTTTTTGTATTTACCTAGCCCGCCTTAGTTGGAACATGGCGTGAAAGTAATGGTTCGCAGAATCTCTTATGAGTAAACAGTTTTCCGCCAAAACACCATCCGGTGAGTTCTACACGTGTTCTGCTGCCCTAGAGCAACGGTGGAGGGTTTCATTTCTGACGTAGTTAGAACATGTTACGCCCTTCGCAAAGACCTGTGCAAAAGCGGTTGCGTTGAGACACACGTAAAAGACTGCAACTCACTTTATCGGCATAATAACATTATCACTACATCGTGTTTTGTTCTGGTTCCCAGTGCCAACACAAGCATTATTCATCCTGCATGGGCACGTGAATGTCATTCAGTTGTCAGTGGAGTCTGCGAACTGACATAAAGAAACCGAAGCATAAACTAATGGTTCATTGAATTTTACCGGGTAACCTTTGTATCTCACCTATTCGCAAATCGGGGCTAGTAACCTCATTTTTCTAGTGGTTTTCTCGAGGCACTTTGTAAACAATAGGCACTCAGCCCTACTGTTATCTATAACACTCATGGTTCGGTGTCGCCATATCACTGTAAGTGGGTTGGTGCCCTTGCTCTACATACGCTTCCATCATGATCTACGCCATTGTTTAGTGGTGTTAACAAGGCGTCAGCATGTCAGAAGTTTGGAAGATTCCACACTGCTGGTCATGCCGTTCTTTCTCAAAACACTAAGCACTTCAAATAGCGCTGGCAATGTGGCCATTCTGCTGTTGTTTCTTGCTTCACTCATAAAAAACTAGATAGGATGTTATCTTTAGGGCTGGCTATCCCGAAATTAAACATTGCTAATTAGAACATTAAATAAATTTAAAGAAAGCTAGACAAAATTTTATAAATATACACTTACAATAAGGAGAATTAAGTCCTAAAGTCATAGTTTTATGTCCATCATGATATCTCATAGAGCTCCGAAAAATTATTAGGGCATATATGCATGGCATTGAAAGCCAGAGAAAGAAAAAAAAATATTAGAGGTAGAGAGTTAACTAGATTAATTTTTCCTGTTCATAACTACACTTGAGAGCGGACAAATATGAAGAAAATAAGTAGCTATAAAGATATTTTTTTCACGCACGCACGCGCGCGCAGACACACATCCACACGAACACACACACAGACACACTCACTCATTCACTCACACACACACACACACACATACACACACACACACACACACACAATGGTGTTTTTCTTTGAGCTTTGAATCTTTCCACCCAATTAGTCTGACAAGCTCTCTATGTAAGGTAATAGAAAAAATTATTGATGAGTGACTTCAGTGGTGGTGCAACAAAACCGGTGTATTCTCAACAACTTAACAGGTTTTAGAAAACAGAGATGCACAATGGATGCAATACTGGACACAGTAACGTATGTTGGGCATGAACGCACCTGTGGTAGTTAGACGGTCGCAGTGTTCTTAGACATCAAAAGGGCATTTCACACAGTCAGTCACACTCATGTTCTGCTGAGTATGTTAGAACTTGGACTGCTCGAAAGGTCTTTTTGGTGGATATCTAAATTTTTATCAGGTCGCAAAATATTCATTCATACGAGCAGAGGAAAGAGTGCGGAACACGTCGTCAGACAGGGAATGCCACAAGGAAGCGTACTCAGCCCCTGTCTTTTCGACTGTGTTATGGCTGAATTAGCTAAACACTGCCTTCTAGGTTGAAATACTCTTTATATGCAGATGATGCGGGCATCCGGCCCAGATGTACGGTTTATTCAGATTGCATTGCAAGGCAGCATAAATATAAATAACAACTTTTTAAAGAAAGAGGAATGGTTCTGCCGCACGCAAAGACAGCCCTATTGCCCTACATCCGAAAGAAATCAAAAAACCTTCAATCTCAATTTATAAGGAGAACCACTAATGATTATGACACAGCATCGCTTTCTCGGACTAATACTTGATAGGCAGCTATCATGGGCGCCTCACATAAAGAAACTCGAAAACGAGGCGAATATGCTAGCGAATATACTCCACAGAATCGTTGGGATATCATGGGGCGGATCTGTATCATCCATGCTCGCTGTTTATACAATGCTTTAATACGAGACAAAGTTGCATATTCTGCAACAGTCTTCCACCGCCTTTCCCGCACTTTAGAGCAGCGACTTCAAAGACTATTAGCTAGGTCACTGCGCGTCTGCCTATGTGTTCTACGATCGACTTCCAGCAGCCTTCTCATAGCAGAGACTCGACAACCACCCTTTCCAGTCATGAGAACAATCGAAACATGCCGCCATTTGTTTGCTTACAGACGCAACACAGGGACCGCCCATTAACACTGAAGATTTTACGAAGGGATAAAAGCAATGATCGTAAAGAAATGTAGAGTAATGTAAATATATTACCAAGAAATAAATTTTGGAGCTCTGAAATGGACAATCCTCCATGGCTGCTTGCAATACCAAGCAATGAATTCTCAGTGGATGACATTATCGGAAAGAGAGACATGTTCATCCAAGCTGCTCAACAACTAGCGCTTCATAAGATACACATGCGGTATCCAGGGTACATACACATTTACACAGATGGCTCAAGTATTACAACGGCTTCAATATCGGCATTTATTATACTACAGCTCAATATTCAACAATCATTTAAAATATGTGGCATGACGTAATCTACTGCAACTGAGCTTTTCGCTATTCTGTATGCTATAAAGTTTATGACATTGGCAGCAGACGCGAAAAATTGGGTACTTCTCATTGACTCACAGGCTGCATTAAGATCACTCTCCCATACAAAAACGACAGTAATTAGGGATAGTATGACATACGAAACGCCGAAGAACTGACCAAAGCAAACAAGGCGCAACATGAGATCAAATTCCAGTGGATACCTGGCCATTGCAACATTCCTGGAAACACAACTGCCGATGAAGCAGCACGACAAGCACATCGTAAAGACGTCACTGTTTCTTTACCCATTTCGAAAAATGAATTGCAGCTAATTATGAAGCGTACAACTTTCAGAATGAGCAAAACTGCTTGGTTTCACTAAAGTACTAAGAGTTGTGATTTATATCACATCGATCCATTTATTGCATTGAAAATTACGCTGACATTAGATAGGAGTATGGAAACTGTAAATCTCCGATTGAGGCTAGGCACCGCATACACAAAAAATTTTTTGCACAAAATTAAAAGAACTGAAACTCCCGAATGTGAATGTGGATTTTTAAATGAAGACGTATGTCACCTCTTCATAGACTGTTCACATCATGACATGCCGAGACGCAGTCTTACATCGGAACTGTTGGCATTAGACCGCAGTCCATTTAGCATGAAGAAACTTTTGGGCCCATGGCCAACTGCAGTTTAACAGTCGCACGCTTTAAAAGCATTAACACGTTTGTTACAAGACAGTGGAATTCCCGACAAGTACTAAGAAATAACGGCCTTTCATTTGTATAACACATGTGCTTATTATGTGCAGTACCACGTGACACCCATCATATGTGTGTACTGAAGTCAAAGGCGTGTTCACTATTATGTACAATACAAACGAGCGAATACATCTTCATAAAGAACAGGCATGTTCTATGCTGTTTTGTGCTGGTTGGACGGAATAATAACGAGGGACATTATCATAGACTTAATTCTTTGACTTTCGAACATTTCCTTGTAATTTTTTGTGATATGGGCTTATAGGTGTATCTTTGCATATCTGTGCCTGAGTGTTCTATTTTCCATGCACTGCTTTGTATGCTTTATTTTAAGATACGTGTTCGAGTTTCACTCAAGGGCTAAGGAATAGCCGGCACCATATTTGTGCGCCAACATGTCCTTAAATATAATATCAATAAAAAGTTGGAGGCTCCCGAGGACACGCGAGCCATACATTAGGGCGCAGCACGGGGCCTATAATTTACAATTAATTCTCAAAATCAGCAACAAATGACTTCCATTTCTCTATACTAATGATAACGTAGTATAACTTATTGGGCCATGTAGTGCAATGAATCAAGGAAATATATCCAGCCAAAAACAGACACACACAAGAGACGCTGAAGCAGGCAGAGAAGCTGTTAAGCAAAGAACCAAATGATGCCATCTTCCCAAATTACTGCACCATTCACCCAAGTACAGGGCTCTACATGTGTTGAAGCATCGATAGCTGCATATCTATGCGGCCGCCGTTAAAGGACGCTTCAACGCTGCCTGAATGCGCTCAATGCAGCCGTCAGTGTGGCCCGCACTCGCGCTCGCGTCCACACTGAAAGTAAGCCACGCATTCGAAGAAAAAAAGTCACAGCTTTGCCGCGCAGGCGAAGCAATGAACGCGATAGCAACAAAATGGAAGGTCACGTGCAGAATGGCAAGCATATCGAGACATGCCCTGCGTTTCTCACGCACAAATGACGCACAAAACGTAGTCACAAGTACAGATGAACGCGAATAAGCGCCTCAGTTGTTACTTCGCTGTGTCTGAAAAGCGTGCCCTTTTCTCAAACGAAGACTGTGAAAGGATTTCAATGACCTTTTGCGCTTGCAACGACAACACAATCTTTCCAGTAAAAGTCCAAGGCCAGCCAAGACGTACGATCCTCCCCACCGCGAGATAAGAGGGCGTTAGTGAGCGTACTTCTATACTCCCCGCGAAGCAAAGTACGCGTGCGAAATGAGAGCCCTCGCTACTGCGTCGTCATGATGTTGCGAGGCGTGCTCATTGCACTATCTTGATGGTAAGACTGAAAACATGGTAGTTACCCTTGACGTCCGACACGCGCGTCACCAGCGGTAATTTGTAGATATAAATAGCTTGCCGCTTGAACGTTGAAAGAGGTCTCCTTTGTAGCTCAGTGGTTGACTCTCACTTCGGACTCTCACTTCGGAGATCGATTCGGCGCACCGGAGTCTTTTTCAGGGTTATTCTTGCGTTCTGACACACACACACACACACACACACACACACACACACATAATTATATATATATATATATATATATATATAATTATATAGATTTCGCCGCCGGCGTCGACGTTGACATCGGCGTCACCGTCACTCACCACATATGTAAACGTATCGTTTTCACAAACACACACGCACTCACACACCACAGGCACACAAACACACACACACATATATATATATATATGTATGTGTGTGTGTGTGTGTGTGTGTGTGTGTGTGTGTGTGTGTGTGTGTGTGTGTGTGTGTGTGTGTGTGTGTGTGTGTGTGAAAACAATACGTTTACGTATGCGGTGAGTGACGCTGACGCCGATGTCAACGTCGACGCCGGCGGCGAAATCCAGCCGAGGGTTTCCATACAATTACTATCGCAACAAAAAAATGGCCCTGTATCTGCATGTTTTACAGCAAATGTCGTCAAAAAATAATATTGATTGATATGTGGGGTTTAACGTCCCAAAACTACCATATTATTATGAGAGACGCGGTAGTGGAGGGCTGCGGAAATTACGACCTTTTGGGGATCTTCAGCGTGCACCCAAATCTGAGCACACGGGCCTACAACATATCCGCTTCCATCGGAAATGCAGCCACCGCAGCCATGATTTGATCCCGTGACTTGCGGGTCCGCAGCCGAGTACCTTAGTCACTAGACTACTGCGGCGGGGCGTCGAAAGACAACACTCTTGCGTCTGGAGATAGTGAACAAAACATTTCTTTAATGTTCTTCGCGTCAAAATTCTATTCCGGAGGCGCTGCTTTAGAGTTCCCCGCCGCGGTGGTCTAGTGGCTACGGTACTCCGCAACTAAACCGCAGGTCGCGGGTTCGAATCCCGGCTGCGGCGGCTGCATTTCTGATGGAGGCGGAAATGTACGAATGCTCAATAGAAAGTACAAAAAATGCTCATTAAAAAGTACAAATGCCTCATTATGAACTTGTAACCATTCTCATTAGCAATGCGGATGACATAGCCCGTACTTCTTATCAAGAGAAAAGGTACTCGTGCTTACCTCTATAGGCATGTGATGTGCAATATTTCTTGGATAAATTACGTGGTCAACCATTCAGGAACCTGGTTGTGGAAATGACACTAAGAATTTTAATTGGTTATTGCTGGTTCTGACCTCATTTGATATACAAATATGCGGGTCTGTTAAAACAATTATTCGCAAATCCTCATCTAGGTGCAGTGTAACTAAAAGCTTCTTCGATAAATAAAAAATACATATAACAGAGATATATGTTAATGCAATGAAGATTCACATCATACATTGCCTTCCTGTATAAACTGCAAAAATATGTCTTCCTCTAAAAGGCTTTTTGCAAGGCGACGTGGTTTATGCACACGGTACCTACCACAAGGAGAAATTTAGGACCGATGACCTCCTCTTTTAACGTGTGGATATGTTGCCATAGTTGCAACATGTCTCTTTACCACAATTCACCACGAGATCGGGCTACAAGTGGCAGCACCATAACCAAGTTAGTAAGGAATAGCGGTGGGTGACACTCATCCAAGTGTACACAGCGGCGCTCCACTGAAGATATTACGTGCCAATTTTTGGCGAACAAATCACGTTGACTACAGCCTAACGGTAACCCATACGCCCTTCATTGTCACATCCATTCACGAACCGGGCCTACCTTACCAATTACGTGTGAAAGCGGAGCGATATGCCTATCATTAGAGTGCTGGCTTTCAGTAAAAGTCGTGGTTTTCAGTATGTTTGATGTTTCTTTCGTTTATTTGTACGTGTTTAGCTTGAGTTTTGCTTTTACTACAATAAAAATGGTGATGCATGACTGAGGCAATTAAGTTTTTCCTTTTTGCTCTTGTAGCTACGAAGAAAAAAGCCTATATTTCTGCGTAACTATTTGAAGCAGAACTTTGCGCCGCCTGCTATTCCTTTTGTGCCAACACTTGCTTGGCAAGAAGTGCTTGGCTTGAGGTCATTTTCTTCACTACTTACCGACCTTTGCAGATGCTTCTTCATTCTTCTCAGTATCATCAACATTTCCAAATTACCAACACCTCGCAAGATAGGGTTGCCAAACCAAAACTATGGATTCACACCTCGGAGTTCTGGGCTCGTTTTGTTTAGAACGATGCAAAGTGCGCTATGTGATGTGCTTGAACGACAAATAGGCACTCATATTGAAGTAATTTTGGTGCGTGGCCGGTCTGGTCATTAGACCTAGTGCCATACAAACACGTGCCCGCACTCACTTATTTCAGTGCACACAAGTATGGGAACGCAAAATGCTTGTGCATATCGCGTAGGCATGCATACCACCATTTGATACTGATCTAACACAACAAAATAGACAGCCCTCGGAGGACAGGCATGACGTTTGCACACATGCAAACACTGTGTGGCTAGCAGACGACGCAAGGAGTCACCAACAAGTTCTGTCCGCTCACTGCTTAGCACTGACTCTGTTCCATCTCACGGCCAGTAGTAGAATTGATTCATTAACATGAAGCATCACCAAGAGGCTTAACCAGATAACTGATTTAGTTGTGAAGCATTTATTAGCATGCTTCGGTGACTTTGACCGTATCTATCTATCTATCTATCTATATATCTATCTATCTATCTATCCATCTAAGGCCGCTTCGATAATAGAATCTATACGAATATTGGTACGGCATAACATGACTATCTTCATCATCATCAGCCTGACTACGCCCACTGCAGTGCGAAGGCCTCATTCATTATCCGCCAATCAACCTGGTCTTGTGATTTCCATTGCCACGTTACCCCTGCCAACGTTTTATTCAAATCTGCCCACCTAACTTTCTGTCTCCCCTTCATGCGTTTTCCTTCTCTGCCAATCCCTTCAGTTGCCCTTAATGACCGGCGGTTATCATGCCTATATGCTACGTGCCCAGCTCACGTCAATTTCTTCTTTTTGATTTGAACTTTGATATCTTTAACCCCAGTTTGTTCTCTGACCCACTCTGCTCTCTTCTTGTCCCTTGATGTTACACATATCATTTGCCTTTCTATCGCTCGTTGCGTTGCCCTCAATAAAGAACATGATTGTACGACGAGCATAAGTGACTATTAATAACATGAAAATTATGACATGTGTAGAAAACAGATTAAAGATGGAGCTCGGAGGCGAAGAAGAAGAAGTAGCCAGGGGCACGCTCTGCATTTTTTTCCTGTTCTGTCAACAATAAACCGAAGGCGTATCGGTCCTGCGGTCTCGCTGGTCCTTCTGAAACATGGTGCCGTGACCAGGATGGATCTGAAGACAGACGCACAGACTTCAACCCCATTCGCAACAACGGGTTGAAGAACGAAGCAGCGGCGTCTGGCTCAAGGACGAACCGTCGAGAGAAGGACCACGACCGACGACTGTTGGAGACGCACATAAAAAAGCAAGAGCTCTTTCAACAGGTTTTAGGCATGAATAAAGAGGTCCTATCGAAGAAGCGGAAAACGCTTCGAGCAAATATGACGACGCTTACGAGCCAAATCGATAATAAGATAGAAGAAGACGCCGATCGAGCGCAACTTATGACACTTCTGAACCAAATGAAGAGCGTGTCACAGACGCTAAGACAAGTTAACGAACAGATAGAACCGTTCATTGAAGAAGACGACGCGGAGGCAGAATTTGAAAGAGTTTTGCATTATGAGATGAAGATCGTCGCTGCAACGACAAAAATTGAGGAGCGATTACGCGAGTTAGAACAAGCGACGCAACTGACTACGAGAATAGTCGCAGAACAGGCGAGTTCAGTGCAAGGTACTAACCAAATCTTGGAGACGCAAGAGCTTGTGAAGTTGCCACGTCTTGAGATGATCAAGTTTGATGGGAAAAAAACAGCATGGGCAAGGTTTTGGCATGAGTTCGAAACATCGGTGCATAACTGAGTGAACATGCTGAAGAATCGAAAATTTAATTACCTTCTGGCGTCTCTGAGCGGGGAGACTGCGTCCCTCATAGAAGGTTTGCAGTTTTCTGATCAAAATTACCAGCATGCAGTTGCTCTTCTGAAAGAAACCTTCGGACGAGAAGATAATTTGAAAGAAACCTACATAAAAGAGCTTGCAAACTTGGAAGCAGTGAAGAGTCCTGAAGATGTAGATGGGTTGGAGAAACTCTTCCAAAAGTTGCAAGTGAACACACGAGCATTGCAGTCATTAGGAGTGGAAATGGGTAGTTACGCCACAGTGATAGCTCCTGTTGTAAAATCTGCGCTACCGGTGGATATGAGGATTGAGATGAAGATGAAGGAGTTAAAGAAAGGTGACAACAGACCAGCAACTACGCAATCGGACTCAGCGTCAAGAGACAGCACGAGCAGTTTGAAAGAAATTATGGAGTTTTTAAACATATATATAAGCAGCAGAGAAGAAGCTCTAGAGGAAAAATATGACGTTACCCGGTCACTGCACAGTAGGAGGCGGACTAGAACATCTGCGCTTCAAAGCACCTCGATGAAAAAATGCATCTTCTGTGAGATGACTGGACACTACACGGAAGATTGCAGAAGAAGCATTAGTATGCAACAGAAGAAAGAAGCCTTGCAACGGGAACGAAGGTGCTTCAGATGCACCAGACCTCACCACACGGCGAAAATATGCCGCGCTAACGTACGCTGCAAAAAAATGCAAGGGAAGGCACGCGACATCCATGTGTTGACCACGTACGCCTGCAGAAAAGTCAGCACAGCAGCAAAGCGGTAATGATGTTGAGCAAGTGCGTAAAAGCGCGCAACCTGACCGGTTAGACACCAGCAAGTCCTGCAACATGCACGCACAGCAGTCTGCTGAACACAAGTGCATACTACTGCAGACAGCCTTTTCGTGGACGGAGGGAGAAGACAGTGGGTGCTACGAACGGATTCTGCTGGACAACGGGAGCCAAAGGACATTCATCCTTAAAAGATTGGCAAGAAAACTGGCGTGTAAGGTAAAAAGATCCGAAAGGATTACTGTAGGATCATTTGGAGGAGGAGAGATGGAACTAGACATGAAAGTCGTCGAGGTCACCGTGAGGAAGGAACCCATCTCGGAGCCAGTCACGATTGGGGTACTGGAGATAGAAGTTATATCCTGTGACGTGCTACCATCGCCACCGTTGACAATACACGAAAAAGCAAGATCGATGGGAGTTTGTTTGGCTGATGACAACGAGAAGACGGACAAAGAAAGAAAAAATATGGAAACTTCTATATTATTTGGAGCAGAATATTACTGGACTGTAGTCACTGGTCGAATTAGCGAGATTCATCCAAAAGTAATAGCAATAGAAACAACATTGGGATGGACAGTCCATGGTCCTTAGGACTTCATTGTGTGCCGATGAAATCATCGACGGTTATGGTACTCAAGGTCAGTGCCAAGTCGGACACGACTGTGGACGAACTGCAGAGATTCTGGGACTTGGAAAACGTGGGCATCAAGGAGAACCCAGCAACAAAGATGAACGATGAACATGTGCTACACTACGTCCGACAAACAATGGAGTTCAAGGCAGGAAGATACCAAGTGCGGCTACCATGGAAGGAAAACGTGATATTGGACGACAACACCACCATTGCAGAGAAGAGGCTTATCCAGGTGACCAAAAAATTATGCAAGGATGAAGATGAACTCCTAGCCTATGACAAAGCTATTCGAGAGTACTTTGAGCAAGAAATAGCAGAAAACGTCGAAGAAGATGCTGGATCCGATATACAGAACAAATTTGTATACTACATGCCGCATCAAGCAGTAATTAAGAAGGACCGAACAACGACAAAAATACGGATCGTCTTTGACGCATCGTCAAGCCAGAATCCAGGTGAATCCTTGAATGAGAACTTGGAAAAGGGGCTGAACCTAAACCCCGACATCACAAGCTTGCTGATGAACTTTCGACATCACAAGATCGCTATGTCAGCCGACGTGGAAAAAGCATTCTTGCAGATAAGGATACATGAAAATGACCGAGACGCACTGCGATTCATGTGGTGGGAAAGAATACCCAGCGAAGATATGCCAACCCCGAAGATAAAAACATGGAGGATGACGAGGGTTACTTTCGGAACTACACCAAGTAGCTTCCTTCTAGCGGCCACAATTCATCGACATTTGGATAAATTCGAAAAAAAATATCCTGCAGTTGTGGCGCAACTCCGGAAAGGAATCTACGTCGATGACGTTTTACTAGGAGCCGACGAATACTCGACATCAACAAAGATATACAAAGAAGCACGAGATATTTTTTGCTATGCGGGAATGAATTTAAGAAAATGGATTTCAAATGACGCCGAGCTAAGAAAACTTTTTGATGAAGAAGGAGAGGATCTGGATCGAGGGATAAGAAAAGAGGGACAAATCAAGACTTTGGGACTGAAATGGAATTTCGTAGGCGACGTGTTGAGCTTTCCCGACACTACATGGCGAAATGACAAGGACATGAGACAACTCACAAAAAGACAGGTTTCGCAGGACACGGCAAAGCTATATGACCATTTGGGTTTTTTGTCACCATTTTCAGTCAGAGCAAAAATATTGCTGCAAAAAATTTGGATGGATAAACTGAAATGGGATGACCCGTTACCAAGCCAGCATAGATCAGCTTGGAAGGACTAGTCGGAGGAGCTTCAGCACTTAGATGACTTCACCGTTAACAGATGCTATGACAACAGGCAAGCTGAAGTGAAAGCATCGACTCTACACGTGTTCTCCGATGCGAGTCCAATGGCGTATGGAGCAGCAGCATACATTGTAACAGAATACTCCGATGGGAGCAATGAAGCCAATTTAATCATTGCAAAGGGTAGAGTCGCTCCAATCAAAAAGATTACACTAGCAAGATTGGAGTTGTTGGCAGCCACAATATCAGTCAGATTGGCCTGTCATATAACTGAGAATTTCATCAGGAAACTGAGGAGTGTGAAATTCTGGACTGACTCTCAAATTGTGTTATGCTGGATAAAGTCAAATAGGAAGAAAGATCTGTTTGTTAGCAACCGCGCAGCAGAAATTAAGAGCAAGTCAAATGAGAGTCAATGGGGTTATGTTAAAAGCGATGAAAATCCTGCGGATTCGATGACAAGGGGGATGAAGATGAAACGTTTGCTGGACAGTGAATTATGGTGGAAAGGCCCCACGTGGATCAAGAATGAAAAACAAAGGCCTGATTATGACATCACGAGAGAATCGGACAGTCATGACAACAAAGACGAAGAAAAAACCATGGCGAGCTTAGCTACCACCACGGGTGAAGAAAAGATAATTGATGTGAGCAGATTTGGATCATACAAGAAAGCGTTACGAGTTACCGCGTGGGTGATGCGTTATATAGGAAACCGACGAAAAGAAAGGAAAACAGGTTCGCTGACAGGAGAAGAATTTGACAAGGCAGAGTTTGTGGTGATAAAGCAGGAGCAGAAAACGCTACAAAATGCAGTGACACGAATATATGACAACATGAATCTGTACAGCACGAACATCTTCGAAGATGATCAAGGTGTCCTGAGAGTAAAAGGGAGGCTTTAGTGGAGTGATTTGAGCTTTGATGAGAAGCATCCTAATATTTTACCAAGAGAAAGTCACTTTTCAGAACTCCTAGTTCTGAACGCGCATCAAGTAACAATGCACGGTGGCGTTGCGGCAACATTGACGCATCTAAGAACAAAGTTTTGGATTCTGCGTGCCCGACAGATGGTGAAATATGTGATAAAGAGAGGCATCACATGTAGGAGATTCAATTCTAGACCAATGGCACAAGAAATTCCACCACTACCAGTTGACAGGATAACACAGACGAGGCCATTCGACACTGTTGGCATAGACTTTGCTGGGCCGCTAAATGCTCGAGAGGAGAAAGGCGAAAAAGTTACAAAGTTTTACATTGTGATATTTACGTGTGCAGTAACAAGAGCCATACAACTGGAGTTGGTCAAGAGTATGTCATCAGAAGCGTTAATACAAGCGTTCCGAAGATTCGTAGCTAGAAGAGGATTGTGTTAAACTATTTACAGTGATAATGCAAGAGCGTTCAAGAAATCTGAGAAAGAGATGAACAAGATATTGAAGATGGAAGATGAAAGGGTTCAACAGTATGCCAGTAACCTGAAAATAAAATGGAAGTTGATTGTAGAGTTAGCTCCATGGTGGGGAGGATTTTATGAAAGACTGATCAGAAGCTTTAAGACATCCATGGCAAAAACTATAGGTGCTCGACTTTTGGATGAAGAAGAACTACAGACTGGGGTTGTTGAAGCAGAAGGAGTACTTAACAACCGGCCTCTCACTTATGTGTATGACGATCCTAACGAGCCACAACCCATCACACCGGCGGACGTTATAGGAGGCAGGCAAGCAATGAACAAGCACGAAGAAAACACACTCGGAGAATACAGTTTGCTGAATTACTGGAGTGCAAGAAAACAGGCTATGATAACATGGTGGACCAGATGGAAAAAGGTGTACCTGAGGGAGCTTAAGTGTGCCAGCAGAAAAACAGAGCGTCACGCAAATGTACAAGAAGGAGATGTACTTCTGCTTGGAGAAGCGCGAAAAAAAACTCGGTGGAAACTCTGTAAGATCGAAAAGATTTTCCCAGGCAAGGATGGACTAGTGAGAACATGCTTGCTTCGTACACCTGAAGGAAAATTAGTCAAGAGGCCAATTCAACTGTTGTATTCGCTCGAAGGTTGCTTCGGTTGAATCTGGCCGGCGGGAAGATGTAGAAAACAGATTGAAGATGGAGCTCGAAGGCGAGGAAGAAGTAGCCAGGGGCACGCTCTGCATTTTTTTTCCTGTTCTGTCAACAATAAACCGAAGACGTATCGGTCCTGCGGTTTCTCTGGTCCTTCTGAAACAACATGTATGTCACAAATGTCATTATTTACATGCCATGGTCTTGCTGCTCTTGCGCTAGTTTCATTCACGTGACATATTGCAAAACTGTTTCGGTATTACATGACTGCATGGCGAACATAAGGGGCCGGTCATAACATGGAAATCATGACATGCATGTCATGTACGTCATAGCTACACGCCCTGCTGAAGGCGCGCTCGCGGTCGTTTCACGAGCTTTACATATACCGCATGTGATATTACGTACGTGAATGGATGACGAAGGTATACAACTGCTGGACACATGATAATCATGACAAGAAGGTCATGTAAGAACATGATTCCATGCCACGCTCATGATACGCTAGCAGGCATGTCGCTAGCTCCGCATGTACCGAATTCGGTATTACGTGATGTCGATAGACGACGAAGGTAAATGACATGTCCAAACATGATAATTATGACATGTGTGTCATGTAAAATACGACTAAATTATACGCTAATAGGACGCTCGCTCTCGCTTCGCTAGCTTCACATATACCGAATGCGGTATTACGTGACCTGAATGGACTACGAATACAAATTGCAGGCGCCAACATGATGATCACGACATAGAAGTCAAGCACGGCATAATTTACATCCGCCTCGTAACGTTACTTGTGCTGATTATAAAGTAAATATCAATCTATCTCTTTGGTGCATTGCATATCATTGATTGCCACTGTACGTCAGATTTGCCAGTATATATACTCACATCCTTAATGGTATACTAAAATAAGAGATCTTTTGTGTATGTATTTATTGTACTTTTTTTGCTTATGTGGTATTCCTGTCTGTATTTTGTACAGTGCCCAATAGAGAATTTATTCGACAGGGTGAAGTGTAGTTTATGTAAACAGGTTCTATTAGGTGAGTGTTTGCATCGTGTGCATTCCTTCGCCCTATGAATTTTGCTGCTGCGTGAACAATTGTACTGTATATAGTGCGAAAACTTTCAATTTATGTTGATGTGCAGTCCTTTGTTTGTTTTGTTTTTTCACGACTGTTATGTTCGTTGAGAAAATTACGGGGCATAGTATCATTTAACAGGAGGTGCCCATGCGACAAATAGGTGTTGATCTCGGCTTAGTTATACTTATTTGTTCTAAAAGGCGCAGACACTAGAGCAACTTGAAATTGACATTTATGCGTGAAAAGCAGGTCACCAAGCTAGCATTTGCAAACACAATATGGCTGCGACACTCAAAGACAGCCGTCAAAATTACTCTGTCTACTGACATTTTATTAAAAGTGCAGAAGGATAAACACTGCTCATTGTCACGTTAACCACTGCACAACATATTCTATCATCACAGATTTATGAAAAGCACTTTTTTTGCGTGAGGGGATAAATTGCAAAGATTCTGTCGTTCATCTCGATGTTTCGAATTTGTCATTTCTTTTATTTCAGAATTTATACTTTGACGACCATTTATTCGTGGTCCCTATTTCCACATAGAACATTCCAGCAGTATGCGCGTGCAGAATATGAGGCAGCGTGGTGGTAGCAAAAGCTTTGCATTTCGTTTTGAGAGGTAAGGAGAACAGGGATTGAATAGGGTGGTTGCTACACATATTGTCCCTATGCTCGATGGCTCAAGTCCTTAGACACTCAAGCGTGAAACTAGGCTGGTTGATTGGAAACAAAACGAACTGATTTATTGAAAGAGAAAAAAGGATGAGTTCATGCACCTTAAGTGCTTCGCTGGCGACTGACCAGCCTCCGGGGTCCTCTGAGCTTCATTTATTAATATGTGGGGTTCAGCGTTCCCACACCACCATGTGAATATGAGAGACACCGTAGTGGAGGGCTACGAAAATTTCCACAATTTGGGGTTTTTTAACGTGCACCCAAATCTGAGCACATGAGCCTACAGCATTTTCGCCTCAATCGAAAATGCAGCCGCCGCAGCCGAGATTCAATCTCGCGACTTGCGGGTCAGCTGCCGAGTACCTTAGCCACTACACCAACGCGGAGAGAAGAGCTAGGTCCGCCTAGATCTTCTCCTCCAAACATACACGCGTACAAAAACGCCTACTGACACTGGCACGTGTTGCCTGTTTTGTGGCCCACTTCAGAAGGTTGTTCAAGGTCACGGACCAGTGGGCTGTATGCTCAATGTAGGGTTTTTCTCCGAACTTCAACACCCCCCCCCCCCCAAGAAAGCTGTTAACGACACACTCCCAGCTGAAATAACAAGGCCATTTTCTTCTTTACGCTGTTAGTTCTAGGGGGTAAACCAGCTGTATCGGCCTACGAAAGATCCGCCGGGCATAAGAACTTCAAAGGATCCTCGCTATGCTCTCTCTGCCAGTGAGTCGCCTTTCTATTGTGCCCGATTTTCATCACTGTCTTGGCAGGAGAGTCTCTTTCAGTAGCACCACGTCGCCAATGTTTACTTGGTTTAGGCGTTCGTTCTGCTTCCTTCCGATCACGAGTAGTTTATACAAGTACTCTCTCGCCCATCGGCGCCGAAAGCCTGCCAAAAGCCTGCCAAAAGCTTGTATCTTCATGAAATAATTTCTTTCAAATTATTGCAAAATAAAGCGCTGATTTCTCCTAGCAGCAACGCAATCAGGGCAGGCAATTGCCCTCCCGTGAGAAATGATCCTGGAAAGAGCAATTCGGGCTCGGTTTCATTTGCGCGAACATGAGAAAAAGGGCGATCACTGATGACAGCCTAAACGTCTTTCAACAAAGTGTCCATTTACACAAAACTATCCAAGCTCGTTTCAAATGACTTTTTAAACGCTTTATGCATACGTTCTACGAGGCCCTGGTAAAAGCAGCTGCACTATGGTGCCCTCTGAACAATGAACTTCTCTTTAACAACAGAATTCCTGGTGTCGTCACTTACTTCCTCGCTTCGGACTGCTGAGCAAAAAGAATTGAAATCTTTGCGTAACACGCTCAATTTCTGCTCGGTTCCGTAGCTCGTATTGTTTTGCTGTAGTCTTCCACGGATTCTTGGTACTCCAACTTCATCAGTCATGAGGGACGTGTTTCTCAATGGCGAATCTCTCGAGAAGCTGGCATTGTTCTAGAACACTCGAAACTCCCTTTGTAGCCCTTCCTTCTGTTTGTGATGGACCCAAAATAACTCAGCTTGATTCAATTCCACTGTTGAGAGGTCTCCACACTCATATTTCTTCCATCTTGCCGTTGTTCATAGAATTGCAGTGTGGAACCTCCTGTTCTTTCATTCCCTTCACTGACGCGAATGGAGTCCAGCATCCCAAATTTGCTGAGCAGGCCATTTTCGCTCTCGATAATCAACGTGCATAGTATGACGGCCTGGATGAAGTTACTGTCGTCGCTGTTTACCTTGACGGGATTCTGAAAAGTTCATCCGGCAGCCGTTTCCACTGCTCTGAGCCACTTCGCCTAATTGACCGTTAGGCCAGCGGTCAGATCCCATAAGTGTCGGCTCCTATTGGAATGCCAATGTCTTTGGGACCGCTGCCGTTGCTGGTATCAGCACATTCGTAGCCCAAAGCTTCCAATTTCTCTAATGTTTGTTTTGGTTGTTTGGAAATTGTTTGGTGGCATGTAACACTCTCTTCAAGCACCTCATGTTCCGGCGGCTCAATCTGTTCCCTTTCCAAGAACACCCTCACTTTTCGGGTTGGCCATTCCTTTTGGTGTACCTCAAAAAAGTCAACACTCAATCTCTCTCATCGCACGAGCTCACATTCAAGCTTATGTGGGGTCAGCCTGCTGATATACTCCCATCAAACATTGCTCGCACGTGAGCATTCGAGGCCTCTCCTCTATATACACCTAACCGTTGCTGCTTGTAGCAATACTTGTTTTTAGGAGTGGTCCCATTTTCGGTAGCAGCATTGAGACTGGTTTGAGTGCTAGTGACATAATCGTTAACATCTCGTGGTCCGGTTGGATGTGAAGGGTCACACGTGGTCGTTGCATGCCTCTACTGACATTTTGGGCATCGCTCATTCACAGGGCGCGCTTTCGATAAGTGACCTCGCCTAGTGCATTTGAAACATAATCCCATCGATTACTCAAGCAGTCTTTTCTCTTCAAGCGATTTTTCAGCATCTCAGTTTGGCGTTGCATGCTCGCTTGTTCCACAAAAGAAGCAGTCCCGCGGCATCACGTTTGAATGCAACATTGCCGATGATTGAGTACCTGTACCATGCATTGTTGAGTTGGATTTCTTCCTTCGACAAGGAATCTCCCTTGAAGGCTGCTTTAAGTCAAAACTTTCAAGTGCAGCAAGGTTTTCGTGGCTCTCAACTTCTACTTTTAGGAATGACCAAAGTTTCTTGAAGGTATTCACCATACCTCAGTTTCCTTCCGGTGTTGTTGGCTCCGGTTATGGTGTACGAATAAGTTAGCTTCCATCGCGAGTTGTGATGGCGCTATTGTATGTGGTGCCAGGTTTTCGCGCAGCCAGTATTCATTCTGAAATTCTAGCGCAAAATAACACTTTCATTAAAGTTTTGTGTGCATGGTCAGAGGCAAGATTTTTTCTTGGGGGGTGCAAACAAGTGTTGCATCGTGGCTGTAAAAGGGACAAAGCACTGATAAATATTGGGTGAGGGCAAGTTCTGGTGAGGCTTGAGGGAGGCAAGTGTCCCTTTTGCACCACCCTGCAGATGCCAATGCTTGTGTACAAGAGATTTTGTAATTTGGACGCATTGCCCTGTGCCTGAGAGCCCTTCCAGTGCATTTGTTTTGCTGATTCGCGCTTTGTGATTCACTGCACGCATACCTTGACACCGCATATGACCCCGAGTATGCGTCAGAGGTCTTATAGCTAGCTGCACTTTGAAATGGGCAAGTTAATTGTTTTTTTACCCGAATGGGCAGTCAGGCTATTAGACTTGTACGGAGCGTGTGGCCCTTTTCAAGGCTACCAGTTAACTAGATAGATCACTTGGATAAATGAACACGAGGGATTCCGAGAGCTGACAGAGCCTTGCAGGTTAATGACCAAGTGTTCACCAAGCTTTTCTCGGAGGAAGTGATATTTGCCACATATCACGCAAAATACAAAAGAAACGTCCTGTTGCACGCATCAAAAAACAACTTACAGCTCACTTCGGATGCTTTTCCTGCCATTTTACCGAGGCTGCTCAAAATACCTGATCGTACAGCGAAAAACCAGAAAAGCTCTACGAAAACGACTGGCTCTACTGCCAACTTCTTGGAAGGGACGGGGACCAAAAGGCTCAAGTGCATCTGAAATGCCTGTCCCGGCCGCTGAAAGTACGCCGAATTTTTCGCTCGTGAAGACAGCGGCTACATAGCACGGCGATGTTGAAGATCGACAAGTACGCGTGCAAAAAGCAGCGCTTCCACTTCAGCAGTGACGGGCCTCCTCTACATGACAAGAAGGATGCTTCTCAACATGGCACTGGTAGCGTGGGCCTATGCGCTATCAAATCAGTTCTTCAGCACACCGAAGAAGTAATTTTTGTTTAAAATTCTTATGACACTTTTTTAGCTGTCTCACAAATTTGAACCAAGAAAAATAAATGCTGTAGAATAACTAATGAACAGAAATCATTGTACATACTCTTTCTGTGATGTTACCGTATTTTCTTCTATGTTCACTCTATTACCGTGATTATAATTAGTTTGCCATAGTTGATGTCATTATGCCGAATTTTCTAGTTTTTTGGATGTCTCTAGCACTTCATCGTTTCCGTCTTGCAACATTGCAGGCGCCCTTCCAACCACCACACTCACGACACAACACCGTTTATTAAGTCGAAGACCTTTAATAGCCTAAGATGCCTCCTCAAAGATGAATACTTCGTATGATTGTCAGTGGCGTAAAGAACGAGCTGCACAGTATTTACGGTGTTAGGTATAGTGTAGTCACTTTCACTGTCTGATACGCACTTTACTAAGTTGAAGTCTACGCATTCTAATAAAGCAGCGCAAAGTATAATTTTTGGAACCGGCTCAACAGTCTAGACATGTGTGTGGTACGGGTAAAGCAAGGGTCAACCTTCGGGACCTAATTAAGTTTTTTCTCGCCATGTTATGCTCCTAACACTGCCTGAGGCGGAAGTGGAGTCATATGCTTGACGCTAACAGCAAGACTGTCAATGCTAGCGCGTCAATTTAGGTTCATTATGGAACGCGTCAGTTTCATTATATATTTGCTGAAAGTTTTCTGACGAGGTGTTTTGTTTATTTTAATAAGTAACTAGACCGCACAGCGATATGCGCACCCGCACACACACACGCACACACGCGCACACACTCAGGCACACATGCAATCATATAAACGCACAAACCCACGCACTCATACTATCGTCTTCCAAATAGCTAGCGTGCCTTTGCCCTCCAGCTACTATTCATATTGCAAACACCTCAGATTCTCTCACGGACAACGCTGCTTTTTTTTCATAACCAAAGATGCCGACGACACCACTGACACCGTAAATCCAGCAAAATGAGCTCTTTAGTGCTGTCACGTCAAAATGTGACCGCTCTCAAGGCCAACGTTTGCTGCTGTCGGGGCATTTTTATGACAAAAAACAGTTAGCAAATAAGCCGCATATACGCGTAAAATTAGGACATCAGTTTTGTTACAGCAGACTGAGAGCGTATAAATTTATTGACATCCGTGTGCATGTGCAATTTGAGCGTAATAAACAAGGGAGGATCCGCAGCAATAACCTTCTAGACGCGGATTGAAGTCGCTCCCCAGTTAGCGCCTTGGCCCACTCTCCGTGGGCGCCATCTACCGCATCAAACGAAAACAGTCCAGGCAGCGAACAGAATCTGGAGGCAGCGCCGGGCACACTGTAATCACTTAACCTATTCTTACACTGCGGCTCCGGTCCGTTGGAGCATGAAATCCACTTATCTTTGAAGTTAGAGTTGGCGTCCATAGCGCACTTCCTTTCAAAGTTGAGAGAAGAATGTCTCGAGGCATGGACCTCTAAGCCACGGGCCGCAGCATTGTGCCGTAGGTGTGGAGCTTTCTTCCGAGCTACTCCTGTCCGCATATGTGTGCTGCCAAAGCGTCTTAGAGGCAGCGAAGGCTCCGCACGTCATCTTAACAGCGCACCAGTTTGTTTTTTTGCAGACTTCTCATGAGCCCTTGCATCAGAAGTTCATTGTTCCCGAAACATCCTTTAAACAGTGCTACAGCGTCACGATAGCATCGAGACGTCAGTGACAGACCCGCAAGAGCAGCTGCTGCATCACCCGTGACGGACGACCTCAGTTAGTGAAATTCGTCGATAAGTGACAACTCTTCGTTCTGGTCGACCACCAGTTCAAACACTTTCAAAATTGCTGTCAGTATAAGCGACACCCGCTGAACTTCAGAAGCTCAAATTTCGGGAGCTTCACTTTTGTCCTGAGCTCTGGCGTCGTCTGTGAGGCGATGATATTACCCGCTGATTCAGCGTTCACTGGGTGACTCGGAAGAGCCATTTTCCGCTGCAGGCAAGCAAGACAGGCTACGACGTGGTCTTGATAGTCACACGTCTGTTGGAGCTCTTTCTCTGTGTCTTAATCTAGTTTGCTCACCGGAGTAGGTTCACATTTGTTGTTGCCTAGACGTTCGGTGCGTGTAGTCGTTCAAGTTAAATTCGCAATACAAAGTCTCTGGCAAGAAAGTCCCGGGTTTCGGCATCAATAGCAGCTCCGCAGTTGTCGATTGAAGCGTGCTGTCGGCGGTCTAAGGCCACAGACCCGGGGGCCGTATGCTCAATGTGAGGGTCTTTTCTGAACTGGAACCCCCCAAGAAAGCTGTCTGTGGCGTTACAGACGGTGGTACTACGCAACCCTTTCAACACAACCCAGCATGACCTCCTGAATGTCGGTCTTGGAGCGCTGCTCGTTATAATCCAAGTTAATTTATGAAGGTATGTGGGAGGGGGCATTCTATTAGTGATTAAGATTTATCTTTTTTATGGATAAATATTTTCAGGCAGAGAAGGGTAGAAAGAAGAGTGGGCGAAATAAAGACGAAAACCAGAGAAAAAGTGCGAATTTGCAGCTGTCGCTCCGGTAGTTCGCACCTGCTCGGCGGCTCTTGAAACAGGCACCTTCAACATCTTAAGAGACCCTATTGGAAACTCTAATATACTCACAACGTATGCTCGCCTTTCGTACCACAAAGCGAAAGACGTGTGCTCGTAACTTTCAAGTATAAGCCAGACTCCCTTTTTGATTGAAAAGTTATTGCTCACTCCTACTTCTAAAACCCAACACAATTTGTCTAACAGAGTTAACATAAATATATGCATCCCAACGTTTCCAATTAGCGTGTACTCAGGATAACACCTATGCACCATACCACCCGTAATTACGCTCTGCCAATGTCTCCCTCCCGTCTACCACAAACAACGGCGATGGCAGCGCAAGAACGCTCTCAATGAACCACTTTCTTAATATAAGAGCATGCGATTAGCGCCGCACAGTGCGAGTTGATTTTTCTTCTCTCACTTTCCAACTACCAAGGTCTAACAGCTGCTACCGCCTCCATTGATGTTTCCTTCTTTGAGGAGGCGAGGAAGCGCCTTTAGCTCTGTCCTTACCATACAAAAATAGTCAGTCATCGTCTAGAACTGCCATCTACAACTTTGGAGCAGGTATAGTGTCGAAACCAGCCCGCTCCCCTCCCTTCCTTATCACCACCAACAAAGTATGACTTAAATATTGACCCTGGCCCACGTGTGTCTTGCCGGTGATGAAGATACACACGTCAGCTCTTGAGGATTCAGTCCGATTCACAGCCCAGACGCATGCAATAAATGAGCTCAACTCTGTGACGACAGACTCTGTTTGCTGGGCGAGATCGCCATTTACCTTTTTCATTATATTGGCAGCTGATATCACCTCAAGTATCATTTTCTCTGCAACCGGTAATTGGCATTGCCTACCAATTTTGTTTTGGTAGGAGAGAATCCTCGCCCTTCCATATACAAGTTCAGGGGAAACAAGGTGGCAAGGAAGACACAATCTAGGGTTAATTCGTTGGTTCCTCAGTAACTTGGCACAACCCACCCAGGGGGATAGGCCATAATTCGGGCAGTGCCTTGCTTTTTTTTAACTAGTTCACTTCTTGAAAGAAGCCCTGGCGTGGTGGTCTAGTGGCTAAGGTACTCGGCTGCCGACCCACAGGTTGCGGGGTCGAATCCCGGCTGCGGTGGCTGCATTTCCGATGGAGGCGGAAATGTTATAGGCCCGTGTGCTCAGATTTGAGTGTACGTCAAAGAATCCCAGGTAGTCAAAATTTCTGGAGCCCTCCACCACGGCGTCTCTCATAATCATATGGTGGTTTTGGGACGTTCAACCTCGCATATCAATCAAAAACTTCTTGAAGGCAAGGGTTAAATTCATTTGGTATGACCGCGTAACGAACGCATCTCGGCATATAGCTCAAAATCTTCGTACACCTATGTCACAGACGCTTGATGCAGCGTAAGTGAATGGAAAGTGGGAGCCATCAGCAGTAAGAAAAAATTGCGGTACCCATAAGCTTCACCTTTAAGAGTTGAACGCCATAGAGATATTCTGTTCCTAGTGCGTAGCTCAAACGCTCAGTGTAATAAATCTTTTCGAGCTTGCTAAGCACCCACTACATGGCCTTAACGATGCAGTAACGTGTGCGCCTTTTGTAGTGGATGACTGCTTTAAGCTATGAATCCATTATGCTATTTCCATGCTGGGACGCCCGATGGTAATGTACGCTTGTACCACGCATTATAACGGCAAGATTTCATGTATTGTGAAGCATATATACAGGACTCGTGTGTTCATAAAGCATAAAAGCTACTTCCACTACATTTCCGAACAGAGAAAGTTATTTTTACTGTATTCACAAGCAGAGGCGTGGATGTGTGATAGAGCACCCGGTTGCCACACAAACAAAACAGGTTTGTTCCCCACGCAGACCCAGAATATTTTTTATTATTTCTTTTATTTAGATCTTTCACAATTTTTCGGTCACACAAGCGATGATATTTTTTTGTTCACGTCGAATGATACCGACGCTGATATTATATAACTCCGGACTTTTTTTTGAAACGAGCTGTTTAACGTTGTAGTGTTAAAAGGAGTCATTGCCGGCTGATGTGATTGAAAGCGAACGCCAGCTGATACCTTGTTCCAGTGGACGTAAGCATACATGTGGGTCAGTGTCAGTGTGTGGGTGTCAAGTCGAGTACGATCCTTGAATCATTACCGGTAAGTGCGAATGAAACTGTCTATGAACGCGCGAGAGGGCCGTCGTGCATGTAAAGATATGAGTGCCGACCAGTGCGAATAAACAATCATGTATACAGGTGACCACGCGTCACCCTGTGTTATCGTTCGTTTTCTTCAGTCTTTGCATTGCAAGATGAAGATGAAGAAAAGCTACACACGTACTGAATATTTAGTTCAAGAGACTCTTTACTTAATGTACCGATGCCTGCTTGAAAATTGATTTCGTTGTAGAGACTCCGTCATAACATATATTGTTGCCGAATCAAATTATATTACGTTATTAAGGGCAAAACCACCGCGGTGGTGTAGTGGTTACAGTGCTCGGCTGCTCACCCGAATGTCGGCAGTTCGATTCCAACAGTGGCGGTCACATTTCTATGAAGGCAAAATACTACTTCATAGAAGTACTTTGACAGCGGAAACATGGACACACCACCAAGAAACAGACGACACACACAAGCGCTGTGCAGTGTGTGTTTGCACTGTAAAAGTACCTGTATAACCATGAACGAACTAGGTCCTTAAATGTTTAACGAAAATACTAGAGCTTGTGCAATGTGTGATTTCACTTCACTTAGAAAATTAAAGTGGGGGACCCTTAAACTTCGCCTTAAAGAGTTGAACGTGATAGCGAAATCCGGCCCCTAGTGCACCTTTCAACCGCTAAGTGCATATTTATTATTATGTTTTGTTACACACACACGCGCGCACAAACGTGCGCGCGCGAGTGTTTGATGGCACACAGACACACACAGACACACGCGCACGTGCGAATACAGGTTTTTGATCTAACGCAAGAGTCGCACGGCCTCGAAGATACACGCCGTGCGTTTGCCATCTCGGAGGCAAGGCCATGAAGAGTCTCTCAATGCCTCACAGATGGCAACACTTTATCTAGTGTTTGCTGTTTGCTCGATCAACGCCTCTAGAAAGGCATGATATGTTTTCCACTATATCGACATAGTTGTCCATTTTTAGAGCTGTTCAAAAGTTCCTGTGTGTTTTAGCGGCGATGGCTGCACTCTAGCTTCACTATCCCGACCTTTTTCAACGTAGTTTTATGGCCTCCCAAATGCGCCTACAAATCGCCGAAGGGGCTCATTTTCGTCGTGACACCTGTCGAAAAAAAAATTCGTTAAGGAGACTGCTTCCACTACATGGCTTTTATGTATTAATTTTCCTGGAGCAGCTGCATGTAATGTGGTGGCTTTGTGGTAGGACACCTGCTTGCCGCTCGTATGGCCTGGGTTTGATCCTCAATAGGACTGAAAATTGTATTCTTTACTTATTCGCTTCTGTTTCGATTTTTCGCTCACAGCGAACGGGGTCAACGCCGACGGCGGAATTTGTGCGAGACGAGCTCTCTAACGCTATCGCGTTAAAAACACATCATGGTCGACATTTCCGAAGTCTAACCGTAAAATGTGCCTAATAACAATATCATGGTTCTAGCACATAAACCCTAGATATTACTTTATTAATAATGGCACAGCAATATTGCTACCTCAAATTACGTGGTTGGTCATAACGTGTAAAGGCAGGCGTTATTATTACTATTTTCATTATATTTAGGAACGAAATTGCGAGCGCATTTTTAACCCTATAGTGTGCTTTGTCATTGTTATCGTAATTTCTAGTTAGGTGAGATATATTTTCGCGAGAGAGTCCAGAGTTGACTGCAATATAAGGCCTAATACTTGAAGCGGAAATGCAATTGCATTTTTTTAAGTGTGCAGTCCCTCCGGTGGACGGCATTACAAATGCTATTTTTCCCACGTTGGTTGGCTTTCATTCTGTCTTTGCTTCTGTTTCTTCCGATGGTGGTGGCAAGTTTCCCCCTGAATTCCCTTCATACCGAAAAGTTACGAAATACCTGGACAAGAGCTTTCTATTATGCTGCAGGAATAATGCATTTCGTTGCTGAAGCGTATTTTAATGAAAATACATGCCTGTAAGCTCCAGCATTCATTAGTTTGTTCTCCTACCTTAGTGCTGTCTGTGCCAAGTAGTAAGCATATGAGAAAATGAAATATGTTCATGCGTCAAGATATGCATTTATCTTGCATTCTAAGCTCATTTCGTTCATTTCGAACCCGGGTCCACTGGGTGCCAGCACTTTATACTACCACTGAGCTACGCCGGTGCTTCTAACTTGATGGCAAAGTTACCTTAGGCCTGCTTGATGTCAGGAAAGCAATCATGCTATGATAGAACTTATAAAGCGTTTAGAAACAGCGAAACACCAACCAGTCCTCACACAATGCGAATAGCGTATCTAGTAGGCCGTTCAATGCTCCAACGCATTACAAAACTTGTTCTTGTTCTCCTAATAACTGTGGCGCATACCCACTTCAGCAATAATTCCTCATCGTCGTCAGCCACTGCGTGAACAATTGGCACGAAATTCCTCGCAAGTGTTTAGCGAATACCAAGCTCCTTAGAAGAATGATGAAAAATAGCATAGCGGATGCCGGTCTACTACACAAAAGTTTATGAATATAGCCCTAGTGTGTATCAAGCACGTGTGCTTGCAGTTGTTACCCAATAAGTGTTTTGAAAAAGCTCTGAAAGGCCACTCTCCTAGCTTTCGACTTGACTGTGCTGTGCCTACCACGCAGGCCTGGCGTTTTTTTTTTTTTCAGTGACAGAACTCTCTAAATAAACATCACTTGTTTGCACCTTAGTCTGTGAAGAAAACTTTAGTCTCACAAAGAGCGATATCTAACTCTTCAGAAACTGGTACCTGAAAATCAGAAAACATGGCCGCTCGAAACAATTTTTTACGAATTTAGAAGAAATGGCTTTCGGCAATTACTGTGAATACTCGTGAACCCTAAAGAAAAGGAAGAAAAGTAATGCTCCACGGTTCGCAAATGTCACCTGCGTCGCAAGTACATGCGTATAGATGTAGCACACTAACCTATAATTTTGTAAAGCATTTTACTTGTATAGCATCACAAAACTCCTACAGTGTTCATATTTTTAAAAACTTAACAGTGAAAAACAACAGAGAACTCTATAGTGTTTCCTTCTTTGTGAAGACAGTCCAGATAAGCAAGCCGGCATACTTCATTCGGATCAGCCATTTACGTATTATCATTGGTTGCGAAGATGTGAAGCTAACTTCGTGCCCGTATGCGGCAATATACTGTGACTCGTAACAACACTTTGGGCAGGCAATAAACCCTTCGTCTGCATCTGATTACTTGTTAAACTCTTGCTAGTCAGTATCTCTCGAATTAAGAATACTCTGCGCGTAACCTATCATCTAATTTAGCGAGTTTCCCTCTATTCTTCTCAGAAAATGTCCCTCAAGTCTTAGTACATTTCATGACCAAAATATTCGTCCTAATTAATGAAGTGAACTTCACTTGCTCTGGGCGAAGCAGCCGATGAGGCCCCTCGTTAGAAAAAGCTCTGCAGTTTTTATGAAGGATTTTAATTTTACTGTGTGATTAGCAGTTTACTAAGTGTATTTAAACATCTCTTTCGGTCACCGTAATGAAAAGAATGGTTTTTGTAAACAATATTTTTTCTTTTGATGAAAATATCGCTGACTCTTCTGATTATACTTTCAAGCTACATATATCACTGAGAATAGTATGAAGTACGAAATATACATAACAATGTGGAACACTTGTGCTTTCTTCAGCAGACCACAGCAACTAGCGCGTGACGATGCCTGCTTGGAAGCATGTCGCGAATGAATTATTTCCCTACTAAGCGAAATATACTTTATTTTTCAAGGTATTCAGTGTATAGCCCAAGCTTTTAGGAACAGTAAATGATTAGCACGATACCGGGAAACGACTGGTTTCGTAGAAATTCAAGCACTGGCGTCGGTCTAGGCATCATTGGTTGTCAGGGAAAAGTCAGCGTACTCATTGAGTGAAAAAATTGGGTAAGATGCAGCTAATATATAGAGTAATAACCGTATCAGCCGGGGGGGGGCAAGGGGGGCGCGAGCCCCCCTCACTGAGAAAAGTTGGGGGCTAAGCCCCCTCTCCCTTTCAATAGTGGTCACTCTTGACTCAACGATGGGGAGACCAACAAGTCAGGCGTAGCTTTCCGTCACAACCGTAATCACTCAATTATGTTCTTACGCTAAAATGAAAGTATTACGAGGCAATGTTGCAACAAATTTCGCCAACATTGCGGCGTGATAATTTTTCTTGTGTGTTCTTATATATATATATATATATATATATATATATATATATATATATATATATATATATATATATATATAGAGAGAGAGAGAGAGAGAGAGAGAGAGAGAGAGAGATGAGAAACAAGTGTATACATAAGAGCTCGTTTTTCGTGTTTTACACAATATTAATGAGATCTAACAGACAATAATGCCAAGGAAGTTATAGGGAAAGTTATTAGGCCAATTGTAATGTCTATGAGAAGAAAGAAGAGTAGGCGAAAAGATGACTTGCCGTGGTCGGAGCCTGCCCACGGCAAGTTATCTTTTGTTATCTTTTCATCTCTGTGAGAATATTTTCAGTTGTTTTTTCATGAACAAGTAAGTACCTGTCGAACGTTTCGCTGATTTTTAATAAACAGGCTGAGAAACGAGTAACCGTAGCGCAGAGTCTCAATTACTTAAAGGCACAACAAATAGCTGTTTCTTAAACGTTTATGCGTCCACTAAACAGAATGTGCAAAAGGGTAGCTAGCGAAATTTCGGGCGCACTCAATGGGGTCTTCTGACGATGCAGTCACTATTGGCGCTTAGACACACTGGGACTGTGATGGGGCTGGCGGCTCCGTGCATGGCTGCATATGTGCTACTCAGGCCCACGCGTCGAAATGTACGCTGCGGCACTTCACCACTGTGCACATAAAAACTGATTCTCTGCTAACAAAACACGCCAACTACTGGAAATGAAACAGCGCTGAAACTTGGCCACAGAAAATAAGAGTGGATGGAAAATCTGGTGGCAAAACAAAATGTTTTATGTCAACACCAGAGGGGCTTTTATGAAGATAAAACGAAAAGGAAAACCAAGAAAACCATGAAGAAAATCAAAGAATGCAAAGAAGAGACTTGAATTTTCATATGTTAGGATTAATAGCAGAGGCAAGTGATTTCCTGATCACTTATTACAATAGAAGGGTCACTGATGCATGACCACGTTGCAGTGAATTGCCCGTGACTCAGAGAATTCCCAAATTCATTGCTCCCGATATGTAGGGCGGACGCGCAAACTTTAAAATTAGGTGTGCACCAGCACATTTTTGAGCAAGGCACCTGGGGGGCTGGGCTCGTCGGCGTCTCCTGTCGTCCCGGTGTGTTATGTAGTCACGGTTCATCCAAAAAAAGCGGATACGTACGACAATGGGTAAATCTCACCAATTCCCACCATGTCTACTAAAAAGGAGGAAGACAACTGGGTGCCCAGCAAAGAGCTGACAACATTAGTGAAACAGAAACACATTTTCCTACATGTTGTCGGGAACTGAAAACAAACATGTAGGGATGAAGAAGAAAAAAATTAAGAACGATAGCAAACAAAAACAAAGGCGCCTTATAGGGTAAGCTGCGTTCCGGCGCACGTTTTCGATGATGTTGGTGGAGCATACACACCTTCCCTACATGCCCGGTTTCAGACTTGGCACCACCAGTGCCTAATCAGAGAAATCTTTCTCAAAACAATGCATGCAGCGCCTTCCCCCTGGTTTATTTTTAGTGGAGCTGAAACACCCTTTCCTGCGTGCTTGTGCAAAATGCACAGCTATTTTCATACGTGTTTTTGTTTTCAGTGCAATGACGTGATCACGTAGCCAAACAATCGCGCAGGACCCCGACGGTCGTCGTTAATGTGTGTAGTGAATGAGTCATGAAAGTATTGTGGCGGTGCGCACTGGCAAACAATACAGCAGAGTGCGCCAAGATTATGCGTTGCTGTAAACATAACCGTGGTAACCAGTTCGCTCAGTTGTCGTAGTGAACGAAAATACTCCTGCAAGGCGACGATATTCCAAAATGAAGGCCCTTCACCACCACGAACATGATGAAGAAGGCGGAGTCGTTCTGCCTGCGACCTATTCAACATCTCGTCAAAGCTGAGGGCCTTGTGTCTTAGCGTAAATGCACCTTGTAAACAGTCATGTGTTCTGGATTTTTCTACCTAACAATATATATTTCGCCCTCATATAATATGTGGGATTTAACGTCCCAAAACCACCTTATGATTATGAGAGACGCCGTAGTGGAAGGCTCCGGAAATTTCGACCACCTGGGGTTCTTTAACGTGCACCGAAATCGGAGAACACGGGCCTACAACACTTCCGCCTCCATCGGAAATGCAGCCGCCGCAGCCGGGATTTGATACCGCGATCTGCGCGGCAGCCGGCGAGTACCTTAGCCACTAGACCACCGCGGCTGGGCAATATTTCGCCTTCTGATGCCACTTTTATACGCAGTATATACGCAAAGCAAGCTTCTCTCTTCGAGGTAATAAACCTCGAATTCTTACTCAACAGGCCGTGCGCATTCAGCAACAGTCTGTAGTTCAGTTTTTTTCTAATTTTTTATTGCGACATAGGCTTTCCCCTAAAGCAAAAGATTTTGTGTCTGTAGTTCAGTTCTTCATTCGTTCCCTTTTTGGTTCTTAATGGTTTGTGTACAAGTTTAACTCATCGTGCTGCTTAATCTGTTTTCACGGCTGTAACCATACAGTAGTTTCAGGTATATTCGTATATCAGTCACACAAAAAAGCTTGTATCACTACGTGTCAAGCAGAGGAAATCATGACTTGTGTGTCCTACTTCATAGCTTGTACTGCATGCCCGGTTTTGTTTCTTGCGCAATCATTTTGTGAAATGCAAGACAGTCTGAAACTTCACTTATACAAGCTGGATTATTGTGATCAAAAGCTTGTTATGAGAATAACAATTATTTATTATGGTTTAGTTTTTCTCTCGTAGTGACAAGAACAACGTATCGTTTGGAAATAGCGTACAATTAGAGGTATACCTCAAGGAGGTTGATCTGAAACTACTGCAACTGTATCAAGGGTATAAAATTGTATAATGTTTATTTCTTCTATTCCAGTAAGTAATGTTTATTACCTCCCGTCAAGCTAGCAATGTTATCTCAATGCCGGTGGCAGAGTGTTCGAATGTCCCTTTTCTACAGTGGCTGCCATATTACACGTCACGACCATGCATGCTACGCTTTATTGTTGCATTCATTTTGCACATTCATAGTGCCCAATATCATGATGCACCTGCGAGAACAAGAGACTTCTATGTATTGCGGGGAAGACTACCAATCAAACTGACTCACCAAAAAGAATTATCTTTGGTTGCGTAGAACCATCAAGTGAAAATGACGAATTCGCCCACCCAATGTGAAGTGTAACTGTTGATTTGAAACTAATGCTTATATCTTTTTATCGCAAGCACTTGATAATTAATGCATCACACGTTACTGCTGAAATGCTCCTTTTTCTTTTCACTGTGATCTCTTCATTTGTTCAAAACATGTGAAACTTTGTAAAACGTGCACTGACAGCCAAATTTGTTTTAATATTGCCAACAGACTCATGATACGCTAGTGTAAGTGGGATGTCACATTTTTTTTATATAAAAGACTTTGTGGAGGCGTAAATACTGCAGAGCAACGTGAAATCCTCCTTTACATCATCAAAAAATCAACAACAGCATTTATGACTGCGTTACAATGTTAGCGTAAATGGTTTTCATTTAATACAAAAATCGCAGCATATTCACAAAGTAAATGATGAAGAGTGGGGCAAATGGTCTATCCGTCCATCCATCCGTATGTCTTTCTGTCTGTTTTTCCGTCCGTCTGTCTGTTTGTATTTTGTCTATATGGCGACGAGTACAAGCCGCTGAGGCGTTCCACTCCACTTCGTCCGTGCCCCACCAACGAGGTGACAAGCTCGAGCCACTGCTGTGCTCTGCGCCCGCCGCTCTGATTCGTCCATGCTCCACTAATGATCCGCCACGTACGGCGAAAATCCAGGAGACAGAGAGAAGCACTTGTTTCTCGCGCACCCACGCACAACCTACGGAGTAGCCAATCGGAGAGTAGCGGTACAGTGCCTTCTATATTATCCTCACTCAACTGCAGTTTGTGTGTACTTCTGTCAGACTGTGTCGTCTATTGTACTGTTGGGAGATATACTGTCTTCCTTTTATTATCATTGCTTCTTCTCTCGATTACGCCTAACGCAGGACAAGGTTAGACCAAGAGGAGCTTCACTCCGAATACATTGTCCGTAAAAAAAGCTTAGCGGCCACGTCGCGTTTCTGTTTTTTGTGTTTTTTTTTATGTGTGAATGTGCCATAACAAGACGACGCGGATAAACTTGAAACCTCTTCCTTTGCTGTCGCTCGCCTGCTCACTCGGCAAGATAAGAAGATATTGCTATAGTTTTTGTTTTGTTCGGGTAGCTTATACCTTCTATAGCGCTTCATTACAGTACCCAAACCTCCAGACGTCATAAAGCCCACTCACGGCAACACATGCGTGTCAGCTATTTGGCGCTCGGCACCGAAGGAGCTCCGCACCTTGGGTACCCAAAAACACGCACCGTTTGCCCTGGCACCTTTTTGTCGCCGTACAATTGCTAACCACGAAACTATGAAAAATAGGGAAAACATTATGGCAGCTCTTCGTTAGTTATGCTAAGCCCTGATGAGGAGCGAGGCTAGGCGGCCTTCCCGTTCCTTTTTTATTTTTATTTTTTTAATTTTCTTTCTCCTTTTCTTTCTTTCTCTTTCTTGTATATTTTTGTACCATGCTTTTAGTAGCTCTATTTCTTTCTCTTTCTTGCTTTTCTCTCCTTCTCTACTCAGCGCTCCCTCTATCCTCTTTTTCTCAATTTCTTTTTTCTCTCCCATGCTTTATGTGTGTAGTATTTTATGCTTTTCGTTTAACTTGATGTGCCCTTATTTTTTTAGTTTCTCTATATTTTCTCTTCCTCTTTTTATACCTCTTCCTTTCTCTTTATTATTCATTAAAGGTTCAATTTTTGCCTATTGATTTGCCCTTAGAATGCACAAACCTGTGCAACTGAAACACGGACAGAGGAAAAACACGATTAGACAGAAGAAGCGCAAACTTCCACCTGTGGTAAGTTTGCGTGTTGTGGTTCTAATCATGTCTTTCTTCCGTCTATGTGTCAGTCGCAGAAATTTCTGCACTCTCTTTCATTCTCTCTTGCTTTCTCTCCCTGATATTTTTTCAGTCTACTATATTTTTATGTATTTATTATTATTTTCTCATTAATTTATCGCTTTATTTTTTCTTTGATTTTTTTGTTCCTTTATTTTTACCTCATTCTCTCTATATCTATTTTTGTGTCATTTTTGTATGACACCCGTACCTACTGTACACAGTAGTGAGGCTTGTCCAACTGTGATACATAACATAGCTAAGGAGTTTTGCGCAATGGAGCACATCTTACCAGCAACGTAAAGATCTTTGCTTTCGTGGTTGCTTTAAGATCTTTCCTTTTAAGAGACAGCTGAATATGAAGGGAGGGGGGGGGGAGAGGGGGGCTGTTCTTAGACGTGCGACATAGCGACAAGGAGCGTTGATACGTTTACAGATAGTAGCCTGTGGCCTTTTGCATGTAGTTTCAAAATGCGTTGTTTAAAAATGTTTGCCCTCTTCATTCAATAAAGAGAGCAGACACAGTGAACGTTTCAACGGGTGCCGTTTGAACGTTTTTTTCTCCTCTACATTTCGGTGCCTTCGTGTATAGGTTCAAAGACACAAAGGACAATTTTTCACCTTAAACTTTTTGGGTGCTGCATTGAAAGTTATAACTTGCTTACTTTAGATTTTAGTTTATTCACAACACAGCGACACTTAAAAAAGTGTTAAATACACATTCATGAATACTACAAAAAAATGACACGCTCACGAGCCAATGCAGGGAACTTCAGTGAGAGTATCGCCACCCGGCCTTACTTTTAAGATCTTTTCTGACTTCTTAAGCTTTGTATTTGATGTAGTAAGTAACGTTTAGTCCACCACCCAAGACGCGTGACATGCCGATGCCGTCTAACAACGTTCTGTGGCTCCACTTTCAATGCATATCTTGGTGTTACCAAACCCTATCTGCTGCTCAAGAGAACTAAGTTTTTAGTTGAAACAAAAACTAGGAAATCTTGCTGTAGAGATTACAAGGGCCTTATTTAGAGACGGGCATCTAGACAGCCCAGTATCTTCGAAGACGGGAGATTAGTGCGTCGGTGGTGATATAAAGTATCGACTTTGGTGGAGTTGTTTTTTTTTAGCAGAACCAAAAAAATAGCAGAACCAATTCGTTTTAGCAGAACCAAAAAAATAGAAGAACCAATTAGTTTGACAGGGAACAGTCAGTCAATCATAATTGCTACAATCTAGTGTTCCTCTATTGGCTCCAAGTAGTGCTAGCTAAAAAAAATTGGGACATAACTTTTAACTCAATAGCTTATACGCACTATACACTGCGTCAAAGCTTTGCTGAAGCAAAGATTTTCTCTCCAAGCTCTCGAGTTTCTTAGACAGTCATATTTGCGGTGCGAAAGTCAACTTAGTCGAGAGCGCTTTAAAAATTTAAAGCTTGTAATGCGCCTCTTCGAAACACTTTCGAGTGAGGCTTCGGTTGTGGAAACATGAGACTATTCCTGTCTCCGAAAGTGTAAATACAAACCGCGTGGTGTGCCAATCATCTCCACGTGGTAGCTGAAAAAAGTACCATGTTCATGTCGTCAAAGCTAGCACTTTTACAGATACAAAAATCGACCATTTTCCTCGGAATCAAACGGCACCTTCCTTACTTATTTTGTTTTTTGTGTTAGCCGGGAGATCGCGCAGTCATCGGTTGGTGTAGACAGCGCTTAGCCGTGCATAATATTGAACACACAGCAGGCTGCCAGGCTTGACATATACAGGGCGAAGCTCATTTTTTAACAACAAGAGCTTAATTTGGGTGCGTTGGTTTATTGTGGTTATGTTGTAGTAACAGTGCGACAACTTCAGGAAGAGACATAAGGTACAGAAAAGAGCCTTTTTGTCTCTTTCTGAAGTTGTCGTGCTGTTAATAGAACATAACCACAATGAACCAACTCACCCAAATTAAGCTTTTGTTGCTGCAGAATTCTTCTACATTGGGCTCTGTTCTGTCTTCTTCGGCAGCGCTCTTTCCTGTCCTTTTTGTCTCTTCCTGAAGTTGTCGCGCTGTTACTAGAACATAGCCCCATTTTTTACGCGTGTCAAAAAGGTTTGCACTTTTTCCTTCACTCATGCATGCCAACACCACCGCCACTATACTTCTAAAATAAATTTACTTTCACTCGTTTCCTGAGCATTTCAATGTCTACCGAATTCAAGTTAAGCAAGGAAAAAACCAAAGAGAAATTGTTTTCGACTTTTCAAATCATTGCTTCAGAAGATAACCAGCAGAATCTACCTAAGCGGACACGCCGATGATGATGGCGGTATTTCACCCATTTGTTCAAAAGCAAGATACGTTGGGGAACGCCGAGCTGCTACTGCTGCACTTTTTACTGATTTCAGTGTTCACGGCAATAATATTCCAAATTAGGTTCTATAGGAACGCGTAATTGAATAGTCTGTGACCTCTGTTGTGCATCATTGGTAGCGTGTGATTTGGCTCTTGCGAACCACCACAAGCTCTTTGTCGTCATATTGAATTTGCGGCCAAAAGTTTACACCTTGTGGTATTTATGCAGAGGTGTATGATATACAGTTAGGTGGAAAGCCGTTCTGCTATCGCGTGGCGGAAAACTCAGCCTCGGACTAAATTTTTCGCATTGATCTCGTCGTGTGCTTTTCTGGCTGAGGCAGCGAAGAGAGGGATTCCTGGTGAATTTTGGCACTTTCGCCTTTTTTTGCGTCTTAGCGTAAATGCACCTTTGTTGAGGCGTAGTCACAAGCATACACTCACGCAATGCAAGCATCGCATAATAATATAGCTTTTTATAGCAGACTCTAGTTAAATATTTTAAGGGCTTGTTTTTTGTCTGTTTGTTTCTTTGTTTGATGCAACGTTAAGAAGAACCAGTCGAGGAACCATGACCAATGTAGTCAGGGAAAGCATAAAGGACGTTATTTGTACTGTTTAAAGTGTATAATAGTAACTGTGATACAGACGTGACGAAAGTTAAGTGTACGAAAAGACTTGCCAACGGCGGGAACCAAACCTACACATTCGTGAACGATGCTCTTAACAATTGAGCTGTGGTGGTGGTCATGCCTTTGTGCTGTATGTGCGCATGCAATGCCTGGAAGCGTTAGTGAGCGCCACTCGCAGCCATGACCACGAGTGTGGAACACTCTTTCTTTTCCAGCTCACGTCATGTTGCACGTGATCTTTTAACGAGTGGACAGCTAACCAAATATCTGAGAAATTGAAAGCGCAGGTGAATCCTTGAAGATGGTCGTCCACACTTTCTAATCCAGCTGTGACAGGGAAGCGTGACGAGAGGTAGAGTTTGGGTAAAGCGAAGTGGACGAAAAGGAAGGCTGGTGTAGTGAATAGAGCCCAATAAGGAGAGGGTATGATTTTGAATAATAAAAGGGCTACAAATACAAGAACAAGGAAGTGCCCTACGTCGGAGCTTACTCACAACAAAAAGGTTTATTACTTGGAAATAAAATATATAACTGAACCTGATCAACACCCACGCATGCACACCATAGACAAAACAAAAACTAAATGATAAATACGTATGCCCCCACCCCTTCTAGAGCTACCTCCTTTCCATCAGAACATTTATTACTAGCAGATATGGCCAAGGATGAGCTGCATATTTTTAGGGGCATCAAGTAATATGTTTGGCGGGTAGGAAGGTTGTATGCATATTGATCTTCCGGTTTTCACTTTCGCTTTCTCCATGGTGCGCATGCAGGGGTGCTTGGTCGAATTTACTTATATATCTTTTTTAAGCAATAAAGCAAGTGTGTTCACGTCGTATTCACATCTTATTTCATTCAATCAATCAATCAATCAGCTTTTATTTCTCCTTGATAAATATGGGGGTAGCGGGAAAAAAGCCGCAGTACAGCGGCTTGACAAAGCTCCGGCCCCCTACAATGTCCAGCAGTAAATAGTAAATTAGAAAATAAAACTTTGCAGGAAATGTAACGTTTGAATTCAGTGACCTAATAGAGGTAATGGTAACATATAGTAAAAACTAGGTTAAGCATCAAAAATATTTGATTCTTTAAGAAACGTTATACGTAATGAGACAATCTTGCGATTCAAAAGAATAAAATGGAGTAAAAGGGGAAAAAGCAGAATCGTAATTGAAAATATTGTAATCTATAAAACATACGTTTATAATTTAGGCCAACAGACTACTATAAAGGCATTGAAAGCACAACAGGAAGAAAATAAAAAAAAGAAAAATAATGAAAACAAAGAAAACGTCATGCGCCAAACAGATACGCATACGCATCTGATTATCGCGACGTTGTGCCAGTGGGAAAACAAACTTTTATCATCACCCACTAAAAATGAGCGAAGAGCGTGTTTTGAAGCCGTCTCAGCATATATGCCACATTTGGAGTATCTATTTAAAAGTGCAGCTAGTTGGAATGATGCCGACTTACTTCCATAGTTAGTTCGACATAATGGCAGGAGCCAGTGGTCCTAACTTCTTGTGTCGTATGCATGCGACGTCTTGTTAGACGAAACGAAGTGAAGTCTATGTTGTTGATCCTTATGACGAGACGATATGTGCAGGAAAGACAAAATACGTCGGTCAATTTACCTTAAGTATATTGAATGCTTCAAAATAAGGGGCAGTGTGAGTAGCATACGGAACGTTGGCTATAGCATGAATCGCTCGCTTTTGACATACACTGAGTTTTTTCAAGTTTTCAGAGGATGTGTTATCCCATACGAGGTGACAATAGTTTCACGATGATAAAAATATTCAATTGTATAACCGACATTGAGCTTTTTGAGGCAGTATTTGACGGTTTTCGTTATTCAAAGCAGTGAAGGAATTAAACTTGTTGCAAACATACTGTACATGCTTATTCCATGACAATGTTTCTGGAAAAATGGCATCTAAAGCCTTGTTTAGCCTTGTTTACGGTAGTGATTATGTCATTATCAAGATATAGGTTATTGTAGGTTCAATGACTGCGTGTCGAGTGCAAAGAAATATGGCTTGTGTCTTTTTGTGTTAATTCTTAAAGGATTTCTTTTTGACCACGTTAATAGCTCAGCAAGCGCATCATTGGCAAAGGATACCAACCCATACGGTTGTACTCTTCTGAAAAAAGGACTGTATCATCGGTGTAACCTACCCATTTACAATTTGTAGCAGATGAGAAAATGTCGTTAATGTAGACGATGAATAGAAGTGGTTCGAGTATATTCCCTTGGGGGACCCCTGTCTTGAGGAGTTTTGTGCCTAAAATAAAGGTTTCATTTGTGACAAAGTGGCTTCTATACTGGGGGTATGAACGAAGAAGATCATTATATTAGCCACGCACGCCAGAGTGCCCTAGTTTATACAGTAGTATATTATGTTGCACACAATCTAAAGCTTTTGAGAAGCCAATATAGATGCCAAGTACTGTATGTTTGCCTTCAAATGCATATATTAAGAATTATTTTTGGGCTAGTAGTGCTTGTTCTGTGGATTTCCCTTTCATAAAACCATACTGTGCCAATAAAATATGAGAGTGTTTGTTCAGAAAGAAAAAAGACGCGCATGTATAATATTTTTCATGCCTTTTGATAAGACTGCAAGTATAGAAGTAGGTCTAAAGTTACCTACATCATTTTTTTCGCCCCCTTTGTGAATGGCAATAACCTTGCACTTTGCATTTTTATTCGGAAAACAGCTGCTTTCAAGCACTAAATTGTACAGTGTCGTCAGGACAGCAGCAATGATGTCAATGATGTGCTTGATTGGGCGAATTTGCATGTAGTTAGGATCAAGTGACCTTGAAACTTTTAAGCCTTTTAAAACATGCATTGAGTATATTTGATAAATCTGGACCGACCTTCGTCAGACCATTTACCCACAGGCTTGAAAGTGCATGATCTGTCTTAGGCTGAATTATGTTGTTTAGTCGTTTCCACAGCAGATCAGTGTTTGACTTGACACTACAAGGAAATGCTTGTTAAAGTATTATTATTTTGGTTTTCTAAGGATATGATTCATAATGATATGAAAGTCTTTCACGATTCATGGTTTCTAGTCTTGATATAATCTCAACAGAGATTGTTTTTCAACTTGATTGGCGGCAAAGGTAGTTGGTTAGCCATGGATTTCGCAATTTCTTACCTGCATGTCTGACAACAAATGGAAAATGTTTATTGTACATTGCCTTTGGCTCAGCAATAAAGGTCTCATACATGGGATTTGTGTCATGTTGTTTGAGAACTACGCGCCAGTCATGTACTTTGACTTTGTTACAGAAGCACTCAGAACTACACTATTTATTTCTTGGAAACGCTGCCATGGCTGAAAGTATTGCTTAGCTGTCGCTTCATTTTTGATTATAGTAAAGATGGGAAGATGGTCGCTTAGGTCGCTTGCAATCGCACCACCACAAGAAATTTTTTATCACTGTTAGTGATAAAAAGATTGATAAGGGTATTGGATGTCTGAGTAATGCAGGTGGAATTCACGATAGTATTTACAAATCCGTTTCATTGCAATACGTTTTCGTCGTATCCGATGAAACGTAGCACGCTGAAAGGCGGATTTGACTTTTTTATACTGTTGGCTCGTTCATAACGGTGTGTCGTAGAAACTCGAAAATATGCCGACTTTCGCGAAAATTGGCCCATCCTGCACAGCGCCGTATTCCTCTTTTTTGTTTTGCTTCGAATAATGGGTAGCGACTTGAAGAGGGTGAAACTGGGTAACAGTAAATCAAAGGCAAAGGTGTGGCGGGAGTGGATCAGTGGTCTTAAGAGGATATAGCCGGAGCGTGATTGTCAGTGTCAGTGAAATCAGTTGACAAAGGGCATAAAGCGTACGCTATAGAGGACGGGCGGTGCTAGTCATAGGTTTTCCTAAAATTAGGTAGAGAGGACTCTGGAGCCAAAATTGTTTAGCGGCCATGGGAATAAAGGGTAGTACATGAATTTGCATAGTCTTCGCGCTTGTGGGCTTCCAGCCCACTTGTGGCTGTGTTTATTGCTGCGTTTCGGTTTTGTTTCGAATGAGAGTACGAACCCTTGTGAACTTTGTAAGCCAATTTGAATTGCTGAGCATAATTGGCGGTGAAGCATAACTGCTGAAGGATTGCTGATTGTCGTCTCATGACAAAGCAACTCCAGGCCACGTGAATCCTAACAGAGCCGAAAGTACAAAGATTAGGCAAATTCATGTACTACCCATCATTCCCGTGCTCGCTTAAGTGTCATGCGTTGCAGCTCCCATAGGCACTACGACAGAGTTCCCTTTAGCATATTTTGAAGAAACTATGTGATGCTAGTGATAGAGAATGAAGAGGCGGATCCAGCGACTCACTTTAGTGGGAGCAGTCTAGCGAAATAACACTGGAGGGGGGGGGCAGAGGTTATGACTTCTAATTTATTTGCGATAGCAAATAAATTCACACTATCGGCTGGATTTTACCCCCATCGTCTGCGTTCATGACCTCTGTCATTCATCGTATATGTATACGTATATATATATATATATATATATATATATATATATATATATATATATATATATATATATATATATATATATTTTTTTTTTTGATGAGCCCTGATGACTAAGACCAGCGGAATCGGGGCTCTGGGTACGAGGAGCTGGCTGGAAGAAGCAGAGGAACACGAAGTGCAGAATGAGAACATCTAGCCCAAAATTGGGTGTTGTCTCTTTTCTCTTCATTACAATGGCGCATTCCGACAAGTGAACCCTCTGCAGAAAGCCACCGGTACGTGTCTTCGTAGTTCTTCGGCAGCGCGGGCTTCTCCATCAAGGAACGCCGTTCACGTTTCCTTAGCAATGGGGTCCCACACGAAGAAGAGTAATCCAGAGAAAGACTTCGGCGAGCGGAATAGAACATTCGACCTGTCAAGCACCTACTTCATCATTGAAATGGAGAGCTAGTTATATCTACCACTTATTATTACTGGCAATAAGAATCCTGGGGAAACTACCCTGTTTTCAGCACCAGCGAGATGGCGCAATCAGCGAGCGTCGCCTAGAGTTACTGTATGCTACTTTAGGTAGCAGAGTAGCGCCACTGTTTTGCGGGCGCTGCTCACTCCACCTGCAGGAGTTCAGTCTCCTATTCGCCGAGCGCCATCACGTGGTCATAAGTGGTTCAACTGCAGTGCGGAGAAATCAAGGCTACGATGATTCTGGGCAGATCAAGCTTGGTTGACATAGGCTGTTGTTATTCTCGCTGCACTTCTTCAGTACTGTAGTTATGTTGGTCTGGAGGAGTGTGGTATCAAGTGCATTCTGTGGTAAATTGTACTTCTTACAGCCCATGTGATTAGACGCGGAGGCAGCGGATGTTGCTAGATAAAGATTATTGTTCAGTGAGGAAAGAATAAATATTTGACTTTTTCTATCTACCCATGGCACTACGAACTTACTCAGTTTGTATTACCTACAGATGCAGTGATTACGTTATACCTGCAGATTTGGTCAGCGTGTGTTGGCTCCATACGCCCCAATTGGTCTGACTGGTATAGCACTACAAAGAAAGGGAGAATAAGTTGAAATATACTTATTCAAATCAGCAAGGCGTTGCGGCTAGCGCGTGAATTACGTGAATTTAATGCAGCTTTCAGATCTTACACGGAAGGAATGTTGGGCGCGACAGGGCTGTTGAACAACCATTCACATCAGCTGTCGGGAGCCGTGATTGTGATACGAGCGTACTAGAGAGCCGCGCGTAATATGGGCGTCGCAAGGCAACTCTCAATGGCTATTCAGCCCGATTTAGTTGAAGGCAATAAAACTACACCTGGCTCCCTCACACAGGTAACGAACGAGTCCAGAACGATGAAAAAAAAATCATCCCTAACTTATTCGATAGCGATCAAAAGTGCAAAAATAATTTCATATTGTAAATGAGAAAAACAGTAGAAAAGAAGACGAAGCTAGTGTAACCAATCATAAATAAAAAGCTAGTATAAACCAACCATCTTACTGGTTCAACGATCCGACGCACTTTGTTTTATTATTACATACCAAGAACGTAAGCATCAAATCAAGGCTTCTAGGCGTTACCGAACCAACCGAGTTTTATTCATATCTTTGAAAAATAGAAAGGAAGCGAAAAAATAAAGGCACGCTAATACCGTAGTCCCTCAATATTGAGGGACAATGTAGCGCTCTGAAGCACGAGCGTTGTTTCTACGTGGGTACAAGTGGCTTTCCCGCAAGACATTTGAACCCAAGATGGCGTACTTTGGCGCAACTCTGCTACCTAAAGTTGGCATATAGAGTAACTCTAGCGTCGCCACACTGTCATGACGGGGCGAAGCGCACTGATGTGTTCATCTCCCATGCGTTACATTGCCCCGCGATGAGGTGGCATTAGACGCTAAGGCACGTGCGCGCTTATCTCGAAGTGTGGAGAACCGTACGCATTGGTCTTTCATCGGAACGATTCTGTTGTATAGTTACCGGGTGCACAAAGGTCACTACACTCACTGCACAGTCTCCGTTTGCGAAAAGAGCGTGCTTTTCAGACCCAGCGAAATAGCAACTGAGACACTTATTCGCGTTCGTCTGTACATAATAGCCTGTTTGGTGCGTCATTTTTGCGTGAGAAACGTGGGGCACATTTTTATCTGCTTGCCCTTCTTCACCTGATATTCCAATTCGTTTCCATTGCATTCATCGCTTCGCTTTTGTGGTGAAGCTGTGACTTTTTAGTGGCATGCAAACCCTGTCATTCCATAAATACTGCTATTGTGTGCTCACAGAATCCCACACAATTGTTCTATTCGGTGATAGGGCGTGGACGACAAGCACTGAAGAGGGGGGCAGTGCTTACATGGGCTTTGGGAAAAGGTGATCCGTCGCTGGATGCACTGGGCGTATATTTTCACTGTATTTGCAGTGTATTTTGGAGTGTACTTGCATAGCTGAGCGTGTATTTTGCATTGTTTCGCCACGAAATCAAAGGAAGAAATGCTGCAGCATCAAATTGCAAGCTGCTGGACACTCATCTCATGCAAAAACACACGTGAAATGAGTATACATAGCACGTGCACGGACAAACAACTGTCTCAGGTCTACACTTAAAGCAGGCTGCTCAAACGAAAAGAAAGCCGCCTGAAACGAACGCAAAAGTACACAGAAGACGAGCACAAACTCTCACAATTCCTGCTTCATGTTATGTGAGCAGCGTGCTCCATACGTAGACGTGACCCTAGCAGTGAGCGAATTGACCTTCGTGCTCTGCAGCATCACGAGTCTGATCTTATAAGCGCACGGGCAGAAGAAACGGTCTCTGCTCGCGGCGTCGTGGCGTGCGCTCAAAGAAACACGAGAAGCACCGAACGCTAAGCCCAACGCGAGCTCGTTGTGCCATCCCTCTGCTGATGACGAAAACACGAGGAAGCTAAGGCGCTCTGGGGGTGTCAATGGTATATCGTTTATATAAATGGCTTGCCGTTAGCATGTGTGAGAACGTACGCTCCGTGGTTTAGTGGCTTGCGTCGCGCATTGCCAAGTGGGTGGTCGCTGATTCGACGCCGCAATTTCTTCTCGTTAATATGATTTGCAATATCTATGTATATACTTTATTACGTCATATCCGTGACGGCAATACGTCATTGGAGCCGTGTTGAACCCCGGAGGAAAACACTTTTGTGTTAAAAAGTAGACAACTCCACCACTGTGAAACCTGAGAAATTAAGTACGTAAACACGGCCACCCAACGATTCCCAATCCCACAGTTTGCACTACTCTGTTTACCATAATCTAGATGATAATGATGTTTGAAGTAAACACGTCAGGGTTTTTCCCGGCACGAGTGCTATCTTGTTAGGGAGTAGCTGGATGTCTGGCATGTGCGCTACTTTTTCCTGTAGTGCTTTATCGACTTCGTGCAAGCGATGGGACGTGAGATACGCGTCGTCTGCGCCGAAATTTTTCAGGTTGTTTCCCGCAGAAATTTAGCGAGGCAGCACCGCAGAAGCGTAGGCGAAGGAACATTCACTCGCTTGGCGTGGTTCCAAGCCAGCCGAAGGTCTTTTATATGCTTTCAGTGTTAAGTTAGTCATTGCCAGGACTTCTCGGTTATTTCTCTTAATTGTATAATTTAGACCTTGTTCTTCAATTTCACTTTGTATTGGGTAGTGAAAGCCTTCTTAGAGCCTGTATTGAGCTTTTTAAATGCGAAACGTTTCTTAGGGAGCTTCGGTGAGTTTTATAATATTTGTCTATGTCCTATAGCTCTCCTATGAACTATAGCTCTCCTAGCTGTTTGGATATTCGGATCTATACAAAAATTAGTATGGTAAACATGACTGTACGACGAGAATAAGTGACTAGTCATACCAAAAAAATATGACATGGATGTCATGATTTACATGTCGGGGGCTTGCTGTTCCTGCAGTGGTTTTGTTCACATGACGTATCATGAAACTGGTATTGTATGACATGATTGTATGGCGAACATAAGTGAATGGCCCTCGCGTGGAAATCATGACATGCGTTTCATGTAAGAGCATTACTACATGCCACTTTCATGATGCGCTCGCGGTCATTTCGCTAGCTTCACATACACTAAACGGTATTACGTGAAGTGAATGATTGGTGAATCTATATGACTGGTGCAAACATGATAATCATGACATGCGGGTCATGTAAGAACATAACTACATGCCACGCCCATGATGCGCTTGTAATCATTTATCTTCGTATATAACAAATTTCGCATTACGTCACGTGACGAATGACAAAAATGTATGACTAGTGCAAACATGATAATCACGAAATGCGGGCTATGTAAGAACATGACTACTTACCAAGCTCATCATGCGCTCGTGGTAGTTTTGTGGCTTCACGTACGCAAAGTTTGGTATTAGGTGACGTGAATAAACGATGAAGGTATGTGACTTGTGTAAACATGATAATTGTAACATGCGTGTCGTGTAAAAAACATGACTACATACCAAGCTCAAGGTGCGCTCAAGGTCATTTCACTTGCTGCACATATACCAAATTTGGTAATAAATATCATAAACGGATGAAGAAGGTGAATGACACGTCCAAAGATGATAGTGATTACAAGCGTTTTATGTAAAACGTGACAACATGCTGCGCTCATATTGCGCTCACAGCCATTTCGCTAGCTTCACCTATGCCAAATTCGACGTTACGTGAAATGAGTGGATTGCGAAGGTATATGACTGGTGCAAACATGTTTATTACACTATGCGTGTCATCTAGAACATGACTACATACCACGCTATAATGTGCTCGCCATTGTTTTCCTAGCTTCACTTATACCAAATTTGGTAATACGTCTGGCGAATAGACGACAAAAATGAGTGACGCGCCCAAACATGATAGTGATTACATGCGTGTCACGTAAAACATGACTACATGCTACGCTTATAGCATGGCTGGGGCCATTTCGCTAGCTTTGCCTGTACCAAATTTGGTATTACGTTACGTGAGTGGACGACTGGGCACAAATTCTAGGCGCAAACACGATAATCATGCCATGTACGGCGTAGTTTACGTTCGCCTCGTGAAGCTGTGCTAGTTTTAATATGACAATTGATCCTTGATTCGTACTTCACATATCATCGATTGCCCCTGCACGTGGCATCCACCGATTTCTTACTCTAAATGCTATCCTGCCATATCAGATGCGTAGATAGACTACGAGCAGCGATTTCAAGCTGTTTAGCACCTAAATATTTTAGGTTCCCTTATTCGGAACATCCACAATATCAGAAATGTATGCAATGCTCGGTGCTTTTTCTATTCATACGTCGACAGTCAGTTCCTGTGGCAAGCCTCACTATCAGTTTCAAATAAATCAGCTCAGTAAACAAAAGTACCACGCTGACAAGCAAATTATAGGAGTACGTACACCATAGCAAGATACATAAAACACAACAAAGCATCGGAGACACCTCATCTGGTTTTCCAATACATCCTTAATCAACCGACTTTTGACAAAGCCATGATGACTTGAGCTGACATCATCTTGTGACGTTACGTCACGTCGCGTCACTGTGAGTTCATGATTAACTCACAATAACGTCACAAGTCTTGGTGATCAGAGCCGTCAAGAAGATTTCATGAAGGGATCACTATTTTTGCCTCACTCGTATTGACTCTGCCAACGTGGGACGTTGGTCAGTTTTCACGTTTGAAGAGGTACCTAAAGCTTTAGCCTGAATAGTTTCCGGAGCCCTCCCCTACGGCGTCTCTCATAAACTTATGGTGGTTTTGGTTTTGGGACGTAAAAGCCGACGTGTTAGGAAATGGTTCTCACTTATGACACAACTGTTTTGCATTGATTTTTACAGGTGTGCGAAGCCGTTCGATCTTCCATCGACCAGTTATTTCCCCCCTCCTCCGGGGTCGAAATCATCGGCGAACCAGGGCAGTTTTTTGTCACCTCTGCATACACTCTGCTAACCAAAGTGGTCGGCAAGAAAACGAAGGAGCTTGTGATTGATGGTAGGTAGATTCCTATTTTTTACGCTTCGCATGCGTCTCTTATATTTCCCACCGTAGTCAGTAGAGTAAGCACGGAAATTAGAAACGAGAACAGCTTTTCACACTATGGCTTATCATGTCTGAGAGGACTAAACCATCCACTTAACGCTAATACTTTTATTACCAAAATAAGGCACTTCTTAACTCCATACAATAATCAAACAAGGTCACCTTTTCATTTGTAAAGGTCATTACAGTAATTGGTGATGAGTTGGCAGATGAGCTTGCCACTAAAGATTTTAGGTCCGGTACAGCTATTACAATAGCCATAACAAAGCGATTTATTAAAGTCCAGGTAATAAAAACACAAAATATTGAAAGGCAATGTAGAAAACACAGGGTAAAAAATGCCAGCCCATGATCGAATCAAAAGCACAAATCAAATAACGCGTTTTCCAACAAAAGTTTATACAAACCAACAATCAAGAGTGCACGGATGATTTCCGTTTCACTTGAAAGTTTTTAATGAAACAAACAATGTTTATATTCGCTAAAAAATTCACAGCGATACCGCAAATGCGAAGCAATGAGTGCGACAGCACCAGATTGGAACATCACGCGCAGAATGTCAAGCAGATTGAAACGTGCCCCACATTTCTCACGCACAAATGACGCACGAAACGTACTGACAGATGCAGATGAACGCAAATAAGCGTCTCATATGTTACTACGCTGTGTCTGAAAAGCGCATCCTTTTCGCAAACGCAGACTGTGCAACGATTGCAGGGATCTTCGTACGCACGGTAACAACGACAGAATTGTTCCTATGAAAGTCCAACACCAGCCATGATATACGATTTCCCCACCGTGACATAAAGGTGGGCGAATGAGCGTCACCCCCCTCCTCTCCGTGGCACAAGGTACGCGTGGGAGATGAGAGCGCCCGCCGCTGCGTCGTGACAATGTGGCACGCGTGCTCATTGCGTCATCTTGCTCATACTGAAAACAAGATAGTTCCCCCACAAGATTCCCGTCAGTAGCGATAAGTGGTATATATAAATAGCTTGCCATTTTAACGTTCAAGGAGGTGCTACTTCGTCAATCAGTGGCTAACGCCTCAAACTCACATTTCGGAAGTCCAATATTAGATTCCGCGTGCCGCAGTCTTTTCCTGGACTATTTTTCTTTCTTGAATTTTCAAATAATCAGATACGTATACATATACGTTAAGTGAAGCCAACGCCGGCGGCAAAATCCAGCCGAGAGTGTCCATATATAGTTGCTATCACACTAAAATGCTACAAATATCGACCATTTTCTAACTACATGTAAAGCTAATTCAAACTTAACAATAAATTCGGCACAACCACCCGAAATATTTTACACCACATCCCCAATTAGTTAAAAGATGTTCTCCACTCGACAACATTTGATGCCATCATAAAATGCTTCAATGAATTGATGCCAGACTCATTGTCAATAAGAAAAGTTGCAACGATCTACGAATTGTCTTGACAAGCTCGAAGTGTGATCAAGCCCTGCCGCGGTTGTCTAGTGGCTAAGGTACTCGGCTGCTGACCCGCAGGTCGCGGGTTCAAATCCCGGCGGCAGCGGCTGCATTTCCGATGGATGCGGAAATGTCGTAGGCCCGTGTGCTCAGATTTGGGTGCACGTAAAAGAATCCCAGTTGGTTAAAATTTCCGGAGTCCTCCACTACGGCGTCCCTCATAAGCATATGGTAGATTTGGGACATTAAACCCCACAAATCAATCAATCGAAGTGTGATCAAGAGGACGAGGAGGGTCCTACTCCTCACTTGCAGCATAGAACAGACATGTCTGTTGTCTATGAAAAACATTTACCAAAACGTGCACCACCGGCATATTCCACAGCAACCACCCTTAACCAAATTCTGCAACTTCCCCGAAGAACTTCAGAATATTCAGAAAGTCAACAGCGCCCGAAGACATTTCCACTTCCATGAATCAAAACACCAAAACCTGCAACTTAAGAAAATACGTTTCTCGCCTTTTTATAGTTATTTTTCTTTTTTATTTATTTTATGCTGTTTATTCTTTTTGATTCTCCTCTCCTTCTCATCAAAATTCTTTTGGCTTGTGCCTTCTTCATTTACATTTTTAGATGCAAAGTAGCTCGTTGAATAGCCTGTGTAACGCTGTCCGTTCTTGCCTCCGTGCCGACGCGCCGCACCGCACTTCCCCACGAAGGTGTTGGGGTGGTGCGAAATTCCAAGTATGTCACACCTTTCCTTGGTGACGTCACTCTCTCCCTCGCCTGCCGCGCGCTCGCAGCATGCCACCTTTTTCGCTTCACTCTCGCCACCACTCACGACGTTCGAGGACACATCGAGTGAACACTCTTTCGGCTCGTTTATCTGTGAGGGACAGGACACCGGAAAGCGAAGCTCTTTCGCCCACCGCATTATGTGCCGAAGCGGTTTGGCCTAACCCGGCCGTTGCCGGCGTTCTGAGACTTAGCAGAGCAGATCGCGTTCGCAAATGGCGACGTAACGCCTGCGTAACGACGAACGCAGGCTTCGGCAGTGGACGACCAACGACACCGATAAGGTGTGAGTCAAGCACGCCGATCGCGTTCGAAAGTGAAGACGGTGCGCTGGTAACACTGACGAGACACTAGCCAAAGTAGCTGAGCAGAAGTTCTAATAGCGGAAGGCCAAGGCCGGTGAATCGCCCCGTCACGGTGGTCTAGTGGCTAAGGTATTTGGCTGCCAACCCACAGGTCACGGGATCGAATCCCGGCTGCAGCCGCTGCATTTCCGATGGAAGTTGAGATGTTGTAGGCCCGTGTGCTCAGATTTGGGTGCACGTTAAAGAACTCCAAGAGGTCGAAATTCCTGGAGCCTTCTACTACAGCGTCTCTCACAAAAAGTGGTTTTGGGACACTATACCCCACATATCAATCCATCAATCAATCAATCAATGCCGGTGACTCGGTGATATTGTCATTGTCGGCAGCGTCATCGGACGTCGCCGACAACGTTTGGAAAACACCGCGTGCTCTCTGCCGAATCACTATGCGCGACGATGCTACTACGCATCCCATCATGGTTTCCTTTGGGCAGATGTCGTTATTTTTTTATTAGTTGACGGCCGTTTTAATTGTGGTACGGGCTGGAGCACTTTCATTTATTTGTTTTGCTCCACAATAAATGTGTGTATTTATGTTCCTTGAATAGTGATAGGCTCCGCAGGAGCATCAACTGGTATAAGCAAGGAGGCCGCACGTGGTCGTCACAATAAAACGTGGAAAGAAAGAGTAAAGAAAGTTATACAAACAAACTACCGGCTTCTGGCTGCTCATTGCCGGGTTTACCTGTAGGAAATTATGAAAGAGAAGCCGATTCAGTACTCTAACGTCTTAAACTCGTTTGTACAAGTTTCCATAACAAAAGGTAAACAGCTCTAGGATTTTGTCATTTTGGGCAGATTTCTATTGCAAGATTACCAGTCGAAGTATGCCGTTCTTTCTCTCTTGTTTCTATTTTTTCAGGACTGGCCCACACACATGAAAATGTGTACATAAATGAAAGCAAATACAATGTCATTCCTCGGGACCTTTACCAGTTTATGGACATTTGCTACCGTCCACTTGATGTAAGTGAACTTCATTCCCGTGTGTTTAAACTACCACATATACGGGCGTATTTATTCACAGAGTCATCTTCCTTTATCAAACACTAGCTCTATGTAAGAACAAAGTGCTAAAGGTTTCAGATTTATGACTTTTCTTTTCTATGTCCACATGCTTTGCACTACACTTATCGTTGTCATTACAAACATGCCTCTTACTTGCAAGTGCTCTAAAGGCTGCGGTTTCGTTTCAGCCAACCTTTACATAAATGAAGAGAAGGCGGCCTTAGCGTAGTTGTGATGCGTTGCATACTGAGAGTGGAGATGGTGCTTAAAAGTGCATTCTTTCTCTTTGTGAAAATGGCTTTGTGAAGTATGTCATTATTTTTGTGCTGCTTTCCCGTAAAGTCCAATATTGCCAAATATATTCGCGATGTCCTTTTGTAGAACTACTAGTTAGATTGGCTTAGTTTGAATTATGAAAAATAAAACAAAAAACAAACAAAAGGCAAAATAAAACAAAATTGGTTTAAGGGACATTTTCAAAGGCTACCCCCACCGGCTCGTGCCTACCGGGTGGGGTTAACGCTGCCACTGTGGTACATCAACGAGCAAGCTTCCACTGAAAAACTTGCAAGGATGAAAACCTTTAGATTGCCAGACGCAAATTTGGTGGAGAAAAGTTCCTTCATAGACTTCGTAAGTGCAAAAAGGCTGCAGTTGGACTTACCCAAGAAGCCACTTCCGAGTAGCTGACGCCAAATTATTAGTACGTAGGCATAGTTTTCACGAGACGGTTAGGCAAATTGAAAAATTCGACGTCAACACATCTTAGAATTCCATTTAAGACAATATTTGCGCCACATTTGCGATAACCGCTGTGTGTAAGTGCTTCATATTACTCTGCATTCTGAGTAAAATGAAAACCGGATGACATCCCATCAATAACTCAATGCCACCCATTCGGTCGGGTCATGGGTGTAAAAAAAAAAAAGACAGGTGAACCTGGATGCGGAAATCGCAAGTTATGTGACGACCTCTTCACACCTAGTGACCATATTATTTTCACGTGACTTGCATTGGAGCGTACTAGTACGGGAAAATGGGAGAATTCGTGTCGACTGCCCTCAATTTTTTTATTTCACGTGTGTATATACAGGCGCACGAACTGCCTTCCCCTACTCGCTGCAAAAAAAGAAATGTTTGGTTGGCTACGCACCACCCTGACCACGCAGCTCTCGCCACCTAAAACTGAAAAAAAAATTTGAAGACAAAAAAAAACGAAGCATCAATACGTCATTCAAGCGTCTCTGGAGAACACCATCTACCGGTTAGGTACTATTTCGCCGCAACACTAAACTCAGAGACTTAACTCAGCCACAAGAACGACCACTCAATCTCACCTCTTTGGTGTGGCCCGCCAAACGCTTTTGCTTCCTGTGAGAGCGCTACATCTCTTTCAACTCGGCTCATCGGCTGTGCCACTAGCTATCAGCGACGGAGGTGTTTCTCCCAAAGCTCTTTTCAGCCACAGTGAGCTATCTGCGCCAGCAGTTTCATGTGTTTCGGATAAGTGTGCTTTGTCATTCTTCGCTGCCAGACGCTCTCATGAACGGGCTACATCACTTCAGCTGGATTAGTGGCCGATGATTGAGTGATACTTGTTAGCGCAAGGAATACGATGAACACTGTAAAGAGGACAATCCTGGCCGTGGCGGTTGAAGCCCGTGCACTGTGTGATGTCACTGCACGTTAAACAACACCAGATAGTTAAAAATTTCTTACGCCCTCCACTTCAGCGTGACTCATAATTGTCTGGTTCTTGCACGTAAAACCCCGATATTATTATTATTATCATTATTATTATTATTAGGAAGGGGGATATTTAATGTGGCTATGTGGTTGATTCGCTGCAATTTAGAATTCTTATGAGCTTAATAAAGCTAGTTTAATTCAAAATTACTGCTGACTACCGACGATAGTGGTATATATGTGTAGACTTAATGCGCAATAAAGATTTTGGGCTGTTCTGGTGACATGAAAACATTGGAGAAAAAAAGTTGGCTGTTGGAACAGGTTCTGCGATATTGCCAGTACCAAAAAACACTACGTTTGTCTCAGTATTTATATATAAAAAACTCCGCATGCTTATCAGATGTGTGCCGTGAGGCCGCTGTTGTGCGCGAAGTGAGGGAATCTCTAATACTTCTGCGGTACTATGTCAAAGCCAATTACGCACACTAATTAGCCCAACAATAAATTTTTCATATGAATATGGTTCTCCATACACGCGCTCTATTATATCCAGGCGGTGAGCTTGGCGGTCCAATTGAAGCAATGAGGAAGCACAAAATCCTCGTCTTGCTCTCGCTAGTACGACCAAGGGTGTAGGCAGAACTATTTTTCGGGGGGAGGGGGGCTCCTGTTTGAAGTGTGCTTTATTTGCTCTATATGCCATAACGAAAAAATTTGAGGGGGAGGTGTGCGCGAACCTGGTGTGCCACCCCCTGGCAGCACCACTACGTACGGCAACTCAACATTACCATAATTATCTTGTTGTTAATAATTGTTACGTACTAACTTCTAATTCAGTATCAAGTAAATAGCTGAAGTAAATGTGCGCGTATTTTATTTATAATTGTATACTTACAGCATTTATTTGCGCGCCATGACATATTTATTTCCGTGACATTTTTCATTAAATGTGTAGTAGAAATCGAATAGTTACCTGTAATGACAATTTTTGTGAATGTATACTGATCACCTTTATTTGCGTATTGTGACTTATTTATTTCCAAGACGTAAATGTAGGTATAATGTGATTTGGACTGTTACAAACAATGCTTTTTTTCGTAAATAGTCTCACATGCACATAAATTATTATACAAACTTTGCAAGACTTCACAGATGTAAGGCTTTGCGGCAAAGCGGTTTCCGAAAAAGTCTGAGTATGTTTTCAAGCGAGCTGCTGGGAACTACCTTCGTTGCCAGAAATTTACTTAGTAGCTTCTCGATAAAAAGAGTGGACCTTTAAACCAAACAGCAGTCCGGAACAACAAAATGGCATCACTTGCTGAACGCATGACTAGGGACAGGAATCTCACAAAGTAGGGAGTATAAGTGATATTTCACCTTCGCGCGACGCAGTGCAAGCATGTGCAAGGGTGGTTACCTCACCGATCTGCAGCACCCTCACTACCCGTCATGGCCGGTCTGTCAACTTTTGCTTTGACGCGCGCTCTTTTGTTCAGAAGATGACTCTGCAGGCCGAACCAAAAGAGGGGAATCGAGCGGCCTTGCCAAAAGTAACGCTGTAGCATTTACACCCTATAGGAATTTCCAAGGCACCTGCATAGCTTTTTTTTAATGAACTAACACATTCATACCAAGGTTTGTTATGCTGGAATGGGGTTCTAGAGGTATTATTTTTAAAAAATACTCCCTACCTTCTCACGTTCCTGTATTATTCTTTATAATTATCGAAGCCGTGATAGAAGCTCAAAAATCTAAATGCCTCCCTATATGCGCGCTTTCTGATCAAGATTCGTGATTTAATGCACGCATGGCTGCCGCAATTGTTCGGAAAAGAAGACAGTAATACTAATAGTTGTGATTTTACGTCCCGAAACCACAATATGACTATGAGAAACGATGGTGTTGAGCGCTGTATTATTGCATGCAGTATATGCGAAAGGGAGAATGTGGTCAGAAGCATTTTAGGCAGTGGTACAGATTTCCACGAAAAAATTCTAGATTTCCTTGTCAGCCATATGCCCATTTTTAAAGAAAACTGAGCAGTGCCTTTTTAGATTGTAACTACAAACGTTCGCGTCAACAGCAGATATTCGTACTTATCAGCAACAGCATCTTCTGCCTTAAATATTTATTTTATATTTTGATTCGCAGTACAAATGCAAAAAACATTTATGATTCAATGCAGTCAGTAGTTTTTATTACGGTGAAATTTCCATAAATCTGTAAAGAACGTATAATGACAAAGTACCCTTACAAAAGTGCAAATTCGAGTGAGGCCTTGTATGTGTTATTTTACTGTTCTTTTCTCCATATGTGTCGCTGTTTTCATTAAAGTTTCTCGTGGCTACGTGCACAGCTATTGTCTTCTGTGACGATACTATGAATAAGCGAAATTCAGTTCCCGGGGATCTGCTATGATAACCTAAACACAGGAGATACATCTTATGGTACTTAATTCATTGCCGAGGTGAAATCAGTTGCACCAAGCACGAATGAAGTTCTCAAAGGCAGAAAAAAGAAAAAAAGTTCTTGGTCTCCAATATACAAAAAAAGATGGGCTACCTCCACCATTATTTGCCTGTTTTTTATCACCTCAAAGATCGCTCTACTAGCATTCGCGAAGGTTTACTTTAAACAATTCTGTTGGACGTGACGCCATGCCTTGTGGCCATAATAATGGGCTGCCTCCTTAAGTGCCACCAAAAAGACAATCGCCTGTAGAACTATGATTACAAGACACATGCGCCGTTCCTGTCTGCCTAAAAGCCGCCTTGAAAAAGTTAACCAAAGCCAGTATTGAAAAGCGAAATCCACGATACAAAAGTATACGTGATAACCGAGTGCCGACAACTAAATACGACCGGGACAGCGCGCTTGATTTAACATAACTCTGTCGGTGAGAGCTAGAACAACACTTAAGAGCCGCCCCGCCGCGGTGTTCTCTAGTTGGCTAAGGTACCCGGCTGCTGGCTTGCAGATTGTGGGATCTAATCCCGGCTGCGGCGGCTGAAATTTACCATGAAAGCTGTTATAAGATCAAAACTGCTGTGACATGCAGCGATTTAGTTGTCCGCTGCCGCCACTGGTATCCGTAATCACTGTCGTCCAAAATAAGAAATAAAAACTAGTACCAAAGACCCAATGGGGCTCCAACCCAGGTCCACTTCGTGCGAGCCCAGTATTCTACGACTGAGCTACGCCAGTGCATGGAACTTGATCGCAAAGTTGCCTTAGAGAGGCTTGATGTCGGGAAAGGAATTGCTTTAATATTGTAACGCACAAGAACCACTCACTCGAACACAATTCAACACATCACTGTCTTCGTTGTTCTCTCTCCCCGGTCTACCCCTCACGCGCCGGTCACCCCGTTGCTATTATCCGCTACATTCATCGCCCCCTCTCCTCTCGAGTCTGAGTCAGAAGACGAAGAGGCGTGAATACAGAAATCACGCGGCACATAAAGTTTCAACTGGCTTGGATGGGTGGGGGGGGGGGGGGGAACACGGTTTCTAGTTTTGGAGCTCAGTTCGGGAATAATTTTCAGGTGGAACGTAACAGAACCTAGGGCTCTACCACGCGAAATAGGCTGGCATACTGGGGAAAAAACTTCTGGCAACGCGGTGGAACACGCTGGGTGCGTCGAAACAGCACTAGGTCTTCTGAGTTGAAAGGGGTGTGGTTCTTGTTGGAAGGCGAGCGGAATAACGGCTAGCGATGCGCTATGGCCAGATGCGCTCTAAAGCGAGCCTTCCGAAAAAGCTCTGAAGTACTGGTGTTAACCAGATGATTTCGCTTTGTTGTGTTCAAGTCAAAAAAGCGCTCTTGCGGAAGCCTTGGCGTCCTTCAATAGACAAGCTTGAACGGTGACTCCCGTGTCATTTCCTGCTGTGCCGTCTTGAAGGCAACGACAGCAGCGGCAACGTATTCGTCCCAGTTGTTATGAGTGGGACTCCCATATGATGCCAGTAGGTCCATTATGGTACGGTTTGTATGTTCCACCAGACCGTTTGTTGTGGGTGTTGAGGAGTGAGTGGCTGCGGCATGCCGAATTCCATGGTCGTTCAGTCGGTTTCTGAATGCGCGAGACGTGAAGGCCGTGCCATGGTCAGGGATGAGCAAGCGTGGCGTGCCATGGCGAGAAATGACACACTCGTTGATTAACGTGAGGAAGTGCAGAGTCGAAGAGGCAGGGACGGCGCTGACTTCAGTCTACTTCGTGAGATAGTCCATGGCAACAATGACGAACTTGTTGCCGCGTGACGTACGTGGAAACGGTCCCTTAGGATGAAGTCCCAGAATCTCAAAATGTTTTCCTGGAGGAGGGATGAGTTGCATAAGAACCAGTTGCGAATTGGTGGTGGCCTTCCGGGCTTGACAGACTGTGCACAACAAAACATAGCGGGAAATGTCACTCTGCATGCGCCGCCCCCAAAACCTCTCTTTGATGCGGGCCAGCGTCTTGTGCAGCCCGAGGTGACCGGCAGTTGGAGCGTCGTGGCACATGAGTAGCACCGATTGTCGCATGGCTCCCGGCACAACATGCACGCACGACCCATCTCAATAATTCGGGTGATAAAGAACTCCTCGGACAGCATATTACGCAGAAAGACTTTCACGACGACACTTGGGAGTGCGTACTTCCCCAGATAGTCGTCGGGTTATATCGCCGATTTCTGCGTCTTGTAGCTGTGTAGTTCGTAAATCAAGCACTGCAGAAACTGGGGAGATATCGCTGAAAGTGGTCGAGTGGCGAGAAACGTAGTCAGCGTCTTGATGGCGAGCACCACAGCGATAGACGATGGAAAAGTTGTAATCTTGCCGTTTGAGAGCCCACCTTGCGAACTTAGCATTGCAGTCTTTTTTGTGTAAAGCCAGCGAAGGTTGACGTTGTCGGTAACAGCCATGAAGCTTTTACCATAACATACAGCGAAATTTTTCGGCTGCCCAAACTACCGCCAAGCACTCAAGTTCAGAGGCGTGGTATCGGCTCTCAGATTCACTGAGCCGGCGGATAGCATAAGCGACTGGGCTCTCCTGTTCGTCTTCGTTACCTTACAAGAGAACAGCTCCGAGGCCAAGACCACTGGCATCGGTGTGTAGAATTGTTGGGGCATTCTCGTCATAGTGCGCGAGCGTCGGTGGTGCTTGAAGGGCAGTCTTGAGGTTGCGGAAGGAAGCTTTTTCGTCGGGTCCCCAATTCCAGTGAATTTTTTTCTTCAGTAGCTCATTGAGAGGTACCGCGGGAAAAGCGAGGTCAAGGACAAAGCATCTGAAATATGAAGCGAAGCACAAGAAATTTTTAAGCTGCTAAGCCGTGGCGGGAGGCGGAATGCAGACAATGGCTTGGAGCTTCATGGGATCAGGGCTGATGCCTGCCTCTGGCGCTGACTACGTTCCCCACGTAACTAACTGCGAAAAGTCTGAAACGCACTAGGAAGGTTTAATGCAAAGACGAGCATCTTGGAGAGCACGCAAGACTACTTGCAAACGCTTTAGGTATTCGGGAAACGTGGGAGCATAGACAATTATGTCGTCTAAATATACCTAAGCCATCGACTACTTGAGGTGCCCAAGAACCCAGTCTATTATTTACTGAAATGTAGCAGGAGCGTTGAAGAGACCAAATGGCAGCCGGTTAAACTCGTATAGGCCATCCGGAGTTATAAAGGTGGTCTTCTCAGCGTTATTAGGGTGTAGCACCACCTGCCAATAGCCAGAAAGAAGATCCAGTGTAGTGAAAAAAGGGGCATCATGGAGGCAGTCAAGGGCATCGTCAAGACGAGGAAGTGGATACACGTCAGGCTTGGTGACATTGTTTAGCCGTCGATAGTCAACATAGAAACGGATTGTGCCGTCTTTCTTTCTCACAAGAACTACGGGGGACGATCACGGACTTGATGAGAGCGATATGTCATCCAATTGCTTACCGGTTTCTGCGCGTTCAGAGGCAGAGACTCGACGTGGGTGATGCTGAACAGGAACTTCAGAGCTGGTGTCGATTCTGCTGCAGTGTCACCGAGCTCACTGAGTGGCATCGCCATGCAGTCACGGAATGTCCATAGAAGTGCTTGAATCTCTGCTTTCTGTGACGGAGTCAAGTTGGGGCCGAAGTTGAATTCATTCCAGTCCAAGGGTGATGCAGTTGGTGTCGAAGGTGCTATGGGCTGTACTACTGATAAGACAGACGGTGCTTCAAGGTACGTACAGGTACCGAGGACGGTGCTTGACGGCACCCACAGGATACGATCAGACAGTTTGAAGACAAGCACTGCCAAGGTTTCGCCGGAACAGCAATGGAGGGCCCGCGGCATTGCGAATTCGCGTCCGGGCCGAGAACAAATGATACTTTCTACAAGAATGTCCTGGTCAACAAAGGACTTGTCGTGGCTGTAAACAGGAACCCACACAGCAGACGACAAGATGTGGTAACTGAGGTTGCCGTAATCGCAGGATTGAAAAGCACGGATGGTTTTCCGATTTCAGGTATTTCACTTCTGTTCGTACCCACGGTCGTATTTGTGCCCATTGTTAGCATGGCGACTCTCGAAAAAAATTTAATAATCAGACTTTTCATCATGCGGTAGTTCTCAGAGAGCAGCAAGCGCGCTTTGTCAACAGTTCTGTAAATGGTTTGACTCATCGGGAAATACGACTGCCTAGAGCAAGCTTGATTGGAACTTTCAATACTTGCTCGAATCGATGTCGAAGCGGTAGATGTCCGTTCAATGGTGCAGTCAGTGCCGTTAAACTGCAAAGTTATGCCAAACTCTGCGCACCAATCACAGTCTAAGATCACTGGCACACACAGGTGGTTTGGGACAACAAGGAAACGCTGTCTCACTATCTTCCCAAGCGCACACACAATCAGGCAGACTTCGCTGAGAGTAGGTAGAGTGGCTCCGTCAGCTAAGACGATATGGGGTCGATCGACCGGCTCGGGTATCACTGGAAATCTTCCAGACAAGAAACTCATCGCTAAAAAACTGAATGCAGCCCCTGTGCCCACTGGTGCTTCAATGTGCTGCGGCGGATCTCCAAGATTCACTGGCTGAGTTGGCATCTCAGTGAAGGGGCCATGGAAAGAAGAGGGGCTTCAGCCATAATGCGGGGTCCTGACCTCGATGGCCCGCATTGTAGTTTTCCGAGGAAGACTGCATAGGAGGAGCTGAATTTGTCAGCGACTCGGTCACCCGAGAGAAGTTCTGAGCAAAATGCCCAACATCGTGGAAGTGGTGGCATCGGAGTACCGCTCTTGGATCGCGGTGCCAAGTAGGAGCCAAATGTCATGTCCTGGATGGTGGGTCCGTGTATGTTGGCCTCCGCCGTATTGTAAATCCTCGATTGGTGAATGTTGGAATTGTTAAAGGATATGGTGAAAAAAATATTTGATATGGTGGAAATATTAGTGGTTGTGGTGGAAACTGTAAGTGAGCATAATGGCTGATCACAGCCAGAGTGGAAAAAATGATGGCAGATGGTGGTGGTGGCGAGCCGATGGTGGTGACGGTAGAAAATGTCGGCTTAGTACGGCTAGAGTAGAAAAAATGGTGGCAGATGGTGGTGGTGGTGACGAGTCAATGGTGGTGATAGTGTAAAATGCAGGCTGATGGTGGCGAGGCAAAACGTGTTTGGTGAAAGGCTTGGTGGATGATGGTTGCATGATGAAAAAGCACATGAGAGTATGTGAAACCCCTCATTGGTAGTGTTTCAGTCTTGAATGCGCAGAGATATATGTTTACGGTGAAAAGAAACCAACGCTGCTCATTAAGCTTCTTAGCCCGTTTATTTTTTTATTCCTGTGGTGTCAACAACGCTTCAAATTTTGTGGAGCGTAGAATATGCGGCCGTAAATATGTTTACATTTCGCGCACGTACTTACGTCAGTATGACATTCGCAATGTGTTTTTTGTTGTAATCTTTAGAAAACTAGAGAAATCACTGTGAACAGAGACAATAAATGTTTTACATCGGCGCGCGGTTGTCGAGAACTAAATGGACTCCAGTTCGCAATTGCCCCTTTCAGTGTTAGAGCAGAACAAAGCGGTCACTTGATGTCGCCACACTTGAAACGCAACTCTGGAAATTCTTTGGTTGATATGTGTGGTTTAACGTCCCAAAACCACCATATAATTTGGAGAGATGCCGTACTAAAGGACTCCAAAATTTCGACCACCTGGGGTTCTTTAACGTGCACCCAAATCTGAGCATACGTGCTTACAACATTTCCGCCACCATTGGGAATGCAGCCGTCGAAGCTGGGATCCGATCCCACGACCTGCCGGTCAGCAGCCGAGTACCTTAGCCACTACACCACCGCGGTGGGGCACTCTGGCAATTCTTGCACACTTTATTGCTTGAGCCGTACTTTTAAGTTAACCAAGTGCGCGCGAATATGCAGAAACTTTCACTTTTGACATGCGTCAAGACGAGCTCCAGCGAATTTGACTTTCACCTTTCTGTTCTACCACCATGATTTCCACCAAAGGTTAGTCCTACTGAACGAGCCCATACAAGTGTTATCGGTGCTTCTAGGTTTCAGAATACACATTTTTGGCGAGTAAAAGTGACAATACAGCATATCTGTGGCATTTTTAACCTAAATAGAGCCTTTTTTATTGGGTACGGTTTCCGCGCAAAAAGCGACAAACATCGATGCGACGCGCTTGCAGCACTTTTACAAAATGTACGCCTCCCCGCATCGACAGCCGCCGGTCGCACTCGCCGGCACATCACTGGCTCTTATGCGAGAACACGGACTCGTCAATTCGTATGCTTACTGAACCAATATGACAGCATAATGTTTCTGGCGCACTGCATTTATTTTGGCCAAGCCGTTATGTAGTTGTTCCTAACGACAGAGCAACAGGGGTGCACTGGCACGACTGCACTGTGCGTTCCGCAAAAAACATCACAATCAATTGTGGGGGCTTATCTATTGAATGAGCATAGCAGTGTGATAAAGCCTGAACAGATATCGTCCTTTGGAAGGAGCGAGAAACAGATATGAAACTTGGCAGGAACCGCCTATAAACTCTACCTGCTCCTCAGTCTACTAAGTTTTTTTGCGGTTGTATATTGTAACAAAAACATGGCGCTGTTGCCATTATAGCAGTGGCAATCGTTACAGGCAGCAGTTGTTCGTGCTTATCAAATCTGCAAATTTTAGTAGCAGGTGGACATCCCGTCCATCTCGAGTAAGGACAAACAGAAATGAAATTATACAGTGAATTTGCGAGTGGACTACATCTTAAACACAATTACTGCCATCTGTCGGCAAGGCAGAGTGGTTAGTGTGCTCAGTTTTGAGTCCGAAGGTGGCAGGTTCAACTCCGCGCTCACGCACTTTTTTTTGCGGGTGCTTTCTACATTGTTTTTTACAATTGCTTTTATAATTTCTTTAGTGGCAGCTCGTCACAGTGGTTCTGACGCTGCTTCACGCTCCAGCATTGCCAGCTGGAGTGCACCATCCACCATACGCTCCACCATACGCCACGTTACACCATGTGCCACTAACATTTCCAGTACCATAATCAACCAAAATGATGGATGGTGGAATTCACCATTCTAATTGTGGAGGTTTTTTCAATAGGGCTGTATGAATCCTCAGTTGCTTGCGAGCGCTCTTGTATCTTCGCCTCAAGAGCGACAGCTAAAGCTTTACCGTACGTCAGTTAGACGAGCGAGGCGGACGAAGTGCTGGACGCTTCTGATATTGATGGCATCAACAAAGGCATTAGCCGCAATAAGGTCTATGGTTACGGTAGAGCAACCCGACAAGGCCTTTCGGGACAAGCTGTCGACGTGAGCAGCGAGCTCTTGAAAGTCGCGGCGACATTGCCGGACGTGTTTCAGTTGTGTGAGGTAGAGCTTAAGAAGGTGACTGTTGCCAAATCTGGTTTCCAGCGCCACGACTACAGCTCCATTGTTCGAGCGAACGACTTGTGGGATGTACTCGACGTATTCAACCGCGGCGCCACGGAGCTGTACAACGAGCGCCTGAGCTTTATTTTGAACTGTCCAGCCGTTTGGGGCAGCAACGGTTTTCAACTGCGCCAAAAATGCTGTCCACGGCGTGGTGCCATCGAAAGTAGGTGGTGGAAGTTATGCTCTGAAAAACCGAGGCTGAGCTGACACAGGAACATTTCGTTCGACCGTGGTAGACACACGTTGCTGAAGGCCAGACTACTCCTCAGTGACGGAGAGCCGCGCAGCTAGGTCGGCGACGACATCCGCCGTCGGGGCACGTTGGGCGAGAGTGGCATCAAGAGAGAGCAACCGGGTAGCGAAGCAGGTTTCGATATTTTGCATAGGGGCTTGTCTGTCGGCTTCACCTTATAAAACAAGGACTTGCGAGCAGTCAGGTGTAGGTAGACTGGCACCAGCGCTTGACTGTTGAGGGTGATTTGACGTATCCTCGACATAAAACTTCGACAAGAGAGGCTGATGGGGCGCTGGTGGCGGTATGTGTGAGGAGACAGGGGTTCCCACGGCCTGTTCCAAGCTTTCCTGCGTAGTCAGAACAGGAGGTTCCAGGGCAGTGGACGACGTGTCTTTCGTAAGGTGCATCTGTGAAGGGCCGACTGTTGCTGTCATCACGGCAGCCTTACTCCTTGTAAACGTGGGTTCACGTTGTCACCACTGCCACCAAATGTAACCTAGAAAAACCACTCACTCGAACACAATCCAACACATCACTCTTTGTCGTTCTCCCTCCCCGGTCTACTCCTCACGCACCGGTCACCCCGTTGCTATGATCCGCTACAATATGAGTAATAATGCATTTTAGAACAGCAAAAGAACAACCAGGCATCGAACAATGCAAATAGCGTATTGAGTGGGTCGTCCAATGCTCCAACCTATTACGAAAGCTTGTTTTTGTCCAGCTGATAAATGTAGCAACATACCATTTGAGGCATAATTCTTCATCATCGTCAGCCACTGCACGAACAATTGGCACAAAATTTTTCGCAATATTTAAGCAGATAACACGCTTCCCAGAATATTGACAAAAAATAGCACAGCGGATGCCGTTCTACTACGCAGAGATTATTATTAATGATGCCGCAGTGGGTACTCAGCAAGTGTGCTTGCAGCAGTTATTCAATAGGTGTTTAGAAAAGGCTCTGGAAGGCTGCTCTTCTAGCTTTCGTTGTGACGGTGCTGTGCCTTTCATGCAGGCCTGGCGTTTTTTGATGCAATGAAAAATTCTGCAGGTTGGTACGCTTGGATTTTAGTGCATGGTAAAGAACACCAAGTGGTCGACATTTTGGGAGGCCCCCACCATGGCGTCTAATATAATCATATGGTGGTCTTGGCACGTTAAACCCTGCATATTGATCAGCAATCAAACACTACAGAGCCATATATCATAATGCTTATTCTGTGCCTGGATTTTTTTAAAAATTAACAATTTCGTTCAAACTGTGACACGCGTGTCCACTCACCACATCTGAAGTTTTCTGTTGCATGCTTCAAAAGCAAGTGAAGTCGGCCCGCAACAATATAAACAACTTGAATTGGCTAGTGGGATCTACAAACAGAGTTGTAAATGAGAAGCATTTTAGACGCTCTGCTTTTCGACCACCCACAAATACCATTTTAGATCATGCTCAAAAGCAAATAGTCAATAGAGCCTAACACGAGGTGACCGATTCTTAAAACTAGGCTGAAACAGGCGAGCAAGGCTTAGGATAACATAATTAAAAACATTCAAGAGGTTCTCACTTTAATGAACCTAAAATTGCTAGAACATTTCGAAGAGAAGCGGGGAACCCTTAAGCTTCGCCTTTAAGAGTTGAACGTGATAGCGAAATCCGGGCCCTAGTGCACACTTCAACCGCTAAGTGCATACTTATTATTATGGTTTGTTACATACACACGCACGCACAAAAACACGCACACTGTAGATTGGACCAGCGCGCTCTATTATCGCTGAATAGGTTCGTTTTTGTCGTGACACCTGTCGAACAAAATGCGTTAAAGGGGTCCTGAAACAGCTTTTTAAGTAACTATGGAACGAATTCACTAAAAGAGCTTATTGCCTGGCGAAGTCAAGGCCGCAAAAATTTTAAGAATCCGTCCAGTGCGAGTGAAGTTACAAAGGTTTGACACATGCTGCAATTGCATTATCTGTTCTTTCATCCCGACGAAAGCGCTGGAATCTAAGCAGGGATGGGTGGCAGGGCAAATAAACTACCACGCCTCATGACCTTGAGCACTTCTTTCTTTGAACGCGCGGCTTTTTAGTGTGATCTCGCGCGCACGTATGGACAAGTAGCGTCCTCCCGCGGCTATCTCGGAACACTTGATTTTTCGCTCACATGCGCACAGACGATTTTTCGCTCACAACCAACGGGGCCGACGCCGGTGGCGGGTTTTCTGTGACACGTGCTCTCCAACGCTATCGTGGTAAAACATGTGGCAGACACCTGCGCCTTTCAAGAAGGACACCACTGTCTCGCCAAGCACAGACTGCTACACCCACCAGCGCTTTCCGTCTCCTTAAATGCTACATCTGAAGAGGAAGGCAACAATTGTCATAACAATCACCAAGTCGATAAAGCACAGAAAAAAGTAGCGCACATGTGGCACACCGAGTTGGCGAATATCTCGAACGAAATGCTACTAGTGCCAGGAAAACCTTATATGCTTACCTCAAACATTTACGTCATCGACAGTTCGGTAAACGCAGGGCAAAACTGCTAATGGGAATCACTGAGTGACCGTGCTATGCACTTCCTCAGGTTTCACAGTAGTGGAACTGCACTTAGTGCTGGATTGAGAACTACTTATGAACAGTGGCATACAGCTCAATTACGCAACGATGGTCCTCTCGCTCTATCGTCGGTACCTGCAACAAGTTACGCGTGTGTCAAGTGCCTGTTTCTCGCATTCTTTCTTCGTGACATTTAGGGCCTTCAAATACTTTGCAAGATGGCATAGCTGTTTAAGAGCGAAGCTGCATAAGCTTACTCCAGTGCCAAGAAAGGCCAGCAATAACAATCAAATTGCTCATGAATACGTTTGCTATCTTCTTTTTCTTCTCCTCTTCTTATGGCCCTTACCCAATGCAGGAGATTGACCGAGTGTAAGGTGACTTTTTGTTTGTGTTTCTTCGCATTACTTCCGTATAAACTAGGGATAGGTAATACAGCTTTAATTACTGAATATAATACTGAATTGTGTAAAACAATGAAGAATTTAGCTCATTATTCCTTTAGTTTGAATGAAAAATTCCTACATGGCGTAGTAAACACCCCTTGACTGTACACTCAAAGTCAGGTGCCGTATAATGAACGGTACATAGGCGGCGCGCTCCAGCGTACTGACTAAAATTCTGTCTATAGAAAGTCCAGCAATAAAAAATACCCATGACATCCGCGTGGCACAGAAGTCACGCATACAGCTGGTAAGAGCCCGTGTAAAAAGGGAAAAAATGAAAAAAAGGGGAGAGACACCATCTCTGTCGCGCCAGCCTGTCGCCAGGAGCCGGCATCAACTTACGCAGAACCGTTCAGCCACAAGCATGAGCACGCAAAAAAAACAAAAAAAAACGCCGTCCCGCCTTCTTCCCCCCCCCCCCTGCCGTCGCCACGCCAGCTGGGCGCCCGCCATCGCCTACATGCCGTGGCATTTGTGCATCGCCGTTTTGTCCCGCTGTCTTGTGATGGTCGTTTTCTACAAGATGGTCTGAGACGGAAACATTTTCTAGTGCTATATGGCACACTTTCTTCAAGATATCATACATCTCTCTGCATTTAGGAGAACACTGGAATGTGCAGTCCCATTGTTACTCTTTTCACTTCAATAAAAGAGTACAAACAACTTTCCGTTCATCAGTTATGGAGGTATGACACTGTGTCATGCACTAAATAAAAGAGTACTAGTGCATGCGTGACAGCTTTCTGAAACACTGGCCTAGGTATCTTGATGCTCATGTTCTACCAAACAAATTGAACTGATGATTTTAGGAAAGCATGGCAAAAAAAACAAACCGAAGGCCGCGATACAGAAAAAGATCAAAATTGAAAATCTATTGGTTTATTTTTGATTAGTGGTTGCGTAATTTGATGATGAACTTCAAGTACAGAAGTCAGAAGTCAAGTGCAGAAGTCAGCAGGAGAGCCCCGACGCAGTGGTCTAGTGGCTAAGCTACTTGGCAGCTGACCCGCAGGTCGTGGGTTTGAATCCCAGCTGCTGCGGCTGCATTTCCGATGAAAGCGGAAATGATGTAGGCCCGTGTGCTCAGGTGTGAGTGCACGTTGAAAAACACCAGGTGGTCGAAATTTCCGAAGCCTTTCACTACAGCGTCTCTAATAATCATATGGTGGATTTTGCAAGTTGAACCCCACACATAAATCAATCAATCGAAGTCAGCCGGAGAGCGTATGTCCCCGACATTTGCTCACTTTTTTTAATATTAAGTACAGTTATCATATTGCAGCACGAATTTGTATCAGTGAACCACGACCAAAACAACCAGTGTACTGCTGTGGACATAATGTACCGGCTATAAAATCCCCATTTTCTGAAGAGCAACTGCTAGCAGCAAGAATAAATATTTTGAGGTTTGTCCTGCACCATTTCTTGACCCCAACTGCACGCCGTCATTCGCAAAAGAGATGTGCAGTGGCAATATTTACTTCGAGCGAGACCGGCCTGTCCGTCGCTAGTATGTGTACGTCATACTTGACCTTGGCGCGTGTTTCGGCATTAACTTGAACAGCGATGTGATGGTAAATAAAGGTAAGAGTAGCCACTCCCCATAAATAAGATCTCTTAAAGACTGAAAATGAGTAAAAAGCACTTTACATAGCAAAATAATGCGCAAAAATTCTAATTGCAGAATTACGTAATCATTGAAATGCTAAAAAGGTGCTGCTGCCCCAGCGTGCAGCTCGCGGCAGTTCACGCGTACGAAATGCAAATGTTAGAGTAGGCACGCTAAAATACCCATGCAATGTTTACGTGCGAAAGCGCATTGTCTTCAAACAGCTGAGAATAGGCTGCTGTCACTGACACGCTTGTACCTCCGGACACAAATCAGTCAAATTTCTCACTGCACACGCACGTGCGAGAAACATACGCAGGTTTCGACAGCCAAACACAGCCTCGTCCGCGGATTTCGGTGGGCGAAACACCCGCAGTTTACGGGTAAGCACTAAAACGACACACAAACATACGTTAATTGTTCTTGCGGAACGACACACCATGAACCGAAGTCAGAGCCGAAAGCGCTCACCATCGTTGTCTCGAATTTATGAAGTCCTACAAACTATTCGGTGACCAAATGCATGCACTTGGCACAAAAACAATTCAAGGTTCCGAAGACGGTTTGAAAAAACCAGTTTGGTAGATATATACTCCGCAAAAAGACTTGCCGTCATGTGCTGGCACTGTGGTGCAATAGGTAAGACATATTCTTCACGTGCATGCGGCCCGGAGTTCGATTCCAAGGCTGTTCTTTGCGTGTTAGTCTCGCAAATTTAAGTCATTGTGATTCTAATGGTTGTCTAATTACCTTAAGTCATAATATCAGCCGCATTTTTGAAAAGAAACCTCCCTGAAAAGCGTAACGTATTGCTTTTTTCCGCCACCACATCAATGCTGGGCCAGCCGCCTACGGAAAGTAACGCCTAACCACAGGCCGTATCCTGCGAGGAAAATTTTGACCTAAAATCCAGGCTAAACTTTGTGCCGGCTATTCTGAAGGCCACTTCAAATCGGGCCAGTTTCTCTGCAACACGGCTACGGAGCCAGCTAGAAGAGGCGAGGTGTAGTTTAGCCAGTATTTGACTTAGAGTGTAGCCCAGAGTAGAGGCGCCAAATAACAGAACAACAGATTCAGATATTTCCAGACCAAAGTTTCGAAAAAGTGGGGCTATGAATGTTCTTCTCGGTGATGTGTACAAGCGTCAGAATAAAAAATAATGACTTATTGTTTCCTCCTCCTTAGAGAAGAGTCTCAGAGGAGACAGCTCTTGACTTGCTCTATGCAGGTAAATGTTGAGGGAAGTAACCCGGCAGCGGAGTTTGGTTATCGCCACTTTCATTTTTCTCGACCGCGATAACTCAATGTTCAAGAGAAATAATAGGTGCCTATAATCTGAAGAAGCTGTCAAGACAGGGTCTGATAAGCAGCTCTGAAATTTAGGGTGTGGAATCATGAAATTGTAAGGTAGTTTGTCATTGGTAAAACCAGAATGATTGAAACCAAAAGTGCCACCTTTGCTAAATAATTAGCACTTTCATTTTAAAACAAACCCTTGTGTCCTGGTACTCAAATTGTGTGGATACATTGTAGATGCGCGAGAGAAAGTAGTATTCTGAAAAGCTTCAGAAGAGGTGTTTCACCAGATGCAGAGAGCGAAGAACACACAGATAATGAGTCAGTGATGAGTGGTTTCATCCTCTTCAAACTGTGCTTCACTTCTTTATAACGCACCGTCAATGTCTCTGGCTCTAATTTATTTATTTATTTATTTATTCACTTACTTTTTATGTATTGAACTCCACGCGGTGGCCTAGTGCCTAAGGCACTCGGCTGCTGATCCGCAGGTTGTGGGATCGAATCCCGGTTGTGGTTGTCACATTTTAAATGCGAATCATTTCTTAGCGAACTTCGGCGATTTTGGGCTTGCCTTTCTGTCAATCTAACTATCTGTCTATCTAGTCGCCTTCAATTTTGAGATCCCCTGCTCATTTCAATAACGGTATGGATACCGAAAATGATATGGAATAATATTTCTACGATGAAGCCTGTTTATTCAAGAACGAATGGTGAAGGGTAGCCGCGCTGACATCGAGCTACTCCAAATGCACCACTTCATTGTCCTCTTCCTTTTTTTACACGTTGCTGCTTCAGCGTAACACTCCCCCTTTCTCGAGACGAAGCCCCCAAGGCGAGAGTCATTTATGAGTATGAAAGAGCTTTAGGCGGGCGACGTGAATAAGCTGCATCTGCCTAGAACGGTAGCCGCTAGGCACGAAATGAGCGATTGAATATGTCACATCAATTAGGCTGTCGACGATGACGAAAAGACCGGTGTAACGAGACAGGAACTACTGGTACTGGCCAAGCTTGCGAAAGGGTGTCCGGAGCCATACTTTTTCTCCTTTTTTATACGACACGTTCTTGTTGTGTGAATCATAGGTGAACTTGGAGCGGTCTTGGGATGCCAAAGTATGAAGCTGAGCTAGGCGACGTGCTTCCTCTGTGCGGCAGAGTCTGGGCAATGGAAGAGTTCTCATGCGCATGAAAAGACTGAATGGTGTCAAGAAAATGGAGGGGTGGTCCGAGATGAAAAAGATAGAATGGACTGTACCTAGAGGTTTCATGCTTTGCCGTGTTATAGGCGTAAGTGATAAATGGCAAGATGTCATCCCAGTTTTCGTGCCAGGAGTCAACGTACATCACAAGCATGTTGGTAAATGTTCTGTTGGTGCGCTCGACGAGACCATTTGTCTGCGGGTGAAATGGGGTCGTGTGGCAAAACTGGCGAGCACACAGACGAAAGAGTTCTTCTACAACATCGGCTACGAACTGTCGACCATGATCACTCAGAATAATCTGAGGTGGTTCATGGCGCCGCATCACAGAAGAGAGGAGGAACCTCATTACGGCTGTTGGTAGCACTTTGGTTTCTTTATAACGTGTCATGTGGTCGACGCAGACTATATTCCAATGGTTGTTGTTGAATGAGCGCAGAAATAGAGTAAGAATATCCACTCCAACTATTTCGAAAGGAGGTGAGGGTGACGTCAAGAGGCGGAGGAGACCAAGCGGGGTATTACTTGGTCGCTTGGATTGCTGGCATTTATCACAACTGGCCATATACTTTTCTGTACTGCGTTGCATGGTAGCCCGGTAGAATCGAGCCAGCAGGCGGTGGTACGTTTTGGCAATTCCGAGGTGCCCCGCTGATGTGTCGTCGTGCATAGCATTGAACACGTGGGTTCTACAATTCATGGGGACCACTAAAAGAAGGAGGGCATCATCAGCCACGTAATTTTTTTGTAAAGGAAGCCATTTCGGACGATGAAGCCATGGCTACCTATCGGCTGAGCGGCTGAGTCAGAGAGGTCATCCAAGCTACGGTCGTTCCGCTGTTCTTCCCGGAAGGTGGTGTGTTCAGAAAAAAGCACTACCGTTGATGGCAGCTAGAAAGACGTCAAAATTGTCGCCGTCACATAGCGTAGTTGGTAGGAGAAGCCTCGAGAGACAGTCAGCGCCTGCATGATGGTGGCCGCTCTTGTAGCCTTTTGTAAAGTTCCATTCCTGCAAACGTAGCACCCATCGCGTGAGGTGACCAGAAGTGTTACAGAGGCCAACCAACCAACATAGTGAATGGTGTCAGTCATGATCGTGAAGTGCCGCCTGTAGACATATGGACGCAACTTTTGCACAGCGAAAACCACAGCAAAGCACTCTTGTTCAGTAACGGGGTAATTCTTCTCTGTCTTGCTCAACGAACGACTGGTGTAGGCGATGACATGCTCGGCGCCAACGAAGCGCTGGATGAGCACGGCGCCGAGCCCAATGCGACTCGCGTTGGTGTGCACTTCTATCGTGGCAGATGGGTCGAAATGGCGCACTATGGGTCCAGATGTGAAGAGTGATTCAGGGTTCACAAAACAAGGCATTACACTCCGCTGTCTAGATGAAATCTTTATCTTTGCAAAGCAGTGAATTCATTGGGTAGGCAGAATCAGCAAACTTGGGCACGAATCGGCAGAAATATGAGCAGAGACCCAGAAAACTCTTTAGTTCGCGTTATGACCGTGGTTATTTTAAACAGCTGGGTGCAGCAACCTTCTGAGAGTCTGGGCACACACCTTGTTTGTCTGCAAGATGACAAAGTACAAGTGTTTCTCGCTGACCGAAGTGACATTTCTTGGAGCTCAGGGTAAGGACAGCTTGTTCAAGGCATGTTAAAACAGCGTCAAGTCGGTGGATGTGCTCAGCAAAAGTGAGTCCAAAAAGAACTATGTCTTCAAGGTAACACGAACAAATCACTCATTTGAGAGCACGCAGTACCATGTCCATACTCATTATACTCATTATCATCATCATCATTATCATCATCATCATCATCATCATCATCATCAGCCTGACTACGTCCACTGCAGGACAAAGGCCTCTCCCATGTTCCGCCAGTTAACCCGGTCCTGTGCTTGCTGCTGCCAATTTATACCCGCAAACTTCTTAATCTCATCTGCCCACCTAACCTTCTGTCTCCCCCTAACCCGCTTCCCTTCTCTGGGAATCCAGTCAGTTACCCTTAATGACCAGCGGTTATCCTGTCTACGCGCTACATGCCCTGCCCATGTCCATTTCTTCTTCTTGATTTCAGCTATGATATCCTTAACCCCCGTTTGTTCCCTAATCCACTCTGCTCTCTTCTGGTCTCTTAAGGTTACACCTACCATTTTTCTTTCCATTGCTCGCTGCGTCGTCCTCAATTTAAGCTGAACCCTCTTTGTAAGTCTCCAGGTTTCTGCTCCGTAGCTAAGTACCGGCAAGATACAGCTGTTATATACCTTCCTCTTGAGGGATAGTGGCAAACTACCTGTCATAATTTGAGAGTGCTTGCCAAATGTGCTCCACCCCATTCTTATTCTTCTAGTTACTTCAATCTCGTGGTTCGGCTCTGCGGTTATTACCTGCCCTAAGTAGACATAGTCTTTTACAACTTCAAGTGCACTATTACTTATCTCGAAGCGCTGCTCCTTGCCGAGGTTGTTGTACATTACTTTCGTTTTCTGCAGATTAATTTTAAGACCCACCTTTCTGCTCTCCTTGTCTAGCTCCGTAATCATGAGTTGCAATTCGTCCCCCGAGTTACTCAGCAATGCAATGTCATCGGCGAAGCGCAGGTTACTAAGGTATTCTCCATTGACTCTTATCCCTAACTGTTCCCATTCTAGGCTTCTGAAAACCTCCTGTAAGCACGCGGTAAATAGCATTGGGGAAATTGTGTCCCCCTGCCTTACACCCTTCTTGATTGGTATTCTGTTGCTTTCTTTATGAAGCACTATGGTAGCAGTTGATCCCCTGTAGATTTCTTCCAGAATGTTTATATATACTTCATCTAGGCCCTGATTCCGCAGTGTTTGCATGACGGCTGATATTTCTACTGAATCAAACGCTTTCTCGTAATCTATGAAGGCTATGTATAGGGGTTGGTTATACTCTGAGCATTTCTCTATTACCTGATTGATAGTATGAATGTGGTCAATTGTTGAGTAGCCTGTTCGAAATCCTGCTTGTTCCTTTGGTTGATTGAATTCTAATGTTTTCTTTACTCTGTTAGCAATTACCTTTGTAAATAGCTTGTATACTACAGAGAGCAAGCTGATCGGCCTGTAATTCTTCAAGTCCTTGTCATCTCCTTTCTTATGTATTAAGATGATGTTAGCGTTCTTCCAAGACTCTGGTACTCTTCCCGTCAGGAGACACCTCGTAAACAGGGTGGCTAGTTTTTCTAACACAATCTGTCCTCCATCTTTCAGCAGATCTGATGTTACCTGATCCTCACCAGCAGCTTTGCCCCTTTGCATGCTCTCCGAAGCTTTCCTGACTTCTTCTATCATTACTGGTAGGGTGTAATCTGGGCTACTGCTAGTTCTTATAGTATTAAGGCCGTAAGAACTAGCAGTAACCCAGATTACACCCCACCAGTAATGATAGAATGATACTCATTATACGCATCACTCATCCCCTGATGAAGGGAGGACCTCTCCCGAAACTATTCGGAAATAAATATATTTATCCTTGTTGACAACGCTCCCGTTGTGCCATATCCCATACCTTCACGAAGACTAACTGGCCCATTGAATTATTACTCCCACTATATATATATATATATATATATATATATTGTGATAAGCCCTGATGACTAAGACCAGCGGAATCGGGGCTCTGGGTGCGAGAAGCTAGCTGGAAGAAGCAGAGGAACACGATGTGCAGAATAAGAACAGCTGGCCCAGGATCAGGTGTTGTCTCTTTTTTCTTCATTACAATGGCGCTATCCGACAAGTGAACCCTCTGCAGAAAGCCACCGGTACGTGTCTTCGTGGTTCTTCGGCAGCGCGGGCTTCTCCATCAAGGAACGCCGTTCACGCTTCCTTAGCAATGGGGTCCCACCCGCCGCTTCAGCAACCCTTCAGACCACCTGTGGATGGTGTCCAGGCCTCCCCTGTGGTTCTAGGCCATGACCTGATTGAAACACTGCCACCGTTTCACGCCACAGATCCGCACCGGCTCCTGTCCCTTCGGAATGCCGCTCACGTTTCCCACGGCCTTCATTCCCATTGCAGTACTCTTCCAACACACGAGCCGCCACTGAACGCCGTCCAGGCTTCCATGCTCGCAATCTCGCTGGCGTAAGTGGTGCAGCCGCTACTTACTTGAAGAGCGCGATCACTGACTCTTCGGCCTTCACACCCGACAGCGCCGTGGACCTGCGGCGAACCATCGCATTACTCCACGTCGAGACTAACGAACTTACAGCATCTATCTGTGAGCGCGCTCCTACAATGTTGCCAGCATTGTGTGACATTAACACAGTGTTGGATGTAGCTGCCTCACACGACCTTGAGGCAAGCAAACCGGAGCAACGCAGGGAGCTTCGGTCTTTTCTCATCGAGCTCTCACACCAGCTCGACTGCATAGCGTTGGTGATCTCTGCGTTGCCATCTGCCACCTCACAATCATCAGCCGTCCGCGAACTACCGGAACTCCATGGAGTCCGGAAGGACGCCAACAGCTGGGTGGCAACCGTCAACGCGATAGCAATGCGCGAGGCCTGTACAGAATATAAAAATGCACCGTGGCTGTAGACCGTCTCCGGGAAGGTGCACTGGCATGGCACCGGTATGAAGGCTTCAAGCAGCAGTCCTGGATGGAGTGGAGCTCCAAGCTCATAGCTGCTTTCGGCCGGACACTCTCCGATCTCCCTTCCACCACCCAGTTCAACCTGACGACTACCGAGGATAAGGCGCAGGAGGGTTTCCGCCTCCAGGTTGCAGTCATGCGTTGCAGTTCACTTGAGCTTTCAGATTCTTTGCCGTCGTCCAATTCAAGTTCAGCTCAGCTCAACCACTATCGAAGACGGGCCTCGTGAAAGCCGTTACTCAAACGACATCTCACACTGAACCATCCCGAATGTGCAGCTGTACCCTGCATAAGCTTTGATGACCTCTTGGCTGAACGCTCTACAGGGTACACTGAAACAGGCTCCAAGGCAGGCGTCGCACTTCCGATGTCAGGTTCCACACCGGGCCCCATCTCACGAACTTCCGTGCCAGCAAACAACACCATTTTCAAGACGGAGCTGTCGGAGACAACCGTGGATAGCAAGGAGACAATCTTCGACCAGTGTGTACCACATCTGCAGTCATCCGCCGAGCGTGTGAGCTACATCGTTGCGTTCCAGGCAGAGAGAGCCAGCATAGGCCTTTCTGGCAACATGATGTGCGATCTTGCCGACGATGATAAGCACGCCATTCTGACTCCCTACGTACAACCTGAACGTCGCGCAGACCCCCATGAAGTCGTCACCAGGGAAATCGCCCCTGATTGTTCAGGCCATGACCAGCTCGGTCAAAACAAGAGCGATAACAGCAAGGAAGTTGCGGGCACGTCACATCATGATTGTGTCCAGTGGCCTGTGAGTGCTCACACTCACCCTCTGTTGCGCAAGCATTTTCCGGCTCGGCATTCAAATGCGCATAAAAATCCCACCACCCCACTCAGGTGACCTGAATGTCTACTCATCAAGCAACGACTGCTCAAACACACCCACTGTCGCCCACCAAATCTCTACACCATGTTACAGCGTCGTAAAGACAGACCACAGAGGTGCAACCAGTTTCATACCCCGAGTCTTCATCCACCAAGGTGCGAGCGAATGCCAATGCCCAACGTCAACAACGACACTGTGGCTGACCAAGGCAACAAATACAGCCTCAGCGTGCAGTCACAGCCTAGACGAGTCCGGCCCAGGCGAGGAAGTCAATTGCACCCGCCAGAACTGTTTTCACCAAGTCCTCCGAACATGTCGAACCTTGGACGAGATCAACCGCAGCGACAGAACTTATTCCACCCGATGGAAAACGCACTGGAAGCGTCCCAACATGGCCGCGGTTATAGACCACCGCAACAGAAAGTTGTAACCCAGAGTCGCTATCGGCCAAAGTTTATGCCAAACCTCAGCAAACCTCGGCGTCTTAACCGACATTTCAAATGACCACGGCGACACATTCAATGCCGGCACTGGATTTTGCCCTAAAATATTTTCAGACGGAGTTCAAGCGTGGAAGAGTCCGACCACCACGATGCAGCCAACCGCGCCCACATGAGGCACTGTCGGCAGCTCCACGCACTCGCAGTCATGGCCGAGTGTGATGAGCACTGATGACTAAGAGCAGCAGAATCGGGGCTCCGGGTGCGAGGAGCTAGCTGGAAGAAGCAGAGAAAGACGAAGGGCAGAATAAGAATAGCTGGCCCAAGATCGGATGTTGTCTGTTTTCTCTTCATTACAATAGATATATATAACCCAAACCAGCTATAAGAAGACACGGAACATGTGTAAATAGTATTATGCCTTAAAAAAGACGGGGTTCCCGTCGAAGCGTCGGCACAATAAATAGTTGTTATGTGAAAGCGCATCTACTTTCGTATATATATATATATATATATATATATATATATATATATATATATATATATATAGTATTGCCAAGGTATGTACAGGGGAAGTTATTAGAACCAATGGAATGTAAATAGGAAGAAAGAAGAAAGAAAAGTGGATGAAAAAATTACCAGCTGTGAGCAGGAATCGAACCTACGACCTTCGAATAACGCGTTCGATGCTCTAACCACTGAACTATCACAGCGGCCGTCCCTCCATCCACTTTTTGGGGTTTATATGTGAATTTAGAAGTAGGAGTGACAGTCAGCGCCATCTATAAGCCAAACAACGAGTGTGAAAACACTCTTATGCGCATGTTTGGCGTCACGTAGCACGTGAACTTATTATGAGCGGGCAGCTGATTAATTGTCCCTCTTATACAACCTAAACGCACCAAGTCTGCCAGTACGAGACCCTCGTTCAATGAAACAAGGGAGAGAAGTGTATACCTAAGGGCTCGTATTTCCGTGTTTTAACACAATATTAATGAGATATACCAGACAGTAATGCCAAGGAATGAACAGGGGAAGTTATTAGAACCAATGGAATGTAAATAAGAAGAAAGAAGAAAGAAAAGTGGACGGAAATACGAGCCCTTAGGTATACACTTCTCTCCCTTATTTCATTGAACGAGGGTCTCGTACTGGCAGACTTGCTGTGTTTAGGTTGTATAAGAGGGACAATTAATCAGCTGCCCGCTCATAATAAGTTCACGTGCTACGTGACGCCAAACATGCGAATAAGAGTGTTTTCACACTCGTTGTTTGGCTTATAGAAGGCGCTGACTTTCACTCCTACTTCTAAATTCACATATAAACCCCAAAAAGTGGATGGAGGGACGGCCGCTGTGATAGCTCAGTGGTTAGAGCATCGAACGCGTTATTCGAAGGTCGTAGGTTCGATTCGTGCTCACAGCTGGTAATTTTTTCATCCACTTTTCTTTTTTCTTTCTTCTTATTTACATTCCATTGGTTCTAATAACTTCCCCTGTACATTCCTTGGCATTACTGTCTGTTTATCTCATGAATGTTGTGTTAAAACACGGAAATACGAGCCCTTAGGTATACACTTCTCTCCCTTATTTCATTGAACGAGGGTCTCGTACTGGCAGACTTGGTGTGTTTAGTTTGTATAAGAGGGACAATTAATCAGCTGCCCGCTCATAATAAGTTCACGTGCTACGTGACGCCAAACATGCGAATAAGAGTGTTTTCACACTCGTTGTTTGGCTTATAGATGGCGCTGACTGTCACTCCTACTTCTAAATTCACATATAAACCCCAAAAAGTGGATGGAGGGACGGCCGCTGTGATAGCTCAGTGGTTAGAGCATCGAACGCGTTATTCGAAGGTCGTAGGTTCGATTCCTGCTCACAGCTGGTAATTTTTTCATCCACTTTTCTTTCTTCTTTCTTCTTATTTACATTCCATTGGTTCTAATAACTTCCCCTGTACATTCATTGGCATTACTGCCTGTTATATATCAATAATATTGTGTTAAAACACGGAAATACGAGCCCTTAGGTATACACTTCTCTCCCTTATTTCATTGAACGAGGGTCTCGTACTGGCAGACTTGGTGTGTTTAGGTTGTATAAGAGGGACAATTAATCAGCTGCCCGCTCATAATAAGTTCACGTGCTACATGACGCCAAACATGCGAATAAGAGTGTTTTCACACTCGTTGTTTGGCTTATAGATGGCGCTGACTGTCACTCATACTTCTAAATTCACATATAAACTCAAAAAGTGGATGGAGGGGCGGCCGCTGTGATAGCTCAGTGGTTAGAGCATCGAACGCGTTATTCGAAGGTCGTAGGTTCGATTCCTGCTCACAGCTGGTAATTTTTTCATCCACTTTTCTTTCTTCTTTCTTCTTATTTACATTCCATTGGTTCTAATAACTTCCCCTGTACATTCCTTGGCATTACTGTCTGTTATATCTCATTTTTATTGTGTTAAAACACGGAAATGCGAGCCCTTAGGTATACACTTCTCTCCCTCATATATATATATATATATATATATATATATATATACCTCAGTGCTTTACTATTACCACTTTCTGCTTTCTTGATAGTTCCTTAGTGCATAGATAAAATTTTGAATATTCCAGAACTGACGTGAAATAATTTATGAATGAATAAACTTTATTTAAAGTCCGACAGTTTACACCGGCAGGTGGAGCAAGAGGGGGTTAACCCATGTCTCTTTCTGCCCTCCATTGATTATGATAACGATACCTCAGGTGACCGCTTGAAGTCCTTGGACCCGGGCGGCATCTTGAGCTTGCCGGATGGCCCAAAGCTGGCCGGCCAGCTCGGCGCTGGTGAGTGCCACCTCGCAGCGGCAGCGCAGCTGCCGCCGCCGATCAGTAACAGTGACCGCAGCGACGTATATTTTATATGCTAACATTTTTATATTGGTGGAGCCAGTCGGAGGTGTCTTCTAAGAAAAAAAAAGCTTCAATGCTGCAGATGTTACGCTGTTTTCTGTATGCCGCAGTAGATCACTGGCTAAGGTACCTGGCTGCTGACCTAAAGGTAGCCGGTAAAATCCGGGCCGCGGCAGTCGCGATTCGATCAGGTAAAATGGTAGAGGCCAGTATACTGTGTGAGGTCAGTACACGTTAAATAACAGCGGAGGTTCGTTTGAGGAGCTCTCCTCAAGGCATCTCTCTATATCATATCGTGGTTTTTGAACGTTATTAGATTTGTGGGGTTTAACGTCCCAAAACCACCATATGATTATGAGAGACGCCGTAGTGGAGGGCTCCGGAAATTTTGACCACCTGGGGTTCTTTAACGTGCACCCAAATCTGAGTACACGGGCCTACAACATACATTTCCGCCTCCATCGGAAATGCAGCCGCCGCGGCCGGGATTTGAACCCGCGTCCTGCGGGTCAGCAGCCGAGTACCTTAGCCACTAGACCACCGCGGCGGTGCTTTTGAACGTTATTCCCCCCCCACACACACACACACATATATATATATATATATATATATATATATATATATATATATATATATATATTATATATATATATATATATATATATATATGTATATATATATATATATATATATATATATATATATATAGGGAAAGAAGTGTATACCTAAGGGCTCATTTTTCCGTGTTTTGAAACAATATTATTGAGATATAACAGACAGTAATATCAAGGAATGTATAGAGAAAATTATTAGAACAAATGGAAAGTCAATAAGAAGAAAGAAAAGTGGGTGAAAAAATAACCAGTCGTGAGCAGGAATCGAACCTATGACCTTCAAATAACACGTTCGACGCTCTCTCTCTCTCTCTCTTTGTATCTCTCTCTCTCTCTATATATATATATATATATATATATATATATATATATGTATATATATATATATATACTGCCACCCACACGTAGTGGGTCGACTGCAAGAGCGGCTCTACCATCTGGAGGAAAAAAAGAAGATTTGCGTGTCTGTTCTCGGCTCGAGAGCCAGCCACGATTGACGCATCGTCCTAGAGATAGCTACGTTCAATATATCCCCCAGTACTTGTGACTCATCGTGACAAACTGGTGGAAGGTGCTGGGTAGTCTCACGGATGCTGCGGACCCCCCCAGGAAGCCGTAATACGAGTCCAGTGCCAGTCAATACTCCCGTGCATCGGACCAGCCGTCGAATCAGGAGATTGCCTCCGGAAGTCAACGATACTGCTCCCACCACGTCAACAAAGATGACCAGCACTTCGGTACAAAGCTTGCCAACCGGCACGGGAAGCACGTCGTCGAACCGATATACGTTGGAAAGCCCACGGGCACTGACGACATTCCATGGTACGGAGAGCGAAGACGTTGAGGACTGGTTGGCGGACTTCGAGCGCGTAGCCAACTTGAATCAGTGGGACGACGCGGTGAAACTGGGTCGTGTCTACTTCTATCTCGAAGGCGGGGCTCGCACGTGGTATCGAAATCGAGAGGAGCAGCTGACGACGTGGCCCGAATTCTGTCGTAGACTTCTGCAGACATATGCCAGCGCCGACCGCCAAGAAAGAGCTGAACGAGCTATTCTTGCCCGCGTCCAGTCGCCAAACGAAACTGTGACCGCGTACGTCGAAGACATGACGCGTCTCTTCCGACGGGCAGATTCAAGAATGACGGAGGACAAGAAGTGGCGTCACTTGATGCGTGGTGTCAAGGACCAGCTTTTCGCCGGCCTCGAGCGAAGTCCTCCAAAGACGGTCGCGGAGTTCTTGTCTGAAGCCATGACAATGGAAAAAATGCTACAGCAGCGATCAAACCAATACGACAGGCAAGTCAGTGGCATGTCCACTGCTGACATTTTCACCGCCGCTGGGACCATCAATGACTCCTTACGTGAACTCATTCGTAATATTGTACGTGAATAGTTGCAAAAGGCTGGTGTAACACCTCATCCTACGGTTAGCTCTATTGCAACTGTCATCAAAGATGAGCTGCACCAGGCCCTCCGGGACACCTTGCCTCCTGATACAGCTGCGTCAGCTCCTGCTGAATACCACCGTAAGACAACCTACACGGAAGCCTTGAAACGCCCTGCTGCATCGCCGTCATTGTTCGTTCATCCTGTCCCTGCAGTTTCACTCGAGTCAGCGCAGCACATACCATACTACGAAGGCACGTACACGCCACCGCCCCTGCCTTTTGTCTATGGTGCTTCTGTTGCCCATCGTTCAGCGCAACCGGTCCAGTACATCGACAATCGGCACTCGTATCCTCGGAAGTCTGATGTCTGGCGCACACCCGATCACCGGCCTCTATGCTTTCACTGCGGAGAAGCTGATCACTTGTACCGCCAGTGTCCTTATCGCCGTCTTGGGCTTCGCGGCTTCTCTGCGTACTCGCCGCCCCCCCCCCCGTTACGGTCAGAGACCACGCGACATCCAAAACTACCTCTCCCAGCAGCATTCACCACCGTCTGCCGGGCGCCAGTCGCGCTCGCCATCACCGAGGCGATTTTCATCAATGCCCCAGCGGTATTCTACCGCACGATCTTCCAGCCCCCGCCGGGAAAACTAGCCGAAGCGACCTCTTGGGGCGGGGTCGCTGAACGTCGAAGCGCTGAAGACCTCCTATTGACGCAGAACCGTACAGAAACTGGTCCGAAATCACCTGCTGCTGCAAAGGATAGCCGGCTTTGACTCGACATAGCAGTAACAATTGATGGTTGTGTAGTTAATGCGTTAGTGGACACCGGCGCAGACTATTCCATACTGAGCGGGAAACTGACAACGCAGCTGAAGAAAGTAATCACGCCGTGGCATAACTCGCACATTCGGACAGCTTGTGGCCATGTCGTAACTCCAATGGGCGCCTGCACAACTAGAGTACAGATTCAAGGGTACACATTCGTAGCAAGCTGCCTTGTTCTACGTGAATGCTGCCGTGACGTCATTCTGGGAATTGATTTTCTACAGGAAAATGGAGCTATCATTGATCTGCAAGAGCGCCGCGTCACGTTCTCAGCCCAGCGAGCAATCAACGTGCAGGATGATGGAATGCGTGTCGACGTACTCCGTATTTCTGAACAGAGCGTGACGCTTCCTCCCCGAGCCAGTGTTCTAGTCGACGTAACATGCTGTGGTTTGAGCGATGGCGATGTGGTGGCCGAGACAAATTTAGAACACCTCCTGCAGCAAGGCATATGTGTAGCGAGAAGTGTAATACACGTTCGCGACGGCCGATCTGAATTGCTCGTTACCAACTTTAGCAACGAGCATCGACACCTTTTCCGTGGCACTTCGATAGCGTTTGCCCACGAAGTAGCAAACGTAACCAACTGTCTCACGTCAGAAATAGTGGATAACGCAGACACATCAATGAGCAACATTGACATCAATCCTGATCTGTCCACCGATAACCAGACTGCGCTGCGAGCACTCTTGTTCGAGTACAGGTCTTGCTTCGCAAGTTGCTCAAAGATCCGCCAGACGTCCATCACTCAACACAGGATCATCACGTATGAGGACGCACGCCCAATACACCAGCACCCCTACCGCGTGTCGGCTAAAGAACGTGAAGCGATACGTACGCAAGTTCGCCAGATGCTTGACGATGGCGTTATCGAACCATCCAACAGCCCGTGGTCATCTCGAGTCGTGCTTGTCAAAAAGAAGGACGGGTCGCTACGCTTCTGCGTCGATTACCAAAACCTTAACAACGTGACCAAAAAGGATGTGTACCCGCTACTGCGTATTGACGATTCGCTGGATAGACCTAGTCGTGTCCATTATTTCACTTCTCTCGATCTCAAAAGCGGGTACTGAAAAATCGAGGTAGATCAGCGAGACCGCGAAAAGACAGCCTTCGTGACTCCAGACGGCCTATACCAATTTCGAGTACTCCCTTTCGGCTTGTGTACAGCGCGGGAGACTTTCCGGCGAATGATGGACACTGTCCTCACAGGGCTCAAGTGGCAAACTTGTCTTGTCTACCTTGATGATGTGGTGGTCTTCTCTGCCACGTTCGAGCAGCACCTACAGCTCCTGCGCAGCGTGCTGGAGGGTATCCGATCGGTGGACCTCATTCTAAAGCCACAGAAGTGCCACCTCGGCTATGAAGAACTGAAATTTCTTGGACATGTAGTTAGCGCTGAAGGAGTCCGGCCCGACCCAGACAAGCTTGCCGCTGTTGCCGAATTACCAGCTCCTGTCGATAAGAAAGCCGTCCGGCGCTTTCTTGGTTTGTGCGCCTACTATCGCCGGTTCATTCATGGCTTTTCACAGATAGCAGAACCTCTGACTCGTCTCACAAGGGACGACACGCCGTTTGTCTGGGAAAATGAGCAACAAGCAGCTTTTGATGAACTGCGACGGCGCATGCAATCAGCACACGTTCTCGCTCATTTCGACGATGATGCTTACACGGAGGTCCATACTGACGCTAGTAACGTTGGGCTTGGTGTAGTGCTCGTTCAGCGTCAAGACGATATCGAAAGGGTGATAGCCCACGCCAGCCGCTCTCTATCCCGTGCCGAGGCGAATTATTCCACTACGGAGAAAGAGTGCCTCGCAGTCGTGTGGGCAATCACAAAGTTTCGCCCATTCCTTTATGGTCGTCTCTTCAAGATAGTGACGGACCATCACGCGCTCTGTTGGTTGGCAAGCCTGCGTGACCCTTCAGAACGGCTAGCACGGTGGAGCTTGCGGCTGCAGGAATTTGACGTCACCATCGTCCACAAGTCCGGCCGTAAGCATGAAGACGCTGACACGCTGTCACGCACACCCCTTCATGTCGTCAGTCAGGAAGCAGAAGAAGACGAATGCTTCCTGGATGCCATTAGCTCATCAGACTTGAGTAAACTGCAGCGGGATGACGCAGAGATTCGTCCGATCATCGATCATTTAGAGGGCCAGGGCACAATCATACCACGTCATTTATCCCGCTCGTTGCCATCGTTCTACCTTCGAGATGGTGTGCTGTACAAGAAGAACGCTTGTCCGAACAACCGTACCTACCTCCCTGTGGTTCGTCGAGACATGCGAGACGACGTCCTCTTCGCTTGCCATGACGAAACCACATCCGGTCATCTGGGCTACTCACGGACACTTGCCAGAGTGAGCGAGAGGTACTATTGGCCAGAACTTTCGGCAAGTGTCAAGAAGTACGTCAAGAGCTGTCGGGAATGTCAGCGCCGAAAGCAACCATCTGTTAAGCCAGCTGGTTTGCTTCAGCCCGTTGAAGCACCCTGCACGCCATTCGACCAAGTTGGCATGAACATTCTCGGGCCATTCCCCCTATCTGCGGACAGCAACAAATGGGTGATCGTCGCGACCGACTATTTGACACGCTACGCTGAGACGCAGGCGATCCCACGAGCCACGGCTTCTGAGGTAGCACAATTTTTCATGTGCCACATCGTGTTACGACACGGTGCTCCTTCCAGTAGAATAACGGACAGAGGGACGGCATTCACGGCGCAGCTTATGGACGAGGTTTTCAAACTGAAGCAACACCACACACCGAAACACAACTGCGTACCACCCGCAAACCAACGGACTTACCGAGCGACTGAATAAGACTATCGCAGACATGATCTCAAAGTACATCGACGTACAGCACAAAACATGGGACCGGATCTTACCTTACGTGACCTTCGCGTATAATACCGCCGTGCAAGAGACCACGCGATTCACGCCATTTCGGCTTCTCTACGGCCGCGAAGTGCAGACCATGCTGGACTCTATGCTACCGTGTCAAGACGAAGACGAGTTGGCAACTGACGCCGATGAATTCACAGAGCATGCTGAGGAAGACCGGCAGCTCGCGCGACTACACATCGGCCAGCAACAGCAGGCAGACGCACGGCGCTATAACATTCGCCACAGTGTAGTATTTTACAACCCCGGAGACCAAGTTTGGGCGTCCGCCGCCGTGGCCTTAGTGAAAAGTTACTGAGCCGGTACTTTGGCCCTTATAAAGTGTTACGTCGCGTCAGTGACGTGAACTACGAAGTGGTTCCGGACTCAACATCGCAGGCACGGAGTAGGACACGACCGTGGTCGGATGTCGTTCATGTGTTGCGCATGAAACCATTTATTGCGCGTTGTTCATAACTTTTTTCTTTCCATACACTGTTCTTTGTGTTATTTATTTATTTTTGTGAACTTGCTTCTTCGTTCACTGATTTTACCTATATTGGCACGCTCGTTTCTATTTTTACTTCCGAATTTCCAATTTCTTTATTTCCACGTGCCTATGCCGTAACATCGTGGTGGTGCTATGTACTTTTCTTTCCCCCTTTTGGGACTTTTTTTCTTTTCGAAAGGGGGGATAATGCCACCCACACGTAGTGGGTCGACTGCAAGAGCGGCCCTACCATCTGGAGGAAAGAAAGAAGATTTTCGTGTCTCTTCTCGGCTCGAGAGCCAGCCACGACTGACGCATCGTCCTAGAGCTAGCTACCCAGTCGTTCAATATATCCCCCAGTACTTGTGACTCATCGTGACAATATATATATATATATATATATATATATATATATATATATATATATATATATATATATATATATATATGTATATGTATATATATACATCGTAAGCATTGGTAATTAACTCCATCCTCATCCCTGCATCATCATAATCACCATCATCCACTTGTCTCTTTCTCCTCATCGTCTGTGTGTCATAATCATCGTCTACATCAGGGGGCCTGTCCGTTCATTTTCCGAGGTCTTGTCTTTAATAAACGCTACAAGAATGTGAGACTTTTTTCTGGCTATTGATAGGACAGCTACTTTTTTAGCATTTATTTACATATGACAAACAGCACATCAGTAAGCCACTGTTTTTATTCAATATTTAATGCTACGAGTCATCATGAGAAATATTATTTGGATACAGGAGGATGTCGTTGGCAAATAGTCTGATATTTTCACTAGTATTAGATGGCAGGTCATTTATGAAAATTAATAATAATATCGGAGCCAAAACTCTTTCCTGTGCTACTCCTAACGTAAGCTGGGCTGCTCGAGAGATCTGGCTATGCACTTCAACAAACTGTGTGCAGTGAAATAGGTAGTCGTGAATTCACTAAACGATAAGGCGAGTAGCTAGTGTAATTTGGAATTTATAAATGAGTTTTGTTTTGTGAGAGACCCTATCGAAGCTTTTCCAGCAGGAGGGGGTCTGTTTGTTTCTGCTGATCGATACTAAGTGAGAGATGATGTGTTAGTTCGAGTAGTAGAGTGACAGTAGAAAGCTCTCTACAAGTGTCTTATGTTGTTAGGGGGACAATATAGGCCCACTTTCTAGAAAATTGACTGTATATTTGAGAATGATAACGATGTCATATGAAGTGCAATAAATAAGCATTTTATTATTATTAGTATTATTAATATTATTATATTATTATTATTATTGTTAATATTATTATTATTATTATTATTATTATTATTATTATTATTATTATTATTATTATTATTATTATTATTATTATTATTATTATTATTATTATTATTATTATTATTATTATTATTATTATTATTATTATTATTATTGTTGTTGTTGTTGTTGTTGTTGTTGTTGTTGTTGTTGTTGTTGTTGTTTGTGGCAGCCTAAATGATTTTGACTCATTCTTTGCGTATCTGTCTGTTCCGTGCTGGGGTCATAAACATCCTCTTTTAATTCATTCTTTGCAGCCTCCGTATGAGAGGCCTTCAGAGGTTCTCACCACTCTTTGGGGTGCTACCTGCAATCCTATGGACTGCATTCTACGCAAGGTGCCGTTCTTCGAAGTCTTTGTGGATGAGTGGCTACTAATGGACAACATGGGCGCCTACACGCTAGTACTGGCTTGTGGGTTCAACGGTTTTCCCATGCCGGAGGTGCATTACATCTGCACGGCGAAGCTCGCTCTTCAAGTTCGTCGGACCATCGATGCGATGGTGGTGCGATCGGGCTACGGCCATTTGCAACAAGCCGTGAAATGGCACCGCATGCGAAACAGTCTGTCACATAAGGCTTGACTTCTTGCCTGCCCAACTCGGTGGGAATATTTCCCAGCAGTACTGTACCTCATAGGCATGCATTTGTAACTTTACGGATATTTATACTCACTTGAGCAGAGCACTGCGGTCACACGAAATAGCAGTGACTTTTTTTATTATTCTAGCGCTAAGTTAGTGTCCTTTTCCTTCTTGTTAGTCGCCAAAAGTTAGGTACACGATGGCAATTACTTCGGATGTTATGTTCCATCAGACATGAGCAGCTGTTGCTTTTACAAGATAATGTATATTTCTCCTTACTAGGACCGATGCGGCGAAGATGTGACACATATGTCGCCCTACCGCACGGGCCGTAAAAAACTTTTTTGCGAGCTCCGCAACCGACTGAAACCTTATTTAATGGCCAAAGCAGCTAAGGCACAAATAGTTTTTGTTAGAATGCACTACATAATTTTTGTTACCTGAGCTGAAATTTTCACCCATTTCATTCAAAAATACCAAGCCCTTGTGGCTTAGGTTGTCCGATTAATTAACTCGCCGAAGACATACTACGCCTGTGCTAAAGTTTACTATTGCGTTCAGGTACCTGAAAAATTATCCCCGATCACCTTTCTCGTATGGTCGTTTTTAATTTCAACTGTCACTTGCTTGTACCTTTCAGCAATAAAACTGACTTTCTGTACCAGTTTCTCGTCTAGAATTCATTTACACTTGGCCGACCAAAGTTTTCTAAAGAAAAAAGAACGAAGGCTACAAGTTTTCGCCTAATATCTGCAGACAAACTAGTCAGTTGGTAAAACATTGTACGGGCCAGACTTCTGTCACAAAAAATTCATAGCTAAGAAACCGCCCATAGTAACTGCAATGTTCTAAAGTGCCAGTAAAATTACTCAATTTCGCTTAATAACAAACCTAGCTACAAGGCTTCCCCAACTTGGAGAAAAGAACAAGTGTGTGCAAAAACTGTTGTATAATGATGGGCGTTTATTTTTCTCTTTAGTTTTGCTGTGGTTTCGCACTACTTTTTTTAACATTGTTTCCTTAAGCCTTCACTACTCAATTCATCGGGCTGACACATACGTTTATGCAGTAAATTTATAGTTATTAAAAATAAGAAAGCGTCATGTAATATTGGTTTTTACATTTCGTATGAACCTTTCATTTAATGGCTCACGCCTTAGTTGTTGCTCTTACGGCAATTATGTGCACACTGGTAAAGGACGGAGGGTAAGGAAACTGTAACATTTATTTCTTGAAGTGATTTTCTTGCGCGGAGAAGAAAATCCGTGTATCACCAAACAAAAGAAAACAAAAATATGATACAAGAATACAAAGACGGGAACCGGAAGCACGCCAGTATACAATTAGTGCCATTTGACAACCATATGCACACAACTTGAAATGGTGATCAAGTTCTCCTATTTTCAGACACATAGATGACTTTTTTGTTCTTTTATATTGCACCAAGTACATAGCCAGAAATCGGAGACAATGATGTAATTGAGGAAGCCACCACCACATGCCACTACAAAAGCTAAAATACTGCGTGATGTGCCCACCCCAGTAGTGACGCGTCTCTTTGGGGTATTCAAGCACTGTCTTTGCCTCGCTCTACCCCAAATGTTCCCGAGAATTATACTCAAAAGATTAGGCAGCCTACCTGCTCACTCCGATACAATACAAGATCTAATGTGGATTGTTGAAACAACAATAATAACGCCAACAAAAACGACCCAGGAAATTGCTGGCATTAAACACACAATAACATATCATATCAAGTGAAAGAGCGCATTTCATCCAATCTAAAGCCCGGAGTCATTCTCAATTCGATGTTATTCTTAGCGAACTTCAGCAACATTGAGCGTATCTATTTATCTATCTATCTATCTATCTATCTATCTATTTATCTATCTATCTATCTATCTATCTATCTATCTATCTATCTATCTATCTATCTATCTATAAATCTGTCTAACTATCTAACCAATCATGTTTGGGTGCTCTCGTGGTCACCTCTTCAGCTTTGCGTGAACCAAAATTAACGTGGAAGGGTAAGTGATTTGACGAATATGATCTGCTGGTAAAGAGATGAATAATGTCACAATCCCGTCACGTACGTTGTCAAACACTTCCTTCCAGACAGTGAGACATACCCACGGGCGGGTATGAGCCGCTGGTATACGGGTATGTGCCACAGCTGATTGACACTTAGTATCTACCCAGGAACGATGAAAACGCATGGGCAATTTGAACGCGCGAGCGTTAAGAAATACTCGACATCGGTAGCGTCGATCCGACGAATTCAAAGAATAAATGTCAGGGTCCCAGCTGGAATAGAACCCATGCATTCTGCGGGGCAATGAAGCATTTTACCAGATGGCTACGCCAGGTCTCGGAACTACTTTTCAAATAGACGCTAATCTTCGTGAAATGTCGACATTGGTTGCAGTGCTGCCTACTTAATTAAATAAACATTACATTATTACTCCTTTGATACAGCCGTCACGTCGGGTAACGTCAATTGTGGTTATTGTTCATGCGCTGAAGTTTATTAAAGACGATAGTCTTTCTTGGGAACCTTCGACGCGAAAGAATTTTTGTCTGTCTGTCTGTCTGTCTGTCTGTCTGTCTGTCTGACCTTAACGATACCATAAATGGCATCAAAGTGGGCAAACGATACTCCAAATGGCTGACCCCATCCGCCCACCAATCTTGCTCAAGATTCAGTGTTCATGGTTGTGTGATTGTCAATTAAAAACCAATTTGTGCACATATATAAGGCATCAAATCAACACGTCAATATTCTGTATGTGTCTCTCTTCCTAGAAAAGGCATTCATAAGTACTTTTAAGTACCGTAGCGTTCATCACGTTGCGCTGACCATGCACAGCTGGCACGAAAAGGGAATTGTTTTCAACGCTTTGCCAAGACGACACGATGATGGCACCTACCCGTCTCCTTGCGTTCTACACCACAGAACACCTATGTAGTACCATTGAGACATGTAAAATTGTACCTTTGACAGTGCAACAAAAATAGGGGTAGTGGTGACGTTCTGAACTATCTTATCCGACCTGGAGATTGCTCTTCTAGGACTATCCTCTTCATTGCGTTGGGGCAGTAAGGCGGCTGCGTTGGCGGCCACGGCGGCTGGTGGCGGTGCGCGCCCGTAGGTTTGGGCATTTATTCGCTGCTGTTGCGCGACGGTATTCGCGCGCACGGCACCCTAACGTTACTATAAATATTTCCGCTATGCCGCCAGGTGACCGAGAAGCCTCAATTGGCAAAAAACATGCCAAGCAAGTAAGATAACATTGTTTATTGACAATCGTGAATGCAGCAGTATACATGTAAACAAAGAACACTGTCTCTCATAGAGTTCAACAATACATGCAAAAACCGTAATAGCCATCTGCTAGTAAGGGCCAATTCCTAACCTTTCAGTATTTGAACATCAGACTGAAGAGTTATGTGCACAGCTCAATCGGCTACTTCTCAGCGAAAGTACTGAAGTGATTGTTCTGGCTCAATAGCCATCTGCTTGCCGGGGAACGCAGACAACAATGTTGGAGAATATTGTTGCTCCCGTCTGTTGTGAGGTGCACAATATATTTACATTTTTGCAAGCAAAAGAATCACTAGCTTTTCCAATTTACGGTGAGTTGTGCCTAGTTCATGGATCAACTATGAGGAGTGAAACAAGTGTCAGAACATGGTGTTGAGAATTCCGAAATGGCTGAACAAATGTGTGCCACAAAGAGTGGAACACCACCCAAGCTTCCAGACAAACCGAATTGTTCAAGTGGACAGGATATTGCAATAGATTGAGGACAAACAGTTAGTCTTGCTTAAATATTCAACGTCGGGTCGTAAGATTAACCACACACAGAAAGAAACAAATATAGACACCATGGGCGCTGACTTACAAAGGTTTCATTCCTTGAGGAAACAGGCTAATATAAACCCACTCTTCGTCGACACATGGGCAATATGATCGGGCCTTCTCTTACTTCATCACGCTATTGGACGCATGCTCTCTAGATAACGTGTTTCTGACTCATACAGGTTTAGTGACGTTTCGCTAACACACTTATTACCTCGTTTATTTATGTGATATGCCTCCAAAATAGCTATGTTGGCCACACGTGGCACTGCGTCACTGATCGAGCGAGGAAACACGCTCTCATGGTATAGGATAAGAACGGTGCGCCTCTGAAAGCTCATTTTATAGCTTGTGTATCCACACCAGACTTCACGCAGATTAAGATCATTCGAAGAAGTACAAACAATTTAACACGGGAAACTTTGGAGGCATATCACATAAATAAACGGGGTAATAAGTGTTTAAGTGAAACGTTGCTAAAGCTCTCTGAGTCAGAAACACGTTATCTAGAGAGAGATCATGTGTCCGATAGCGTGATTAAGTAAGAGAAGGGCTGATCATGTTGAGCCTGGGTTGACAAAGAGTGACTTTGTGTTAGCCTCTTTCCTTAAGGAATAAACAGTTGTAAGTGAGCGCTCGTGGTGTCTATATTTGTTTCTTTCTGTGTGTGGTTGTTCTTTCGGCACGACGTTGACTATTTAATCAAGACATGCACCAACTAGCCCAACAGCGAGTTCTACTGGAATAACAGTTAGTGGTCTGTAAGTCAAAGTTCCCCTTGTTTGCCTCACTACGATTTGCACAATTGTAGCTGATATGCCCAGGTATCACAAAGCAAGTTTCTAAAAATGCTTACCGACCAACTGAAACAATAAAGGACATCCAGTGAATGTACGTTTTTGGACTGCTACTAATAAAAAGAGGACGACTTGTTTTCGCACACTGCTGCACAGGCGATGACGCTTGAAATTGTACGCGATTGCCGAACCACCACAGTGGTGCCACCACTCCTTTTCACAAACATTTCCCCCCCCCCCTTAAAAATCAACTAATTACCTTACTGCAGTCGGAAAAAGGTGGCTACCATTTTCTAAGTCAAAAAGGGCAATTTTAGTCTTTATTTCTTAAAATGCGGGTGGCACACAAAGCTGATATATACTGTGGAACACTCCACCACAGTATTAAGTACAATAAAGATTGATGATGTCACAAATTCTTATCCGGAACCGGTCTCCTACATGACAACGTGCATCCTTGCACCATAATCAGAACCAATAGGAAAATCAAATATTTTGGTAGGAAACACCAATTACTCGCCATATTGTCCTGAGCCAGCACGATGCGATTATTTCGTCTTTTTTCACATGAAACAGTGATTCGGGGTACGATTTGAAGAGAGCGAAATTCAAGACCACCGTTCACAACAGGTTCAAGTACCAGGTTATGGTGCTTTATGCAGATTGACATAGGAAACTAGTGCGACGGTACGAAAAGCGCCAGCAAGTTAGCTGTGATTCTGTATAAAATTGAAGTAGCTTTTCGCTAAGCGAAGCCCAAAAATAGAAGCTTTTGCTCGACTGATGTGTGGAGTTTAACGTCCCAGAACCACCGTGTTATTATGAAAGATGCCGTATTGGAGGGCTCCGGACATTTCGACCGCCTGGGGTTCTTTAACGTGCACCCAAATCTGAGCACACAGGTCCACAGCATTTTCGCCTCCATCGAAATTGCAGCCGCCGCAGCCGGGATTCAACCCCACAAACTGCGGGTCAGCAGCCGAGTACCTTAGCCACCAGACCACCGTGGCGGGGCTAGAAGCTTTTGCTAATGAATATTTACTTGCTTGGGCCCAAATCACCCTTAGTTTTTGAATAACCTTCAGGAAATTGATATGCTTTGGATTGACAGATGAATAAATTAGTTGTTCCTGTGCCATTGGTGAATAGTCATCAAATACGCTGCTCAAGCATTGGACAACGGCAAAATTAGAACTCACATTTCTATTCTTTCCTACTTCTTATTGTCTTTCTCACTCTCAACACAGGTGTAATACAAAAGTAGTCCTAAATCAAGGAAATGGCTGTTAGTAGACATTCGAATCATCAACATGTACAAACACTGGCGAACTCTGATTATACCTTCTGAGTGCACTAAGCCACTGCTCTCTGCTCTGTTAAAAATTGACATACCTTTAAAATTGCCTTGTCTTGTGTGAGGTGTTTTGATAGAACAAATAATATTGCATTAAAGGTCATTATTTGAACTCAGTAAAGTAAAAGTGCACAGCCTTGTGTATTTCTATACGGAGAAATCTCTCGACAATTTGAACACATTGGTATCCACAACAGCTAATTTGAACTGGAAGCCCCTTGTTTTCGTTGCTTCTCGCACAAGTCTGTTCAGAGTGACCGCAAAGTTTTGTTAAATCAAGCCAAACTGAATATACTAGAGGTGGACAACAACCATTCAGCAGCATTTCTCAGCAAATGAGATTTCAGATGCTGAACTGGAGCCCTTCGACAAGCTCCGAATGATGGTCATGGAGTTACAGCAGAAGAAATGCAAGCGAATGCAAAAATAAATTATTTCTCATTTTGATTCAGTTAACTCTGTCATGTAAACAAGCATGTTTCAAAGCACAAATATTGAAATACGTTTCAGCACTAAGGCTGACTGCTTGCGTACATAGCGATGCTTGTTTTTGGCGTACCATCAGCCTGATTACATCCCCTGCAGGGCAATGGCCTCTCCCATGATTGGCCAATCAACTTGGTCCTGTGCTTTCTGCTGCCACATTATACGTACGAACTTTTTAATTTAATCGGCCCACCTAACCTTCTGTCTTCGTGCGTTTTACTTCTCTGTGATTCTAGTCATTTACCCTTATTGACCAGTGGTTATCCTGCCTGCGTACTACGTGCCCAGGCCATGTCAAATTTCTTCTTCTTGATTTCAGCTATGATATCCTTAACGCCGATTTGGTTCCTCACCCTATTTGCTTTCTACTTTTGTCTTATGGTTACGCCAATCATTTTGCTTTCCATCGCTCGCAGAGTTGTCCTCAATTTAAGCTGAACCCTCTCTGTAAGCATCCAGGCTTCTGCTTCGTAGGCAAGTAGGGGCAAGATGCAGCTGTTATATACCTTCCTCTTGAGAGTTAGTGACAGATTATCATTCATGATTTGAGAATGATTGCCGAATGTGATCAATCCATCTTTTTTCTTCTAGTTATTTTATTCGCGTGGTTCGGCTCCAGAATTGCTACCGCTGCAAGATACGTGTCTCGCTCAATAAAGGGACGAGTTCTTGCACAGCTACTTTTTTAGAACTTTGACACTGCCCCTCCCAACATGCACGCGTTATCAGTAACTTTGTTTCAGCACTACTATAGCTGTACATACCACTGCGTTGCAACTGTCCCTACATTCACAGCAGTCTTTACACAATGAGAAAAAGAAGTGATACTAAATAAGCACTACTACAAGCCCATTTCTTACCTAGCTATATGTGATACTCTATGCAAAGCTTGACACGTATAGTGAAGTAAAGTATGTGCACCCCATCACATCCACAATCCAAGATATTTAAATCCTGCACATTTCCTGTAAACGGAGTATTCTATAAAGCAAGAAAGAACAATCTGTGCACCCATTTTCGAACAGCTTGAACATACCACACACTATTACAGTTTTTCAGTATAAGGCTTCCATTTGTCCATCAGCTTCATTGGTGGCGCATAGGGTTGTCACTACAGCAACTGCTGAGCTTGTTACGGCTCAATGTGGGTAGCTTGGAAATCAATGGTCTCTCTCTACTCCAGTTTTCTGAGAAGAAAAAATAACCGAGTCATAAGCAGAGTAAGACAGATATGGTTGAACAAAATATGTTCAAATAAATAGAGTCTCTTGAACCATACCTTGCGAGGATTTTGGCCCATGAGCTTGCTTTCAGTGATGACACATTCTCCGCTGATTTGAGGTAGGTTCAGAGCGATGAGGCAACCAAGCGTACATTGATATGAGCAGTTCCTTGGAGGCTGTGGTTGGGTTGTAAGGAAAAAAAACAGTCCTGTTTACTCTGGTAGAAGTGCCAATGAATTTGTGGTGAATGACTAAGAAGAATATGCATGGGAACACTGCATATAAGAAAGGTAGTGGGGACATAACATTGCTATTTTTGTGAATTTGTCTAGTGAATGGCATTATAATGAATTTGTTTTAGTGACGTTCTTCAGAGGACAAAGCTAGCTAATTCCTTATCTGGATACACTATACAATTCATGCAATTGTAATATGCTTCATCGTAAACTTACAAAAAATTTACAAACGCGTACTTGTACTGAAAGTTCACTTGGCTCTACTATGCAATGAATTCGCCCCGCCGTGGTGATCTAGTGGCTAAGGTACTCGGCTGCTGACCCACATGTCACAGGATCGAATCTAAGCTGCAGCGGCTGCATTGCCGATGGAAACGGAAATCTTGTAGGCCCGTGTGCTCAGATTTGAGCGCACGGGCCTACAAGAGAACCCCAGGTGGTCAAAATTTCTGGTGCCCTCCACTACGTTGTCTCTCATAATCATATGTGGTTTTGCGACGTTAAACCCCACATATTATCATCATTATGCATTGAATTTATGAGCATATATTGCAGCAGACTCATTTTAAGCAGAAACAGGTAGAACTTATGCTGTGATCTGTGTTACAAATTTTAGCAGTAAAGATATTTTTAGCGAATGTGACAACAAAGTAAACAACCTCAAACATTCACTAGGTGTGCATCTCGATAGCTGTACAATTTGAAAAGTCTTATGAAATGACAAAACCTGTAACGCGGGCAAAGAAAAGGGCCATATTTAGATTTAAAGCAGCGCATTTTCACTCACCGGCGAACATGCCCACAATGTGCATGATTTTTTCGTTTTCGTAGGCAGTCTCCAAGCAATTTGCTGGCGTTGAAATTTCACGCTGGAGGCTGCGCAGCCGGACGTCGGTGAAGCGCAGCAGCTGACATGGTTTACCGCCTTTAGACCCGTTCGCTTACATACATTAACTCAGTAACCGCTCTTGTAATAATAGTAAAAGCAATACAAAAAAAATTTTATAAATTTTTTTATAAACAACGACGTGGTAACTATAATTAACAGTCTTTAGATACATCTTGAAATAAAAACTTTAGCCGCGTTGAGCGCCCCTAACAGGGGAAATGCACACTAACTTACCCGAAGGCTAAAATTGGAGTTAGTAGTTCCACTACGCACCCACATGACTAAACTCACCGCGGTTGGTTTTTTCACCCTATACGGCCATTGTGGGAACTTGGGGTTTCCGGGACCTGTCTACACCTACTCACCTCCGAGACGGGCGCGCAGGGCACGATCGCTTTCTTTTTCAAGGTAAGTGCCAGATAGCCCTCATGTCTCACGAGTGACGTGTCTTGCGCTCGCTGACCTCCGCTGCACGCTCGAGGCACTCTAAGGCAGCGCCTCCAGAATACCATTCACCAATTTTCTTGCGCTGAACATCACATAAACGTTTTGTCCACTCTCTCCAGACGAGAGACTATCCTCTTTTGACGACGTTTGCAGTGTAACATGCAGATACGGGGCCAATTTTTTTATGCAGCAGTGTCCAGGGTCCGCATCCTCGCGAGCATCAGCCCTTCATATAAGCTTTTGGTGTTGCTAATACCCATGTTCCTGTTGGCATCGAAGTGTTAGTGAAAACAACTGGTTATATGAACATCTGCAACTCTTAAACATACTTCTCTGTGTGCAACATTTGTAAATATATGTAGCGTCCTTACATGACGCGTCGCTCAATAAAAAAATGCAACACGGTCACCTTCCCTCCACTGCTTCTCAAAACGTCGCTTTCCAGGTACGTGGGATCTCCCGAATTTTAGCGTGGTAGCGTTAAAGAGCTCGTGGCGCAGAAAACCCGCTGCTGGCGTCAGCCTCGTTGGGTGTGACCGAAAATTCAAGTTACCGAGATAGCCGCGGGAGGCCGCTACTTGTTCACGCGTGTGCGTGTGATCGCACTCCACCGGTCGCGTCGCCTAGTTTCCCGGCGCCGGTGATGTGGCACGTCGTCGAGAAGATGGGGATCTTCGGTAGCGTGAAGGTCGTATATACCAAAATTTAGTATTGTGAGACATCACTGAATGACGAAAGTATATGACTGATCGAAACATGATAATCATGAGATGCGTGGCATGTAAGAATATGACTACATGCCACGGTTATGATGCGCTCGCGGCTGTTTCGCCTTCTTAATATATACTAAATTCAGTATCACCTGACGCGATCAGACGGTGAAGGTGAACGACACGTCTGAACATGATAATCATGACATTCGTGTCATTTCGAACACGACTATATGCTACGCTTATATCGCGCTCGTGGCCATTTCACTCGCTCCACATGTGCCAAAGTTCGTATTACGCGATAGCGTTAAACAGCTCGTGTCGCAGAAAACCCACCGCCGGCATCAGCTCCGTTGCTGGTGAGCGAAAAATCGTCTGTGCGTCTGTGACCTAAAAATCAAGTTACCGAGATGGCCGCGGTAGGCCGCTACTTGTACATGCGTGCGCGCGCGATCGCACTGGAAAAGCCCCGCATTTGAAAAAAAAAAAGTGCTCAAGGTCACGAGGCGCAGTATTTTCTTTGCCCTGCCACCCCTCCCTGCTTAGCTTCCAGCGCTTTCGAAGGGACGAGAGAAGAGATAATGCACTTGCAGCATGCGACAAATCTTTGTAACTCCACACGAACTGGACGGATTCTTAAAATGTTTGTGGCGTTGAATTCGTGAGGCTATAAGCTCTTCTAGTGAATTAATTCCATGGTTACTTGAAACATTGTTTTGGGGCCCCTTTAACGTATTTCGTTCGACAGGTGTCACGGCGTAAACGAGCCTGTTCGGCGATAATAGCGCGCGCTGGTCCAATATACTGTGTGCGTGTATGTAACAAAACATATGAATAAGTATGCGCTTAGCGGTCGAAGAGTGCACTAGGGGCCGGATTTCAATGTCGCGTTTAATTCTTAAAGGCAAAGCTTAAGAGTCCCCCAACTTATTTCAAACCTTTTCTCTGACACCTCTAATACAAGTTGAAACAAGCAAAAGCGGGTTTAAATAGAGGCAGCTATCGTAGGCTGTGGGGCGAAATCAAAAACTTGGAGAACGTAGGCGTTTCATGGCACGTTATTAGAATAATGCCAAACCACCGAATTCAGAAATGCTACACTCTAAGGCAAAAGGCTGTTAAAAGGGTGTGCGGTTCGTTCTTTTGGGCACTAATGGGGCTGCCACAACCATCAATCCCTTTAAGGACTTCCGGCACCGGGCCTAACAGCTGGTCCCCACAGACGAGCTCGAGGGACTAACATTTAGTCCTCACATTTACACCTCGATAAGTAACCGTTAGTCGCACAATTCACCTTAAACAACTAACATTTAGTCCTCACATTTGCACCTTATAGGGCAACTGTTATTACCCACATTTACACCTTACTGGGCAATCGTTAGTCCTCACAGTTGCACCTTGCCGGACAAATGGTTGATCCACTGTAATACTCCAAGCGGATGAACTTTTTGTCCCTAGTTCAAACATTGTTTTTTGTTTATTTTCCGCCAGGCCTAATACTTTTTTCGCCTATTTTTCTGTGCAGTGAGCAACGAATTACCCATAAAAGAACACGCGAAAAAGTAGTTAGCCACCTATGTGTAACTGCTTTCGCAGTCACGGCAACAACGAAAGACAAAAGTTAGACCTCGAAATCTTTTACTTTTCTACATACACATAGATTTTCTCCATTTTTTTAAGTGCATTCATGGTGAAGTGTACAAGTCCAGTCTCGTTGTCTAATCTTGTTCACTCCTTGTGGAGCTCCTCCGACGGAAGCGATAGATGACAGGCATAGCAGACGCCAGCGCACGCAGCCTTCTGCATGTTGTGTTTCCACGGCTGCACGTACAATAATGAAGTAAAAATAGTTAGACGCGTGACAGAAGATGAAGATGCACGCATATAACAAGTACGTGCACGTTATTATAAAAAGAAGCGTTAAAATATCACACACAAATAACTTTACCTTCACATCTCGCACAGTCCTTCTGAAGCTGCTCTGAAGAACGAGATGGATGACGGGCATCGCAGACGCTAGCGCACAGTCTTCAGCACAATGTGTGCCCACGGCTGCACAATAAGTATGTAAAATAGTGAGTCACACTTGACAGAGGATGAATACAAATGCATATGAGAAGATGTGACATGCTAATAATTTCACCGTGATGTCACATATCGTCAAAGACTCATTTCGATCCCCGTAGCGCAACAGCTTAGGAGCGGCGGCCACAGTCACAACTCTGCGAACCACTGTGTCGCTAACAAGTCGGCGAGTCCTAAGCGAGTGACGTCGTTCAGCTCGAGCAAGCGAACGCGAGACCAAACACGGCGCTGCACGCGGAGTGTCTGTCGCCAGCGAACTTCGAACAGAAGAGCGAGCATACGCTTGACCACCCCACGAACAGCGCCGAGTTGGTTTGGAGCTAGCGTTGGAGAAATCGACGGTAATGCAGCCCTTTTCCACAAACTTGAGCGAGTGGAGCGCGCACACGCGACTCCGCCGCCGCAGCGAACGGACGGCGCCGAGCTGATTGCGACCGACTGACGGGAAGACGAACTATAATGGCGACCAATTTTCAGTGAGTTCTGATGCTAACGAGAGCCCCGCCAGCCCGTGCTGGTGCACTTACAGCGTGTGACATACTACAACCAAGCTGTTTACGAGAACCCGCAAGGTGTTTTCAACGACTCCCAACACAGTGACGAGGTCTCAGCCCAATAGCGTCAGCCCGGAGCTCATGCGGCGGCGAAGACAAGCGAGCACTCGATGAGCGAGCGTACGGAAGACCGACGGCAATGGCGGCCAATTTCCAGGCGGTCGCAAAGCACAGGCGAACTGCGGACGCCGAAGCTGACCCTCGCGATTCATTTCGTGCGTGTGATATACACCAACGACCTAGCCCGTTGCCGGAAAGCGCGATCCGTATCACACACGCGACAAGTGGAGTAGAATGAAGAACGATAACCCACTTGCTTAAGAATCCAGTGCTGCTTTCTGCCCTGAGTCGGACTGAAGTATATATTCGATAGGCCTGATGTCTTCTCGGCCGCCATATTGGCCTTCCCAACTGTTGCTGTCGTGTGTTGGTCGTGAATAACTTGAAGCCAGAGATATACAGGGTGGCGTGGTGACGTGTCGAGACTTGCTCCAGACTTCATGGGTGCAGCGAAACGCAAAAGAAGCAGCCCACGCTCATCCAAGCGTAAACACAAGCACCACGTCGTAATTCCGAGATTGTCTAAGCCAGGTGGCTGGGGTCGAGCACTCTAAGCGCGACGCAACGCGAACCGTCGCCAGTAAAATACGAGGAAAGACTGAGCCAGCAGTGGAAGAGAAGGATGATTAGTCACCTTGGCAACGCTTTTCGCGCTGCCTGCAATCCCAGGGCGGTTCATCCCTTTGGATTGTGCTTGGAGACTAAGTTGTTTCGCGCGGCGCGCTTCTCTCTGTGGTTGCTCCTCAACGGTCTATTCGTTCAACGCGCGCGCCCATTGGGCTCCGTTACTCTTTTTTCGGGTAATTTTGCCTTAGAGTGTATTTGAACTTGACTTGGCTGCCTTCAATGTAGGGTGTAGGAAACACGTTTGTGCGTTTGTGCTTTTTGGCGCCGCATAAAGCAGCGTGTTCTAAACACATTTGTGCTGCATTGAAGGTGGTAGCAAGTCATGTTTAAGTCAAGAAGCGTTTCTAAATACGGGGGAAAATGCACTAATGGTTTCCTAGTATCTGAAAACGATATGATATTTCGTGTTTAACGTACCGAAATCACCATATGATTACGAGTCATGCTGTAGAGGAGGGCTCCAGGAATTTCGACCACCTGGGGTTCTTTAACATACACCCAAACCTGACCACAATGGCCTGCAGCGTTTTCTCCTCCATTGAAAACGTAGCCGTCACCACCGTGATTCGATCCCGCGACCAGTGGGTCGGCAGCCGATATCCGAAAGCGAGAGCTGTTATGAATGCGATATCTCAATTGTGAGATATGGTGTTTTTATGTTGTATGTGTGTATGTGTGCGTGTGTGCGTGTGCGCGCTTGCCTCCGTGCGTGCATGCGCGCACGGATTTTGTTATGATGGGGCGCGTTGCCTTAGCGGAGAGATGGCGTGATGCGTACATGTCTAAAAATTTTGGCGACGAAGGTCTCACTGGCACCATTTGTATCATGAAGCAGCTGTTTCTTCACTGTTTCCCTAGTGTGTTTCAACCTTGAAGGTCTGTTTGGTAATTGCATTAGATTTTTATATTTGGGTTACTTCTTTTGTCTCATAGTTATATCTGCTAGGTGTAGAGCCCTAGGGTGAAAAAACATGATTATTTCCTCAGTTATAGGAATAGGTAAAACACGAAAGTGAAATGTGTTTTTACAGAAGTAGTTTATGGTTTACTGTACATTATTGTAAGAGAGCTTGTTCAATGTGATTTGGTGTTTGACAGTTATATAATGAATTAACGTGGATGGATACGCAATGACTCTAGTCATACATCTCTATCACGATGACAAACGTCTATCATTGGTGATTAAAGAAACTGTTGTGGTCATAGATGCTTGTGGTAGCTTTAGTGGTTAAAAGTGAGAATAGAACCAGAGAAATTGAAGTGACAGCCAGAAGAGCATGAATGATCGGACGCCGAACTTGGGAGGTAGCCTACTAGTGGCATGTTGGAGTTATTGACCAACGCTGCCTTAGCAGTGGGAAACGCAATGCTCGTCGCGTTGTCCCTTTTGTTGGCCGCAATTATTCGCTGGGTGAACGTAAGTGGGAAATGCGACGTTAAAGCTACCCTTACAAATATCGGTTTGACCATCCTTTCATCTACGAGCCACCCATCATTCACCCCAATCACCTTTCTGTAGACTCGACCTTTCTGTAGTCTCGGTCTTATGCAGACGCCGAGCAGATGGCTAGCATAATTTTCTGATAATGTGCTTCCAGAGTGCGTGCGCGTACACGTATGTAACCTATATGTAAGTATCTACACATTTTAGAAGATGGCATATTCGATTATAATGATTGAATGGGTTTAACCTTTCAGTCACCTATCAGCTACCCACCAGTCACCCCCGTGCAGACCACGTCTGCAGATTTTCTGCAGATGCCAAGCAGAGGGCAAGCAGACTTGTCTGTTAGTCTGGGACCTTTGAGCGCGTGCGTGGATGCATATAGTGTATATAGTGTATATAGTGCATATAGTGTATATACACCATGTGCCACTAACATTTCCAGTACCATAATCAACCAAAATGATGGATGGTGGAATTCACCATTCTAATTGTGGAGGTTTTTTCAATAGGGCTGTATGAATCCTCAGTTGCTTGCGAGCGCTCTTGTATCTTCGCCTCAAGAGCGACAGCTAAAGCTTTACCGTACGTCAGTTAGACGAGCGAGGCGGACGAAGTGCTGGACGCTTCTGATATTGATGGCATCAACAAAGGCATTAGCCGCAATAAGGTCTATGGTTACGGTAGAGCAACCCGACAAGGCCTTTCGGGACAAGCTGTCGACGTGAGCAGCGAGCTCTTGAAAGTCGCGGCGACATTGCCGGACGTGTTTCAGTTGTGTGAGGTAGAGCTTAAGAAGGTGACTGTTGCCAAATCTGGTTTCCAGCGCCACGACTACAGCTCCATTGTTCGAGCGAACGACTTGTGGGATGTACTCGACGTATTCAACCGCGGCGCCACGGAGCTGTACAACGAGCGCCTGAGCTTTATTTTGAACTGTCCAGCCGTTTGGGGCAGCAACGGTTTTCAACTGCGCCAAAAATGCTGTCCACGGCGTGGTGCCATCGAAAGTAGGTGGTGGAAGTTATGCTCTGAAAAACCGAGGCTGAGCTGACACAGGAACATTTCGTTCGACCGTGGTAGACACACGTTGCTGAAGGCCAGACTACTCCTCAGTGACGGAGAGCCGCGCAGCTAGGTCGGCGACGACATCCGCCGTCGGGGCACGTTGGGCGAGAGTGGCATCAAGAGAGAGCAACCGGGTAGCGAAGCAGGTTTCGATATTTTGCATAGGGGCTTGTCTGTCGGCTTCACCTTATAAAACAAGGACTTGCGAGCAGTCAGGTGTAGGTAGACTGGCACCAGCGCTTGACTGTTGAGGGTGATTTGACGTATCCTCGACATAAAACTTCGACAAGAGAGGCTGATGGGGCGCTGGTGGCGGTATGTGTGAGGAGACAGGGGTTCCCACGGCCTGTTCCAAGCTTTCCTGCGTAGTCAGAACAGGAGGTTCCAGGGCAGTGGACGACGTGTCTTTCGTAAGGTGCATCTGTGAAGGGCCGACTGTTGCTGTCATCACGGCAGCCTTACTCCTTGTAAACGTGGGTTCACGTTGTCACCACTGCCACCAAATGTAACCTAGAAAAACCACTCACTCGAACACAATCCAACACATCACTCTTTGTCGTTCTCCCTCCCCGGTCTACTCCTCACGCACCGGTCACCCCGTTGCTATGATCCGCTACAATATGAGTAATAATGCATTTTAGAACAGCAAAAGAACAACCAGGCATCGAACAATGCAAATAGCGTATTGAGTGGGTCGTCCAATGCTCCAACCTATTACGAAAGCTTGTTTTTGTCCAGCTGATAAATGTAGCAACATACCATTTGAGGCATAATTCTTCATCATCGTCAGCCACTGCACGAACAATTGGCACAAAATTTTTCGCAATATTTAAGCAGATAACACGCTTCCCAGAATATTGACAAAAAATAGCACAGCGGATGCCGTTCTACTACGCAGAGATTATTATTAATGATGCCGCAGTGGGTACTCAGCAAGTGTGCTTGCAGCAGTTATTCAATAGGTGTTTAGAAAAGGCTCTGGAAGGCTGCTCTTCTAGCTTTCGTTGTGACGGTGCTGTGCCTTTCATGCAGGCCTGGCGTTTTTTGATGCAATGAAAAATTCTGCAGGTTGGTACGCTTAGATTTTAGTGCATGGTAAAGAACACCAAGTGGTCGACATTTTGGGAGGCCCCCACCATGGCGTCTAATATAATCATATGGTGGTCTTGGCACGTTAAACCCTGCATATTGATCAGCAATCAAACACTACAGAGCCATATATCATAATGCTTATTCTGTGCCTGGATTTTTTTAAAAATTAACAATTTCGTTCAAACTGTGACACGCGTGTCCACTCACCACATCTGAAGTTTTCTGTTGCATGCTTCAAAAGCAAGTGAAGTCGGCCCGCAACAATATAAACAACTTGAATTGGCTAGTGGGATCTACAAACAGAGTTGTAAATGAGAAGCATTTTAGACGCTCTGCTTTTCGACCACCCACAAATACCATTTTAGATCATGCTCAAAAGCAAATAGTCAATAGAGCCTAACACGAGGTGACCGATTCTTAAAACTAGGCTGAAACAGGCGAGCAAGGCTTAGGATAACATAATTAAAAACATTCAAGAGGTTCTCACTTTAATGAACCTAAAATTGCTAGAACATTTCGAAGAGAAGCGGGGAACCCTTAAGCTTCGCCTTTAAGAGTTGAACGTGATAGCGAAATCCGGGCCCTAGTGCACACTTCAACCGCTAAGTGCATACTTATTATTATGGTTTGTTACATACACACGCACGCACAAAAACACGCACACTGTAGATTGGACCAGCGCGCTCTATTATCGCTGAATAGGTTCGTTTTTGTCGTGACACCTGTCGAACAAAATGCGTTAAAGGGGTCCTGAAACAGCTTTTTAAGTAACTATGGAACGAATTCACTAAAAGAGCTTATTGCCTGGCGAAGTCAAGGCCGCAAAAATTTTAAGAATCCGTCCAGTGCGAGTGAAGTTACAAAGGTTTGACACATGCTGCAATTGCATTATCTGTTCTTTCATCCCGACGAAAGCGCTGGAATCTAAGCAGGGATGGGTGGCAGGGCAAATAAACTACCACGCCTCATGACCTTGAGCACTTCTTTCTTTGAACGCGCGGCTTTTTAGTGTGATCTCGCGCGCACGTATGGACAAGTAGCGTCCTCCCGCGGCTATCTCGGAACACTTGATTTTTCGCTCACATGCGCACAGACGATTTTTCGCTCACAACCAACGGGGCCGACGCCGGTGGCGGGTTTTCTGTGACACGTGCTCTCCAACGCTATCGTGGTAAAACATGTGGCAGACACCTGCGCCTTTCAAGAAGGACACCACTGTCTCGCCAAGCACAGACTGCTACACCCACCAGCGCTTTCCGTCTCCTTAAATGCTACATCTGAAGAGGAAGGCAACAATTGTCATAACAATCACCAAGTCGATAAAGCACAGAAAAAAGTAGCGCACATGTGGCACACCGAGTTGGCGAATATCTCGAACGAAATGCTACTAGTGCCAGGAAAACCTTATATGCTTACCTCAAACATTTACGTCATCGACAGTTCGGTAAACGCAGGGCAAAACTGCTAATGGGAATCACTGAGTGACCGTGCTATGCACTTCCTCAGGTTTCACAGTAGTGGAACTGCACTTAGTGCTGGATTGAGAACTACTTATGAACAGTGGCATACAGCTCAATTACGCAACGATGGTCCTCTCGCTCTATCGTCGGTACCTGCAACAAGTTACGCGTGTGTCAAGTGCCTGTTTCTCGCATTCTTTCTTCGTGACATTTAGGGCCTTCAAATACTTTGCAAGATGGCATAGCTGTTTAAGAGCGAAGCTGCATAAGCTTACTCCAGTGCCAAGAAAGGCCAGCAATAACAATCAAATTGCTCATGAATACGTTTGCTATCTTCTTTTTCTTCTCCTCTTCTTATGGCCCTTACCCAATGCAGGAGATTGACCGAGTGTAAGGTGACTTTTTGTTTGTGTTTCTTCGCATTACTTCCGTATAAACTAGGGATAGGTAATACAGCTTTAATTACTGAATATAATACTGAATTGTGTAAAACAATGAAGAATTTAGCTCATTATTCCTTTAGTTTGAATGAAAAATTCCTACATGGCGTAGTAAACACCCCTTGACTGTACACTCAAAGTCAGGTGCCGTATAATGAACGGTACATAGGCGGCGCGCTCCAGCGTACTGACTAAAATTCTGTCTATAGAAAGTCCAGCAATAAAAAATACCCATGACATCCGCGTGGCACAGAAGTCACGCATACAGCTGGTAAGAGCCCGTGTAAAAAGGGAAAAAAAGAAAAAAAGGGGAGAGACACCATCTCTGTCGCGCCAGCCTGTCGCCAGGAGCCGGCATCAACTTACGCAGAACCGTTCAGCCACAAGCATGAGCACGCAAAAAAAACAAAAAAAAACGCCGTCCCGCCTTCTTCCCCCCCCCCCTGCCGTCGCCACGCCAGCTGGGCGCCCGCCATCGCCTACATGCCGTGGCATTTGTGCATCGCCGTTTTGTCCCGCTGTCTTGTGATGGTCGTTTTCTACAAGATGGTCTGAGACGGAAACATTTTCTAGTGCTATATGGCACACTTTCTTCAAGATATCATACATCTCTCTGCATTTAGGAGAACACTGGAATGTGCAGTCCCATTGTTACTCTTTTCACTTCAATAAAAGAGTACAAACAACTTTCCGTTCATCAGTTATGGAGGTATGACACTGTGTCATGCACTAAATAAAAGAGTACTAGTGCATGCGTGACAGCTTTCTGAAACACTGGCCTAGGTATCTTGATGCTCATGTTCTACCAAACAAATTGAACTGATGATTTTAGGAAAGCATGGCAAAAAAAACAAACCGAAGGCCGCGATACAGAAAAAGATCAAAATTGAAAATCTATTGGTTTATTTTTGATTAGTGGTTGCGTAATTTGATGATGAACTTCAAGTACAGAAGTCAGAAGTCAAGTGCAGAAGTCAGCAGGAGAGCCCCGACGCAGTGGTCTAGTGGCTAAGCTACTTGGCAGCTGACCCGCAGGTCGTGGGTTTGAATCCCAGCTGCTGCGGCTGCATTTCCGATGAAAGCGGAAATGATGTAGGCCCGTGTGCTCAGGTGTGAGTGCACGTTGAAAAACACCAGGTGGTCGAAATTTCCGAAGCCTTTCACTACAGCGTCTCTAATAATCATATGGTGGATTTTGCAAGTTGAACCCCACACATAAATCAATCAATCGAAGTCAGCCGGAGAGCGTATGTCCCCGACATTTGCTCACTTTTTTTAATATTAAGTACAGTTATCATATTGCAGCACGAATTTGTATCAGTGAACCACGACCAAAACAACCAGTGTACTGCTGTGGACATAATGTACCGGCTATAAAATCCCCATTTTCTGAAGAGCAACTGCTAGCAGCAAGAATAAATATTTTGAGGTTTGTCCTGCACCATTTCTTGACCCCAACTGCACGCCGTCATTCGCAAAAGAGATGTGCAGTGGCAATATTTACTTCGAGCGAGACCGGCCTGTCCGTCGCTAGTATGTGTACGTCATACTTGACCTTGGCGCGTGTTTCGGCATTAACTTGAACAGCGATGTGATGGTAAATAAAGGTAAGAGTAGCCACTCCCCATAAATAAGATCTCTTAAAGACTGAAAATGAGTAAAAAGCACTTTACATAGCAAAATAATGCGCAAAAATTCTAATTGCAGAATTACGTAATCATTGAAATGCTAAAAAGGTGCTGCTGCCCCAGCGTGCAGCTCGCGGCAGTTCACGCGTACGAAATGCAAATGTTAGAGTAGGCACGCTAAAATACCCATGCAATGTTTACGTGCGAAAGCGCATTGTCTTCAAACAGCTGAGAATAGGCTGCTGTCACTGACACGCTTGTACCTCCGGACACAAATCAGTCAAATTTCTCACTGCACACGCACGTGCGAGAAACATACGCAGGTTTCGACAGCCAAACACAGCCTCGTCCGCGGATTTCGGTGGGCGAAACACCCGCAGTTTACGGGTAAGCACTAAAACGACACACAAACATACGTTAATTGTTCTTGCGGAACGACACACCATGAACCGAAGTCAGAGCCGAAAGCGCTCACCATCGTTGTCTCGAATTTATGAAGTCCTACAAACTATTCGGTGACCAAATGCATGCACTTGGCACAAAAACAATTCAAGGTTCCGAAGACGGTTTGAAAAAACCAGTTTGGTAGATATATACTCCGCAAAAAGACTTGCCGTCATGTGCTGGCACTGTGGTGCAATAGGTAAGACATATTCTTCACGTGCATGCGGCCCGGAGTTCGATTCCAAGGCTGTTCTTTGCGTGTTAGTCTCGCAAATTTAAGTCATTGTGATTCTAATGGTTGTCTAATTACCTTAAGTCATAATATCAGCCGCATTTTTGAAAAGAAACCTCCCTGAAAAGCGTAACGTATTGCTTTTTTCCGCCACCACATCAATGCTGGGCCAGCCGCCTACGGAAAGTAACGCCTAACCACAGGCCGTATCCTGCGAGGAAAATTTTGACCTAAAATCCAGGCTAAACTTTGTGCCGGCTATTCTGAAGGCCACTTCAAATCGGGCCAGTTTCTCTGCAACACGGCTACGGAGCCAGCTAGAAGAGGCGAGGTGTAGTTTAGCCAGTATTTGACTTAGAGTGTAGCCCAGAGTAGAGGCGCCAAATAACAGAACAACAGATTCAGATATTTCCAGACCAAAGTTTCGAAAAAGTGGGGCTATGAATGTTCTTCTCGGTGATGTGTACAAGCGTCAGAATAAAAAATAATGACTTATTGTTTCCTCCTCCTTAGAGAAGAGTCTCAGAGGAGACAGCTCTTGACTTGCTCTATGCAGGTAAATGTTGAGGGAAGTAACCCGGCAGCGGAGTTTGGTTATCGCCACTTTCATTTTTCTCGACCGCGATAACTCAATGTTCAAGAGAAATAATAGGTGCCTATAATCTGAAGAAGCTGTCAAGACAGGGTCTGATAAGCAGCTCTGAAATTTAGGGTGTGGAATCATGAAATTGTAAGGTAGTTTGTCATTGGTAAAACCAGAATGATTGGAACCAAAAGTGCCACCTTTGCTAAATAATTAGCACTTTCATTTTAAAACAAACCCTTGTGTCCTGGTACTCAAATTGTGTGGATACATTGTAGATGCGCGAGAGAAAGTAGTATTCTGAAAAGCTTCAGAAGAGGTGTTTCACCAGATGCAGAGAGCGAAGAACACACAGATAATGAGTCAGTGATGAGTGGTTTCATCCTCTTCAAACTGTGCTTCACTTCTTTATAACGCACCGTCAATGTCTCTGGCTCTAATTTATTTATTTATTTATTTATTCACTTACTTTTTATGTATTGAACTCCACGCGGTGGCCTAGTGCCTAAGGCACTCGGCTGCTGATCCGCAGGTTGTGGGATCGAATCCCGGTTGTGGTTGTCACATTTTAAATGCGAATCATTTCTTAGCGAACTTCGGCGATTTTGGGCTTGCCTTTCTGTCAATCTAACTATCTGTCTATCTAGTCGCCTTCAATTTTGAGATCCCCTGCTCATTTCAATAACGGTATGGATACCGAAAATGATATGGAATAATATTTCTACGATGAAGCCTGTTTATTCAAGAACGAATGGTGAAGGGTAGCCGCGCTGACATCGAGCTACTCCAAATGCACCACTTCATTGTCCTCTTCCTTTTTTTACACGTTGCTGCTTCAGCGTAACACTCCCCCTTTCTCGAGACGAAGCCCCCAAGGCGAGAGTCATTTATGAGTATGAAAGAGCTTTAGGCGGGCGACGTGAATAAGCTGCATCTGCCTAGAACGGTAGCCGCTAGGCACGAAATGAGCGATTGAATATGTCACATCAATTAGGCTGTCGACGATGACGAAAAGACCGGTGTAACGAGACAGGAACTACTGGTACTGGCCAAGCTTGCGAAAGGGTGTCCGGAGCCATACTTTTTCTCCTTTTTTATACGACACGTTCTTGTTGTGTGAATCATAGGTGAACTTGGAGCGGTCTTGGGATGCCAAAGTATGAAGCTGAGCTAGGCGACGTGCTTCCTCTGTGCGGCAGAGTCTGGGCAATGGAAGAGTTCTCATGCGCATGAAAAGACTGAATGGTGTCAAGAAAATGGAGGGGTGGTCCGAGATGAAAAAGATAGAATGGACTGTACCTAGAGGTTTCATGCTTTGCCGTGTTATAGGCGTAAGTGATAAATGGCAAGATGTCATCCCAGTTTTCGTGCCAGGAGTCAACGTACATCACAAGCATGTTGGTAAATGTTCTGTTGGTGCGCTCGACGAGACCATTTGTCTGCGGGTGAAATGGGGTCGTGTGGCAAAACTGGCGAGCACACAGACGAAAGAGTTCTTCTACAACATCGGCTACGAACTGTCGACCATGATCACTCAGAATAATCTGAGGTGGTTCATGGCGCCGCATCACAGAAGAGAGGAGGAACCTCATTACGGCTGTTGGTAGCACTTTGGTTTCTTTATAACGTGTCATGTGGTCGACGCAGACTATATTCCAATGGTTGTTGTTGAATGAGCGCAGAAATAGAGTAAGAATATCCACTCCAACTATTTCGAAAGGAGGTGAGGGTGACGTCAAGAGGCGGAGGAGACCAAGCGGGGTATTACTTGGTCGCTTGGATTGCTGGCATTTATCACAACTGGCCATATACTTTTCTGTACTGCGTTGCATGGTAGCCCGGTAGAATCGAGCCAGCAGGCGGTGGTACGTTTTGGCAATTCCGAGGTGCCCCGCTGATGTGTCGTCGTGCATAGCATTGAACACGTGGGTTCTACAATTCATGGGGACCACTAAAAGAAGGAGGGCATCATCAGCCACGTAATTTTTTTGTAAAGGAAGCCATTTCGGACGATGAAGCCATGGCTACCTATCGGCTGAGCGGCTGAGTCAGAGAGGTCATCCAAGCTACGGTCGTTCCGCTGTTCTTCCCGGAAGGTGGTGTGTTCAGAAAAAAGCACTACCGTTGATGGCAGCTAGAAAGACGTCAAAATTGTCGCCGTCACATAGCGTAGTTGGTAGGAGAAGCCTCGAGAGACAGTCAGCGCCTGCATGATGGTGGCCGCTCTTGTAGCCTTTTGTAAAGTTCCATTCCTGCAAACGTAGCACCCATCGCGTGAGGTGACCAGAAGTGTTACAGAGGCCAACCAACCAACATAGTGAATGGTGTCAGTCATGATCGTGAAGTGCCGCCTGTAGACATATGGACGCAACTTTTGCACAGCGAAAACCACAGCAAAGCACTCTTGTTCAGTAACGGGGTAATTCTTCTCTGTCTTGCTCAACGAACGACTGGTGTAGGCGATGACATGCTCGGCGCCAACGAAGCGCTGGATGAGCACGGCGCCGAGCCCAATGCGACTCGCGTTGGTGTGCACTTCTATCGTGGCAGATGGGTCGAAATGGCGCACTATGGGTCCAGATGTGAAGAGTGATTCAGGGTTCACAAAACAAGGCATTACACTCCGCTGTCTAGATGAAATCTTTATCTTTGCAAAGCAGTGAAGTCATTGGGTAGGCAGAATCAGCAAACTTGGGCACGAATCGGCAGAAATATGAGCAGAGACCCAGAAAACTCTTTAGTTCGCGTTATGACCGTGGTTATTTTAAACAGCTGGGTGCAGCAACCTTCTGAGAGTCTGGGCACACACCTTGTTTGTCTGCAAGATGACAAAGTACAAGTGTTTCTCGCTGACCGAAGTGACATTTCTTGGAGCTCAGGGTAAGGACAGCTTGTTCAAGGCATGTTAAAACAGCGTCAAGTCGGTGGATGTGCTCAGCAAAAGTGAGTCCAAAAAGAACTATGTCTTCAAGGTAACACGAACAAATCACTCATTTGAGAGCACGCAGTACCATGTCCATACTCATTATACTCATTATCATCATCATCATTATCATCATCATCATCATCATCATCATCAGCCTGACTACGTCCACTGCAGGACAAAGGCCTCTCCCATGTTCCGCCAGTTAACCCGGTCCTGTGCTTGCTGCTGCCAATTTATACCCGCAAACTTCTTAATCTCATCTGCCCACCTAACCTTCTGTCTCCCCCTAACCCGCTTCCCTTCTCTGGGAATCCAGTCAGTTACCCTTAATGACCAGCGGTTATCCTGTCTACGCGCTACATGCCCTGCCCATGTCCATTTCTTCTTCTTGATTTCAGCTATGATATCCTTAACCCCCGTTTGTTCCCTAATCCACTCTGCTCTCTTCTGGTCTCTTAAGGTTACACCTACCATTTTTCTTTCCATTGCTCGCTGCGTCGTCCTCAATTTAAGCTGAACCCTCTTTGTAAGTCTCCAGGTTTCTGCTCCGTAGCTAAGTACCGGCAAGATACAGCTGTTATATACCTTCCTCTTGAGGGATAGTGGCAAACTACCTGTCATAATTTGAGAGTGCTTGCCAAATGTGCTCCACCCCATTCTTATTCTTCTAGTTACTTCAATCTCGTGGTTCGGCTCTGCGGTTATTACCTGCCCTAAGTAGACATAGTCTTTTACAACTTCAAGTGCACTATTACTTATCTCGAAGCGCTGCTCCTTGCCGAGGTTGTTGTACATTACTTTCGTTTTCTGCAGATTAATTTTAAGACCCACCTTTCTGCTCTCCTTGTCTAGCTCCGTAATCATGAGTTGCAATTCGTCCCCCGAGTTACTCAGCAATGCAATGTCATCGGCGAAGCGCAGGTTACTAAGGTATTCTCCATTGACTCTTATCCCTAACTGTTCCCATTCTAGGCTTCTGAAAACCTCCTGTAAGCACGCGGTAAATAGCATTGGGGAAATTGTGTCCCCCTGCCTTACACCCTTCTTGATTGGTATTCTGTTGCTTTCTTTATGAAGCACTATGGTAGCAGTTGATCCCCTGTAGATTTCTTCCAGAATGTTTATATATACTTCATCTAGGCCCTGATTCCGCAGTGTTTGCATGACGGCTGATATTTCTACTGAATCAAACGCTTTCTCGTAATCTATGAAGGCTATGTATAGGGGTTGGTTATACTCTGAGCATTTCTCTATTACCTGATTGATAGTATGAATGTGGTCAATTGTTGAGTAGCCTGTTCGAAATCCTGCTTGTTCCTTTGGTTGATTGAATTCTAATGTTTTCTTTACTCTGTTAGCAATTACCTTTGTAAATAGCTTGTATACTACAGAGAGCAAGCTGATCGGCCTGTAATTCTTCAAGTCCTTGTCATCTCCTTTCTTATGTATTAAGATGATGTTAGCGTTCTTCCAAGACTCTGGTACTCTTCCCGTCAGGAGACACCTCGTAAACAGGGTGGCTAGTTTTTCTAACACAATCTGTCCTCCATCTTTCAGCAGATCTGATGTTACCTGATCCTCACCAGCAGCTTTGCCCCTTTGCATGCTCTCCGAAGCTTTCCTGACTTCTTCTATCATTACTGGTAGGGTGTAATCTGGGCTACTGCTAGTTCTTATAGTATTAAGGCCGTAAGAACTAGCAGTAACCCAGATTACACCCCACCAGTAATGATAGAATGATACTCATTATACGCATCACTCATCCCCTGATGAAGGGAGGACCTCTCCCGAAACTATTCGGAAATAAATATATTTATCCTTGTTGACAACGCTCCCGTTGTGCCATATCCCATACCTTCACGAAGACTAACTGGCCCATTGAATTATTACTCCCACTATATATATATATATATATATATATATATATATATATTGTGATAAGCCCTGATGACTAAGACCAGCGGAATCGGGGCTCTGGGTGCGAGAAGCTAGCTGGAAGAAGCAGAGGAACACGATGTGCAGAATAAGAACAGCTGGCCCAGGATCAGGTGTTGTCTCTTTTTTCTTCATTACAATGGCGCTATCCGACAAGTGAACCCTCTGCAGAAAGCCACCGGTACGTGTCTTCGTGGTTCTTCGGCAGCGCGGGCTTCTCCATCAAGGAACGCCGTTCACGCTTCCTTAGCAATGGGGTCCCACCCGCCGCTTCAGCAACCCTTCAGACCACCTGTGGATGGTGTCCAGGCCTCCCCTGTGGTTCTAGGCCATGACCTGATTGAAACACTGCCACCGTTTCACGCCACAGATCCGCACCGGCTCCTGTCCCTTCGGAATGCCGCTCACGTTTCCCACGGCCTTCATTCCCATTGCAGTACTCTTCCAACACACGAGCCGCCACTGAACGCCGTCCAGGCTTCCATGCTCGCAATCTCGCTGGCGTAAGTGGTGCAGCCGCTACTTACTTGAAGAGCGCGATCACTGACTCTTCGGCCTTCACACCCGACAGCGCCGTGGACCTGCGGCGAACCATCGCATTACTCCACGTCGAGACTAACGAACTTACAGCATCTATCTGTGAGCGCGCTCCTACAATGTTGCCAGCATTGTGTGACATTAACACAGTGTTGGATGTAGCTGCCTCACACGACCTTGAGGCAAGCAAACCGGAGCAACGCAGGGAGCTTCGGTCTTTTCTCATCGAGCTCTCACACCAGCTCGACTGCATAGCGTTGGTGATCTCTGCGTTGCCATCTGCCACCTCACAATCATCAGCCGTCCGCGAACTACCGGAACTCCATGGAGTCCGGAAGGACGCCAACAGCTGGGTGGCAACCGTCAACGCGATAGCAATGCGCGAGGCCTGTACAGAATATAAAAATGCACCGTGGCTGTAGACCGTCTCCGGGAAGGTGCACTGGCATGGCACCGGTATGAAGGCTTCAAGCAGCAGTCCTGGATGGAGTGGAGCTCCAAGCTCATAGCTGCTTTCGGCCGGACACTCTCCGATCTCCCTTCCACCACCCAGTTCAACCTGACGACTACCGAGGATAAGGCGCAGGCGGGTTTCCGCCTCCAGGTTGCAGTCATGCGTTGCAGTTCACTTGAGCTTTCAGATTCTTTGCCGTCGTCCAATTCAAGTTCAGCTCAGCTCAACCACTATCGAAGACGGGCCTCGTGAAAGCCGTTACTCAAACGACATCTCACACTGAACCATCCCGAATGTGCAGCTGTACCCTGCATAAGCTTTGATGACCTCTTGGCTGAACGCTCTACAGGGTACACTGAAACAGGCTCCAAGGCAGGCGTCGCACTTCCGATGTCAGGTTCCACACCGGGCCCCATCTCACGAACTTCCGTGCCAGCAAACAACACCATTTTCAAGACGGAGCTGTCGGAGACAACCGTGGATAGCAAGGAGACAATCTTCGACCAGTGTGTACCACATCTGCAGTCATCCGCCGAGCGTGTGAGCTACATCGTTGCGTTCCAGGCAGAGAGAGCCAGCATAGGCCTTTCTGGCAACATGATGTGCGATCTTGCCGACGATGATAAGCACGCCATTCTGACTCCCTACGTACAACCTGAACGTCGCGCAGACCCCCATGAAGTCGTCACCAGGGAAATCGCCCCTGATTGTTCAGGCCATGACCAGCTCGGTCAAAACAAGAGCGATAACAGCAAGGAAGTTGCGGGCACGTCACATCATGATTGTGTCCAGTGGCCTGTGAGTGCTCACACTCACCCTCTGTTGCGCAAGCATTTTCCGGCTCGGCATTCAAATGCGCATAAAAATCCCACCACCCCACTCAGGTGACCTGAATGTCTACTCATCAAGCAACGACTGCTCAAACACACCCACTGTCGCCCACCAAATCTCTACACCATGTTACAGCGTCGTAAAGACAGACCACAGAGGTGCAACCAGTTTCATACCCCGAGTCTTCATCCACCAAGGTGCGAGCGAATGCCAATGCCCAACGTCAACAACGACACTGTGGCTGACCAAGGCAACAAATACAGCCTCAGCGTGCAGTCACAGCCTAGACGAGTCCGGCCCAGGCGAGGAAGTCAATTGCACCCGCCAGAACTGTTTTCACCAAGTCCTCCGAACACGTCGAACCTTGGACGAGATCAACCGCAGCGACAGAACTTATTCCACCCGATGGAAAACGCACTGGAAGCGTCCCAACATGGCCGCGGTTATAGACCACCGCAACAGAAAGTTGTAACCCAGAGTCGCTATCGGCCAAAGTTTATGCCAAACCTCAGCAAACCTCGGCGTCTTAACCGACATTTCAAATGACCACGGCGACACATTCAATGCCGGCACTGGATTTTGCCCTAAAATATTTTCAGACGGAGTTCAAGCGTGGAAGAGTCCGACCACCACGATGCAGCCAACCGCGCCCACATGAGGCACTGTCGGCAGCTCCACGCACTCGCAGTCATGGCCGAGTGTGATGAGCACTGATGACTAAGAGCAGCAGAATCGGGGCTCCGGGTGCGAGGAGCTAGCTGGAAGAAGCAGAGAAAGACGAAGGGCAGAATAAGAATAGCTGGCCCAAGATCGGATGTTGTCTGTTTTCTCTTCATTACAATAGATA